>NC_052504.1:21876599-22222597 GCF_014356525.2 Nilaparvata lugens | reverse complement strand
ATTGACACTGGGATTAGAAAAGTACTAAGGTGACACTGAGTAGCTTACACTGAAAGCTTTGTTTTCATAGTTGTGTATTCCACTACAACTAGCTTTTCCGTTCTGCTTTCTTGATTATCATCCTTTTTCCTCCATCAACTGGATGAGTTATATTTTCATTTCTCGAAGATTCTTCCAAAAGAAACTAAATATAATTTTAAAAACTTCACATTTGCTATCAGAAACAATTATTATTATCAGCCTTTTCCATTTTCCAAGCATTCAGGTTTATGTAAAATTCACTTCTCATTCATCAGAAAACGGTCAACAATATTTACAGATAGCTAATATGGGTGGATTCTACTTGGACTTTAATTGAAAACCATTTAGCGTGAGATTAAGCATTTGTAAGGAATTAGAGCATAAAGCCATAAACTATTGATAATTCAGACATTGACCTGAAAAGGGTAGCCTATTATTGGCAGAATAATGATAATTAGAGAATTTTCCAGCACGGCAGCACCTACGAACCAACAAGAAAAACAGTCCAATTTATTGCGGTTTCATTGATAAGATCGTAGTTAGATATCAATTATTGGCTTCCGTCCATTTCTTAGCCAACAACTGTTGTTCATTAGTTGTGTCGGTGTTGGTATTCATAGACCGCTAACAAGAGTGGGATGATGCTCGACGTGCAATGGAAATAGCTGGTTATTTGTTCTGCTGGCATATAAGAAGGTTTCTTCTTGTTCTATGTGACAAAAAGAAAACGAAATTGAACAAGGTCAAACCAGTTCTGCATAACGAGCTGTGTGAGTTCTTTGAGCAGCAAACTCTATAATACTCGGCAACAGATGCTGTTCTCGCAGCAGCAGCAGCAGCAGCAGGAGCAGCAGCAGCAGGAGCAGCAGCAGCAGGAGCAGCAACAGCAGGAGCAGCAGCAGCCGTCTAGCCTGGCAACCTGTTGCATTGCATGGGTGTTGCGACTTTGTGCCAACCACCACTTCACACTGTCAGCATTCGTAGAATCGGAAAGCATCAACGTTATTCATAAGGAAACCTGACAATTTCAAGTGAATCCCTACTCACTTTACTCCTGCTTCTGGTCCAGTTACACAGAACAAAACAAAGAGAATAATAAATTCTACGGTCAACTAACTTCAGTACACTTCAATTCTATATTCTAAACTTATGCTTTAAGTTAGCTAGTGGTTTATTTGCAGATAATTATATTGTTACAAGGTCTACTGCTAATTAGACCTACTCTTTACAATGAGTGGATAAAAGAATTTTTTTCAATAATAATACAGCCCACCCTGATTTTGGAGGCAAATGTATAAGAGAGTGTGATTCGTCCGTTTCAAGAAACTCTATATAGGTGATGCTTACTTATTTCTTGATTTCAATGTCTCAGTGAAAATGACTGGAGTTGCATGTTACATGTCATCAGTCATGCTCTCCACTTTTTATGTTAGTTTAGTGCTTGTAGACAGTTGAACTGTGAGCAAAACAGGCTTCATGAGGATTATAAATGTTTGACTACTTGAGCTTATACGAATTCAATAATATAATTTGTATATCGCAGTTATTATTGTAAATCCCTATTACTATTATTGTAGTCCCTTACTACTGTTCACTGTACAAGAATATTGTGGTTGAGTCATGTAGGAGACAGTTGGTGTAGTGTGTATTTGTTTCATAACAGCCTGAGATTGATAATCTTGTATTTTGCTAAACATCTCGAATTTCCTAGACTGCCAAGTTAAAAGATCCTAGGAGAAGTTAAAAGAATTTTATGGCTGTTAAAACACTATAAATATTCAAGTTGGAGTTGAGATACTACTCCTATTATAACATTTATAGGCAATGCTGTTATAGAATCGTATGTAAATTAAAACATTGGCGACTCAGTGTATTGTTGATCTACAGAAACGAGTTTTGATAACTTAGCTGAACATCAGAAGTGCTCAAACAAGTTTCGCCTATATAGGAACAGCCGACATCATACCATTTGCATGATAAGCCGCCAAGATTGGAGCGACGGCTGGGAGTGGGCTTATCCTCTGCTCTGCACTGAAAAATCATTGGACATGTGGATTGTGGAAGAGCTGCACTGATCATGTGGGCGACTCACACTCAGACGGCCGGACAAACGTAGGCCAATAATATGGACGAGCAATGTTGCTGAACTGGGCAGAAATTCACGTTGGGACAAATTTCATTTTCTTCTCTGCAAACAAAGCAGACGTTCCTGTCTGCAGGTCCAGTGCATATAAAACGTTAGACAGAGACAGGGGGGAAAAGAGATAGTGTTGTGGGGGGGAGGGGTGCGAGTGGCAAGACAGAAACGAGAGAGCTAGACAGAGCTGGTAACGGAATTTGTGGATTAGAAATAAAGGAACAGAAGTAGAGCGAGATCTGAGATGAGAAGAGAGAGAAAGGTGAACGACCTTGCTTTGGAACAAAACCTATGCGCAGCTGAATCTGATTCACTTTATTCGTAAGCATGTGTGTGTGTGTGATACAAAACAAGGACGAGCATTGTGCATATATACATGTACATTGACAAGGAAAATCTCTCGATGTAGGTCGATCTTTTTTCAAATTTTGTGCAACATTAATAGATTTGAAAGAAAATATATCTTATGAATGTTTGAGGCAGGCGCTTAGCAATAATCTCTATGCATTATCTGTATCTGATAAGACTCATAACTGATTTATATAGTACAATTAATTCACAGTGAACTGAAGACTGAAGAGTACAGTGAAACGGATCTGATGACAGACGGAACACCATTCTCTGGTAATATTTTCAATTTTTCCTTAAAAAAATACATTTTTGAAAAGTTTAAAAACTTAATTTATCAAAGAATTGTAAAAATACATTTTTTATATTTCAAAGTATGTGTGTACTATCTATAACTGTTGACCAATAGTTAGGTTTAGAATATGAGATTATTAAATCTGGATAGTAATTAGAAATTGGAGGTGATATAAAATTATATTAGAAATATTATTCTATTAACAAATTTTATTGATGAAGAGATGCAGTTTTGGCCTTATAGCCTAATCAAAACATAGCGGAGCGGTGAAGATAGAAGGAAGCAGAGCCATTTAGCAAAGGGGAGTCTAAAAAAAGGTCAGCAGTGTTTAATGTCTATTGAAGACATTTTTTCGGAAAGGAGGAGTTTTTCCCAAGTTTACAAGTTTAGGGAGAGGTTACGACCGTATGCTTGTCGATCATATTACATGATTTTTGATTTGTGATTGTATTTTGTATTATAAATTAAATAATTATCAAATAAAATATGAATGTTGACAAATAATACTCCAATAATTGTAATAATTATTGATAGAACACAATTCCTAATTAATTATAATTAATGTAATTGTATAATAATTGCAAAATCCTACTTTCTTCTATCCTTATAGCTTTAATCATAATTGATGCTATAATCCAAACTATCAACCTATTATAATTGAAAGATTAATAATAAGGTCAAGTTAAACTGGGAAAAAATGCAAGAAGAAACAATTGGACAAATTCCTCTCTTGTTGGAAGCTGCTGTCTCTAATAAATTACCCTGTATTGAACTGTCAATTGGATAGATGAGATAAAATCAATTTTTATAATAAGGGACATTATCATGGACCCACAGCCGATTAGATTATAATTGATATTCATGGAAGACTGAGGTCCGAGGATATAACATGACGCGAAACGGTCGTCACAATTCTCTCGAAACGGTCGTCACATCTAGTTAACAGTGAGTAAACACTTTCACAGATTAATTGTATTCAGTTGATTATAAATTGAATAATATGATATTCTACAGTAGATAAACCAGTAAAAGAAATGGATCAACATAATTATTATAATAAGTGATCAGTCAAAAGTTGAAGAATTACACCTTAAAATCTTTCCACTTTTGAAAAGAGCTACAATTTGTATGTACTTGTACCTAATTCAAATAATGTGAATACAGAACTTCAATATAAAGAGTTTAACCAAATTAAACTTTCTCTGCTCAAAAAAAGTCACATAGGTTTGATTAAAGGTCACTGTATCCCTAGGATTTTCGAATTGGTCATTTTCTTAGTAGTTTTGATTTTTTTTAATGTTCCTAACCATTTAAAAATGGTAAATGAAAGAATTGTTGGCAAAGAATAGATTCAAGAACCTACCATTTCAAGACCTCGGTATCCACTAACCTTATCTTTTTTCTTTAGAAGTAAAATCTTGGTTCTGGGTTGTTTTTAGAAATTGGGGATTGTTCAGGAGGCGCCCATTGATGAATACAATCATACTTGCAGGATCGACCCACTTTCATAATACACTTTTCTCAATGAAGCACTTTGTCTGCAGATAAGACAGTTCATGGAGAGGTGGTTCTGAACAATTTCTAATTGGTTCCACCAAGGGAGCGGCCATTGGCCAGGGGTGAGGGCGAATATTAGGGGCGTTTGACGAGGGACAGGCGACGTCAGAGGGATTGATATAATGCTGTCACTGTCAGTTGAGGGATGGTTGACAATACAGTATAGCAGCCAGAAAACGGATAAGCTATTCCGGAAATATTCAATTTGTTCTTAGGCGCCTGGCTACTTTTCATCATTGACTCTTCATTTATAATCACAGAGAGCATTACTTGAACGGATTTATATGTTTACAAGTAATTGGTATGATTTTTCTGATTTTCTAACTCCATTAAGACAGGACTTCATACAACTGAGGTCGCAATTTTAAATAATTAGAGATAAAAATAATTTTATCGAACAATAAGTGCACAATTAAGGTAAAAGTATAGAGTTACTTTCAATATTGTCCTACATTGCTTCTATAGTAAGGTCCAAATTATAATGGCAGTGGAGAAAGATAGCAGAACAACGTTGTTGATCTTCGGTCTTGTTGATGCCTTCTATTAACGGTAGCTGATAAACGTTTATTAATGTAATATTAACTGTTTATTCTCGTTTAAAATAATCAATTATATTTTATTATGCAAGAAATGATATTTTTCAATATTTCATAATGAATTTTCATAATTTAAATGAAATATTTTGTCAATTAATTATTAATTCTACATTGTTGAAAGACGATCTGGTAACAGCGATAGAGAAAGAAAGGCAAGAAAGAGATAGCGCTATCCGCTTTGTAGAATGATAGACAAGGATAGCAATACCATTTCTAATCAAACTGCCATTATAACGTGGACCTTACTATATGAAGACATTTCTTTAGCATGCAACTCACTTAAATGTGTAATATTTCATTTTCGATTGAAAAATTATGTGCACTTTAAATAAAAAACTGGAGAAAACGCTAATTTTTAGCTTATTTGTGAAACTAAATAGATTATTTATAAAATATTTGAAGATTGAGGTTAGGTAGATGTATTCACAGATCGGTGACCTAGAGACCGATCAAACCGAAGAACGTAGAATCTGACCAAAACCCCTTGGCAGAGCTTTATTGCATTCGGATGGTGTGCAATGTGAAAAAACACCCGTCCACGTGGCTAATTATTAGTTAGCATGGAATTAATATTAATATATATAATATTAACTAGCATGCAAAGAGCATAAATAAAAAACCAAATAAAAATATTTTAATGTATTCAGGAAATAAGAGTTACCAGGCGCATGAATACCTAATAAAATTTGCATGCACCAATAGTAAAACGGCAGTTAATAGGCGGCAACTGTAGGCCAATTCAAAAATATTTATATATATTTATATAATTGTAGTAGATTTTGTGTAAAAATTTGTGTAATCTATGTTATCAATATGGCTCGAATGCAAAGAAATTATTAATCATATAATCTAAGCAATATTTTGGCATTTTTTGTAAGATCTATTTGAATTTAATGGCGGAGGATTGGGATATTTAAATTTTATGCTAATTTGAAAGTCGGAAAGAGAATCTGTAAAACTTGAGAAGGAAGAACCAGCACTCGCCAGCCAGATGCCACCATAAGAGGACCCCAAATATTTTAGAGCGAAGTACCTTATTAATAATTTTGTAAAAATTTAAATTTAAAGTAAATTATTAAATTTCTTAAAAGACTTCGTGATGCTATTGTGAAGCAGAAGTCATTTTTCATTTTTATTAAATTTATAACCCCTTGGAGGAGACGATTCCGGCTACCATATTCCCGGACCACATGGAGTTGGATCGACATCGGCGGCTTACAAGAAGATTTTCGACACGTGAGTGATTTAATTTGAATTTAGTGATGGGCGCCCTAGTGCTTCGAAATAATCTGATGATCAAAGCTAGCTCGCCGAAAGGGTTATTATAAAATAAGAAATTATTAAGAGTAATACTTGCGCAAGTAAAAAATTAATATTAAAGGTATTTAATTGGAAGAAAAATATATAGATCAATATTTTAGAAATTTCTATTTAATCAAAGAAGTACGAAATCTAGGCTATCAAACGTATGCATATAATATTTAATTTTTTGCAATACAATTTGCGATAATTTATCATAGTTCTAATTCACTAGATGAATGGCTCTACCTATTCCGTCAGGTGCCGAATCTTGCACCCTGAGATAAAAATGTATATTAGATACAAATAAATCTACTAAATACTAGAGATTTTAATATATAAATATATATTTGGATTATTAGTGGCTAATTTATCAAGCTGATCTTAGAGCACATATTTTTTGATTGAATTGTCCAAGTCGACAAGTATTAGCAAGTGCATATCGCAGCTACATGCAAAAGAATGCATATGATTTTAAGATAAAGGCACATGGTAATGATTCGTGCCATAAATCTAGAATATAAAGTTTAGCCTGTGATATTTTGTTGATATAAAATTATTGTTCTATTTTTTATATTATATTTTTTTATCGCTCTATATATATATTTTTTGCCTCGATTGATCTTTGCATTATTTGTGTAATATATATGTGAAACTTTCACGGTGTGCAATTTATTTTTTATTCCTCAACACTATAGTATAAGTATCATTTATATATATATTTATTATTTATTGAATTACAAGAGTCATTGGAGAAGCCCATATCTAGGCCTAACAAGATTTTTAAGACTGAATACTATTAGAAAACCACGCCCTAATTATATTAAATCTCATGCTTTACCGACTGATGCCAAGCAGGAGGCTAATCGTTATTTAAATATAAAGAATAACGTGACACAAAGACATGTCGCCCAACGTGATAGGCCACGGATACGACACAAAGACATGTCGTGCCAACGTGGGACTGATGATGAGAGCCAAGCTCATTGAATAATTATTTGAAATTAGGTCAATAACCATAGTGAAAATTATAGATAACTTATACGAGTTGTGAGGAAAACTGGCGAAGGAAAATTTGTATTACTTTTTGGGGAAACAAGAGCTTTAAATAGAGAGAAATTATATGTTTTAAAGAAAATTTTATATTATTAGTACTGTAAAAAATTACCTGTTTATAGAGAGAGCTATTATATTTTATGGGCCTAAACTGCTAGTCAGAAATCAATGAATAGTATTATTATATTATAAGAGCTTGTAATAAATAGGTTACCTGGCTTGTAATGTCCATAGGCCTATCCTCATTTGTGTCCTTATTAATGCCTTGTTGGCCAAAACTTTCACTTTTTTAACAAACACTTGACACTTAATCCATTTTTAAAATATGAGTCTCTTTTCGTCCACGCAAAGTAAGGTAGCAGACACACTGCAGACGGCGATAGTAGCGGAGATCGACGCTGAGGGGGGCGCGATGGAGTCCAACGCCCAGATCTCTTCAATCACCGCCAAGAATCCTGTGAACAGTAATAAACCGTTAAATGTCTCCCAAGAAGCAATAAGAAGGGTTATAGTAGAGGGGATGATCAAGTCATTTTCTAATAGTTTAGAAAAAACAATGACCATGGTAATGAAGGACTTGAAGGCGGAAATGAAGGAAATGCGGGAATCATTGAAGGATACACCGGTAAGAACGGGTAAGGAAACTGTGGACACAATATCAGCATCTACCGCTGAAAATCAAGAACTAATTACAACCGATTTAACAGCAAAAATAGATACTGTCACTTGTGAGTTAAACGAAAGAATAGATAACCTACCAGCACAAAACACTTCGCAAATTCATGAAATAGCTCACCCAAATTCTGATACAAATCAAAACATAGTACAACTTGAAGGTCAAATACATCAATTTCCGCACGAGAATATAGAGCCTACTCCCATAGCAACGTTTGATTCACTACACAGTTTCAATGAATTAGGCCGTTTTGACAATACAGACCGCTATCTCCAACCTAAAGAATTTATAGATCAGATAAAACTAGTTCAATCATTAACACCCACCTCTTGGAATTTTTGGCGTCTTCGATTATCCAGTTTGTTAAGCGGTGAACCTCTGATATTCTTCCAGATCCATAATCACGAATTCAGGACGTTAGACGAGTTCAGTGCAGCTTTCCTGGAACAATATTGGAGTAAAAATAGACAAATGGATGCACTAGCCAATATCATTGCTTGTGAGTTTAATTCTAGGACAGACGACACATCCATCAATTTTGTTAATACCCTTAAACTGAAAAATGCTCAATTAGATGAGCCAATGTGTGATTCAGTTTTAGCAAATATAATCGTAAAAAAGCTACCTTTCCAAGTCAGAACAGCATTGGCTACACAGCCAATAACTAGTTGCAAACAGCTGATAGATTATTTATACAACATACAGTCTGTGATGGCCATATCAAACCACCGTTCAGACCAGAGATACGCACCAAATCAACATAACTCAAAATTTAATCAGTATAACAGCCAAAATTATGAATCAGTACCATATGATTGCTCACGATCTACCCCTCAATTTAAACGCCGCAATAATCATAATCAAAATAACAGCTGGAATAATAGAAGTTTTCAGAATCGTCAAACAAACCATTATCCACAGCAAACCTATGAAAGAAAGTATTATTATGGCCGTGATCGATTTAACACAAATAATGATAACACTCAGAATAATTACGACAAAAATTACAAACCGCCACCTCAACAAGTAAGTACAAATTATACATTAGCACATGCAATAGGATTGAATCAACAAAAAAACCGGAACCCAGCACCCAACGACCCGCCATCAGATATACAGAAAACTACAGCTAATAAACCAGGACTATATGATACCCCGATATAACAAGCACAAGCTCAAATGAAACAAACCAAGAAAATCAAGATATTTCAACGTCATACACCACATTCAGAAATGATTTACCGGAGACTTTGTTACAAGAAACACAAGATAACCCACCACCAGACACACAGGAGCCCATACAAGACAGCCTATCACAAAAAACCGCCGCCCAACATGCAATTAAAGCCAACCGCAAGCATCAGCCTCTACTAAGTTTCCTGTTTCCCACTGAAGACCAATCACCGCCGGAGAACACAAACAGTCGACAGGAGGAGACCAACACCGCCACCGCACATCATTTGACCCCACCAAGGCACCCCAAGGAACACAGGATAGAGGACCAAGAGGATGACACCAGGGAGAAGAGCATGCACAGCAAGGCCCGGAGACGGAGGCGCCCGAGGACACCCGACCGGCATCAGGACGAGGAGGACGGACTACATGACCGAAGGAGCATGCATCGTAAGGCCCGGAGGCGAAAGAAAAGGAGGAACCGCGCGCGCGCATACCGGCCGCATGCACGCTTCAAGAGGCCAAGGAGGATTCCGGACCGGCACCAAGGAGGACAGGAAGAGATTGCCGACGGCGTGCATCCGCGGCACATACGTTTTAAAGGCTATGATCAGCGATGTGACCGGAAAAATAGGCCAAAGGAATATGACAGAAACGGAACTGATAGGAATAATATTATGGATTCATGCCGGGAAAATAATGGAGTGGACTACTTATTGAGACTGATGAAGGATAAACGGTGTCTAGGAAGAGTGAAAGAATTAAAAAATAATATTAAGAAAGTGAAAGTACCTGAATATTATGCTATTGAAAAGATGATAAATGTTTGGATTTGGTGTTTAATATTTGTTATTATGGCTGTGATATTAGTAAAAGACTGTGTTGTGGATAGGACGAAAAATATTGTATTGTTATTATTAAATGAATCTATGATTGATAATTGGAAATTTAATATTATAAAAATGTTTATTGTTGTAAGCCTATTGAGTTATAATGAGCCGAGATTAAGAATATTAAATGAACATAAGAGGAAAGATGAGTTAAGAGTACAGATTGATTGGAAAAAGAATGGATTGAAAGGAACTACAATTAATGAATCAAGGAATTGTTTAAAACGATACACGAGATACAAAGGCTTTAAATTTATGATGAAAAAATTATCAATTAGGACAGCCTCACCAACGGATAGCAGATAACCTAACCGGCCTAAATCATGTCAACAAGCAGAAAGTCAAAAGATACGGGAAAAATCACAACAATTCTACATGCTATTTCGTCGAATTTGAAATAAATATGATAAGAAATCAAGGAAAACATTATTATCAAACCGATTACTGACCTTCCTTAATAAATTTAATATTGGTATAGGACCTCGTGGCAACAATCCAGTGTTTTAATTCCTTCCAGCCGTCAGAAGCCTGCAATAAGGAAAAGAACAATTTTTAAATATGTAATTAAATTATATACATCAGATAAAAAAGGACACAAGCGGGGATAATAAAATTAAAATTTGTTAATTACCTTTTTAAGAGAAAAAATTGAGCAGTTAGGTTAGTTATGAAAGTCGATAGCAAATTCTGCTGTAACATGTAACACTATGAATTGTAGAACAGCGAACAGCTGACCAAAGCCACCCAAATCAAATGAATGTAATATCTGTTGAACATATGTTTATAAAAAGAAGTACTGTACCAAAGAGTTATTTATTATTGTTATTTATTATATTATTAATGTCGATATATTTATTTATATGTTTTTATATTTATTACTTTTAATTATGCCACGTTTGTTACCTGAAAAGATTTAAAGTGAATACCAGTTATCAAAACCAAAGAGCCATTAGCAAAAGAAAGTATTGTACCTGATGTATAGAAAATTATTTATATTAAGACCTAAGAAATACTATAAGATATAAGCCCAGAAGTTTATGAATCGAAATTATTGTCTAAAAGGAATCATTTATGAGAATTATGAAATGTGTGTAGTTAAGTTGGCAGCCCTGCAAGCGGCGAATTCAAAAATTACTGTGTTGTAAATGGTGTCAGGAGGAGTACGTTTAGAAGTTTATATTTATGATATTTTTATGTGTGTTGAGGAGGAGAATTGTTATTGTTTTTGATAAAGGTATAAAGGAGATGCAGCAAATATGACTGCGAAATGTGATAGAAGTAGGAGAGTATAATTTATAAATAAAGTATAGTGTATATCAATGTATTTGAAGGGTGGGTTTTCATTAAAAACATTGTGATTCTCAAATATTTTGAATTCAAACCCAGGGGCGCGTGTAACATATTTAAATCTGGGTAGATGAAAAGCCCTAACAGAAATAGTAATAGGTCTAAAAATAAAGTAATTGGCTAATATCGCCAAGCAGATAATAATCAAGATAAGATAGCATCAGCTTGTTCTGGCTAAATGGTACAAGAACTTAAAAAGGATTTGAAGGAAGTTTATTACTCATAAATAGATTATTTATAAAATATTTGAAGATTGAGGTTAGGTAGATGTATTCACAGATCGGTGACCTAGAGACCGATCAAACCGAAGAACGTAGAATCTGACCAAAACCCCTTGGCAGAGCTTTATTGCATTCGGATGGTGTGCAATGTGAAAAAACACCCGTCCACGTGGCTAATTATTAGTTAGCATGGAATTAATATTAATATATATAATATTAACTAGCATGCAAAGAGCATAAATAAAAACCAAATAAAAATATTTTAATGTATTCAGGAAATAAGAGTTACCAGGCGCATGAATACCTAATAAAATTTGCATGCACCAATAGTAAAACGGCAGTTAATAGGCGGCAACTGTAGGCCAATTCAAAAATATTTATATATATTTATATAATTGTAGTAGATTTTGTGTAAAAATTTGTGTAATCTATGTTATCAATATGGCTCGAATGCAAAGAAATATTAATCATATAATCTAAGCAATATTTTGGCATTTTTTGTAAGATCTATTTGAATTTAATGGCGGAGGATTGGGATATTTAAATTTTATGCTAATTTGAAAGTCGGAAAGAGAATCTGTAAAACTTGAGAAGGAAGAACCAGCACTCGCCAGCCAGATGCCACCATAAGAGGACCCCAAATATTTTAGAGCGAAGTACCTTATTAATAATTTTGTAAAAATTTAAATTTAAAGTAAATTATTAAATTTCTTAAAAGACTTCGTGATGCTATTGTGAAGCAGAAGTCATTTTTCATTTTTATTAAATTTATAACCCCTTGGAGGAGACGATCCGGCTACCATATTCCCGGACCACATGGAGTTGGATCGACATCGGCGGCTTACAAGAAGATTTTCGACACGTGAGTGATTTAAATTTGAATTTAGTGATGGGCGCCCTAGTGCTTCGAAATAATCTGATGATCAAAGCTAGCTCGCCGAAAGGGTTATTATAAAATAAGAAATTATTAAGAGTAATACTTGCGCAAGTAAAAAATTAATATTAAAGGTATTTAATTGGAAGAAAAATATATAGATCAATATTTTAGAAATTTCTATTTAATCAAAGAAGTACGAAATCTAGGCTATCAAACGTATGCATATAATATTTAATTTTTTGCAATACAATTTGCGATAATTTATCATAGTTCTAATTCACTAGATGAATGGCTCTACCTATTCCGTCAGGTGCCGAATCTTGCACCCTGAGATAAAAATGTATATTAGATACAAATAAATCTACTAAATACTAGAGATTTTAATATAAATATATATTTGGATTATTAGTGGCTAATTTATCAAGCTGATCTTAGAGCACATATTTTTGATTGAATTGTCCAAGTCGACAAGTATTAGCAAGTGCATATCGCAGCTACATGCAAAAGAATGCATATGATTTTAAGATAAAGGCACATGGTAATGATTCGTGCCATAAATCTAGAATATAAAGTTAGCCTGTGATATTTTGTTGATTAATTATTAATTCTACATTGTTGAAAGACGATCTGGTAACAGCGATAGAGAAAGAAAGGCAAGAAAGAGATAGCGCTATCCGCTTTGTAGAATGATAGACAAGGATAGCAATACCATTTCTAATCAAACTGCCATTATAACGTGGACCTTACTATAGGAAGACATTTCTTTAGCATGCAACTCACTTAAATGTGTAATATTTCATTTTCGATTGAAAAATTATGTGCACTTTAAATCAAAAACTGGAGAAAACGCTAATTTTTAGCTTATTTGTGAAACTTTAAAGTGACCTCAGATTTGTAGTACCTATCATAATTGAAAACAATTCAATTTTTGTTTGATAATTTAAATTTATTAAAACTTACCTCACTTTACTTACCAGTTTTTTCTCTCTCAAAATTCAAAGATGAAGGATTTTCAAATATGAACATACATTAATAATTGGTAGACAGTCGAAATATCTTGTCATTGCATAGATTTTGAAAAATTTAATTTTTCAGAACCAAGATAAAATCGCCAAGTTATTCTGAATGTAAGGTACCGTAGTGACCAGAGATTAAGTCTCATCCATTATAGTATTTTTTAATTATTTTCGCTAACAAGTTCCAGATCTAAAATATCTGTAGCACCTACTTGGTAACTTATTATGTAGGTTTGCATAAAAAAGTCTCGAATAATGTGAATCAACTCACTCATTTTTGAGTATCTTATCATCATGGAATAGTATATATTAGAATTTAGAATAAAGTATGTAGGCTACGAGTAACGAGTTGAGGTGAATTTACTATTTTGGGAAGAATTTTAATCCAACATTTCCTTTAATGAAGATTTTGACTTGAAATATATATATATAATTTTTATTCAGAATAGAAAAGTGTGGCTATTGTAGACGTGAAAGTGTTACGAACCTATCTGATGGGAATGTTTCCAAAAGTAGATATCCAGCTACATCAATAGAATAAGGTTCTTCAATCAGGGCGATTTTTTCTATAGCTCTCATTATTTATTATAATGCAGCAAATAATGTGAATTGTTGCTGGATACGGAACTGGAACAGAATGTACGTTCACGCTCTAACTATTTGAGAGCTACTTGACTGGCGACGCGAAAAAGCTGCTCAGGTTTTGCAGTAGAGACTCAGCTCAGGCCAAGCAGACTATAGTTGCAATGTTTCCTTCAATCAGTCAGCTTTCTATTGCCATTAGCATGGCTATTATCAATTATTACCGTATTGAAACTACTTTTAATTAAAGACACGACAGAGCAGATTTCCACTGATTGAGTAACCAAATTTAAAACAGGAGATTTGCAAGTTTGTCAAAAGATAATCATTACTGCAGTCGTCTTTAATAATACTAGATCATAAATAATATTCTATACATCACTGCAATCATATTGACTAAAATGTGGAGTGTTTTAGTTAGATTCATAAATCAGATCTCAAAAATCCTTCAACTCCAAAACAATAATTGCATTATTATTTGTGTTTGCAAAATCAAATACAATTTGAACGGTATTGTAGCGTACCTAGTTGAAGAAGATAAAATTGTAATGATTAAGGCCCGGTTGCACAAAAGCCAGTTAAATTTTAATTGTCATTAATTTCACGAGAACCAATCACAGAAGGCGTTTTCTAAAATACAGCTTCTCTGACTGGTTTTTGTAAAATTAATTACGATTAAAATTTAACCGGCTTTTGTGCAGCCTTAGAATTTTAGATACCGTAGCTGGTTCATGTATGTGGAGGAGATAAAATGGCATTTCAGCTCTAAAGAATATGGATAATCATCATTATACGTATTGAAACTTTTCATGTACAAAACATCAGTTAAAAAACACCGGTTGCACAAAAGCCGGTTAAATTTTAACTGTGATTAATTCCACGAGAACCAATCAGAGAAGCCGTATTATCAAAAAGGCCTTCTCTGATTGGTTCTCGTGAAATTAATCCCGGTTAAAATTCAACCGGCTTTTGTGCAACCGGCACAATGTAAGAATAATTTTCTGTCCACTGCATAGAAAAGCTTTGGTAAGTTATACCATCAATATGGTACGGTATGTATGAAGAGATTGAGAAAAAAATTTGGTTCTATATGTATTTGAGTTAGAATTTAGATGATACAATACTGTAACATCTCCTGAAAATTGAAATAAGACTTCTCAGAGCAACTCAGCAAATAGTTTGGATTACAGACCTACTGAATGGCTAATGGATGTGAATAATAGTAATTAATTCGAGGCCCGAGATTGGCTAAATTTGGCCAGCAATCGAAAGTAAGAAGCAATGCTATAACAAAAGTGGGTCGCCTCTGCACAAACGGTTCGTGTTTAATAAACAATTTTGCAATAATTTAGGGTCAAGTCCATGCGCACGACTGCTGGCTGCTGGACGGACCGACGATGTCAGGTTACGAAACAAAACAAGCTACAACTACAGATGTGATGGTGACTGACATAATGCCATAATTCCCTGTATTTACCACCTTCTGTCAACACTCAAAAGGTACAGGACATCATCGTAACGATTATATCTGATGTCCTGTTGAGAGAAGGTGGAAAAACTACTGTTAAATAAAGTGGATGATCAAATTATAGCATTATTATGTAATTATATATTATCACAATTAAAGGTTTTTTTTGTAAAAGTTAATTATTCACAAATGGCGCTTTGCGTTGCACAGGTCAAGTTTTGTACATATTGCACAAAAGCCGTCATTAATTTCACGAGAACAAATTAGAGAAGGTCTTTTTGATAAGATGGCTTCTCTGATTGGTTCTCGTGGAATTAATCACGATTAAAATTTAACCGGCTTTTGTGCAACCGCCACATCAACAAGATTCACATAAAATAACTGATGAGAGCTTGTCCCTCATCTGAGTAAAATTTATAGATATGATAACTTATTCTTCATCTTCAAATCATAGTATTTTTTATATAGAATTTTATTTATTGAAGAAAAATACACTATCAGAAAAAATATGTTTATGCTGATTAATGAAACTTCTTGATCGTAAAACGCTTGAATCTCACTCTATTATGGGCAAAAATAACCAAATTGATGTGGGTCTCATTACTCTCATTTGTTTCAAAACTATGAGTGCCGGATGCACAAAAGCTGGTTAAGTTTTAATAGTGATTAATTCCACGAGAACCAATAAGAGAAACCGTCTTATCAAAAAAGGCCTTCTCTGATTGGTTCTCGTGAAATTAATCACGGTTTAAATTTAACTGGCTTTTGTGCAATCGGTAGTATGAGTGCCTGTTGCTCAAACCCCGGTTTAGTTTTAATCGTGATTAATTCCACGAGAACCAATCAGAGAAGCCGACTTATCAAAATTAATCACGGTTGAAATATAACCGGCTTTTGTGCACCTTGAAGATGATGAACAACACTAACATGAAAACTCTATTCATTACACGTTTTGAAAAGGTTCAACAATTATTGTTTTCAGTTCTCTCCTTTCAAAATATGGAAATAACTGATAAAAAATCAACTAAATATACTTTATCTCATTCAGTTTAGATGGAATTGAGTTTTTGAATTTACATGGAGCACATGTTTTCAAATGGTTGCAATAATTCAATCCATACTCTATAAAATTCTTATAGAACTTAATAGTACAATACTAGACTCTTGAACAACCAATTTGGGAAACTGACAGTTGCTTCTAAATTGAATAAGAAAAGGTATAATCGGAGATGAATTTTTGATTAGTCTTATTCATTCAATTATAAATGAATCCAGCCCATCATCAATATGTATTAGGACTTATCCAATCAGAATGAATATAAGGTCAACTTTTTGCTAAATAATTGAATAATTACGCCATTTTAGCACGAATAAAGATACTTCAGGTACTTGATGATAAACAATGATACCGTACTTGAGGATTTTTTGCAATGCATGGATTATTATTTGTGAGAACACTATGGCCCGGTTGCATAAAAGCCTGTCAAATTTTATTTGTATGAGTTTATTCACACACACACACACATATATATATATATATATATATATATAATACAGTTATTAAATTGCTGAAAATAATATTGATCCCAATTAAGTTACCCCACTAAGTGTTGGGATAAACTACAGTTACTGTATATAGTTCATACAGTAACTGTAGGGTAAATGATAACATACGAAATGCCACGAGAACCCATAAGGGAAGGTTTTTTTGAAAAGAAAGCTTCTCTGGTTGGTTTTTGTGGAATTAATCTCGGTTAAAACTCAACAGGCTCAACAAACTCAATCGGGTCTATGAAATGAAATATCACATCTGTACAAGTGAATTTCCGATTTCTATAATAATATTAACAGTTTTCCCAGCACAATATTATTCAGTTCATCAGCGCGAAACCATATATGAAGGATAAGCATAAGAGTAAACTCATCTACAGTATATTGCTTGTCTCTGTAGAAAAGTATTTGATTTGTACTGCATAAACCATATTTCTAGAATCATTCATTATACAGTAGCTGCACTGTCTCAAGTGTCAAGTCACTGTCGTCAAAATTTTGATCAAAACAATAATTTTTCATTAATTACTTGAATACTTTTCATTTAACATCTTCTCTCTACGTCATTGAGCTTTACGAAATATTCACATGGAATTCAAGAATGAGTAACAGTATAAAACAACATAAGTTTATCCTTATTGTTGCATTTGAAATTCAAACGTCTCCACCAATACAGCTAATTACATTAATTGTTCTTCATAACTTCAGAAAAACCCAGCAAATTTCACATCATTTTTGCAATAAAATATTTTATTAGTGTTGATTGGATGAATCTGAGAGGTTTTAGCCTTGGGCTGTGAAACAGGAATGAGCTGTAGCCTACACTTAAGAAATACAAAATAGCATTTTTCTTCACAAAAAAAGCTTACAAATTGAACTTACGTTTACATAATTGAATATTTTTGAATTAAAAAAAAAATATATATGATTAATAAAATGAATTCTATGATTATTTCTTGTACTAATAAATATTGACAAGGATTCGTTGAAATAAAGCGATAAATTCTTTATAAAATCCATGTATTAAAACATAATACTCTTCACGTTATTTTATATACTATACAATACATTAAAAATTTTCACGTATGCTAGTTTGAATTTGATAACTATCCTTTTCAATGCTGTCATCATTATAAAGATCAAAAGAGCTCTCAGCATACAAACGACAATCTCAATATATATATTCACGATCTCAAACAATCATTATTTCATTACATTATTCATGATAATTCACATTTATATATATATATCTATAAATTCATCGATAATATACAACTTTTTCAAATCATAGATTTATTTACAAGAAAATAGAAAGTTATAAAACATTGTCAGACGCGTAGAATCATAGTGAATTGATTTATTCTACCTCTGCGTTTAAATATGAGAATGTACACAATTTACAATAAAAACATTATACACCAAATGTTTGAGAAGCAAGAAGCTGACTGAAATAAACACATCATATAACTATTACAGCAATAATATCATACCTATATTATATAAACGTACCTAGTCTAATTGTTTCCATAGACGGCTGATACAATAAACATGAATAACACATAGAAACGTTTCCTTCCTTTTAAATATTAAATTACATTGGGTTGAGGAAAGACATACAAGGGCGTATCTAAACAAGTAAATGAATATTCATTAAATAATATCCATCATATTATTATAACAAATCTGCCTGATGTTCCAGTACAATTTGTAAGCTCTAATGAAACTAATTAAATTCTCAAGAACGCAAGCAAATTTTGAAAATGAAAGTTGTCAACAATGTGGAACAGTTGGAATGAAATATTTGTAATCTAATTAGTGCAACAGACTCAAGTATTCAATAGGAAAAATACTCATATTTCGCTAGTCATTTGCCAAAGAAGAAAAGTTATTGTAGCAGCAAATATTATTCAGAGCGTTTTCCTCAAACGAAGTGTTTGAGTTTCAATAAATATTATTCATGTCAAGTGAGAAAATTGCAAGAACAATTAATGAAATTCAACCTAGCTCTGTCTTTAAAAAGGTAATAGAGGTTTCTTAGAAAATAATTACTTTCGAAATTCTAAAACTGTGAGAAAAGAAGAAATATAATATTTAAAATGTGTTTACTTCAAACGAGAAAGAACATTTTTGACACTTAATACTTATTTTTTGAATATGGGATTCTCATTTTTACAAAATTAGGATTCAAAAACAAATGAGGAAATTGCATTAGAAAGAGTTTTATGGTTTTGTGTTCTGAAGCAACTTTACTCATTGGATTGAAATGTGTGAACAACATTTTGAGGATCTTTTTGATTCAAGTTCTCTACTACATGATCTCTGAAGGAGTAGAACCCTATATTTACAAGAAAACAGAATATCATCAGAATGATGATTGGTCACTTGATAAATAACACACAAATAGAATAAAAGTTATTGAAATTTACAATAAATGAGATCCCATCGTACCACTCAAGTTATTAAATCAACAATATTACAGTATCCTAAATGCAAAAAGAAAGGCAGAACTCTTTAATTGATCTTTCAATTTCTTACCAAGTCCTATTAGTAGATGTTTTATCACATTCATATTACTTGACTAACGTAAAATTAGAATTATGATACAATTAATGCGAATAGTTCATTCTTTGGTTGTCTTAATTTATTATAATTTAAAATGAGTGGGAGATGAGCAGAAGGGTTCAAGTATTAATTATTGGTGAATAGGTGGATCAAAAAACCTATCATTCGTCTCATTTCATAAATATTTCTTGTTATTCTAACACAGAAAAGAAAATTGATCATTCGAAGTTGACATTAAATACAATGATACTTTAATATTATAACAGTTGGTGTTATTTAAAAAACATTACATTACGTATTAATCTATAAACGTACAACTAGTCTACATACTCATACTAGTACGAAAATATTTGATCTATCAACTTATCAACGCACAAACGCAGTGTGAGTGAACTGTCACTTCCAATGCAATTATCTGTTCCAAATGCAAATATCAGGTTTAAAATGTAACTCAAGTACATTAAAACAACCTCTAAAGATTATGTCAAATATTGATAAATGAATTTGATCAAGCTCATCTTATCAAGATATTTTTATAATAACAGTCAATAATTTTATTCTAACAATATGGCTGGCGGTGGCCTGATGGTTCCAATGTAGGCCTTCTAAGTCTTTCAGATCCTAAGTTTTAGGGAATTTGTGCAAAAACACTTCTTATTGGACTCGCAACACAATAAATATTGTTCAAAAAAGTACAAGGTATTATATTAAATTATTATATAAAGAAAAAGGCATCATGACTCATCCTTGTGAATCTTTCCAAAAAAGAGTTGCTACTGATAAGGAACCAATTCTCTACTTACATTCGGGAGCATCATTTTACTACTGTGTATTTTCATTTTAAGATGATTATAACATGATAAGAGAATTCCTTAATTATGCTGTACATGTATTTCCGAAGGTTTTGCTTTTGACTCCATAAAATACAAGACAAAACAAGAAATTTCTTCTTCTGCTAATGAAATTAAAATGATTTCAACGAATAGGAAAATTGGGGGATTTTTTACTGATTATAATTAAAAAATTGAATAGATTACAGTAGCGTTTTCATTTTTGAACTAATTTTTAATTGCCTAGAATACATTGTATTCTAGGCACGAATACAACCATATCTTCATGTAAACCTGAATACTATATTAACATTAAACGAAGATGGTGCATATGGGAGTTAGATACATTTTTCAAGACAATTTTCCATAGGAATAAAATTATTTATGATTTGGAGAGATTAAAATTCCACATAAAAATTTGGTCCAATGGTATTCAAAATTGAAAGAATTACTCTATAGTGCATACCTTTAAAAAGATGGATAGAAACACGGTAGAACATTGGAAAAAAAACTTCTAGAGCTTTTTTAAAAGACTAATAAGTTTTGTTTCAATTTTTGGATTCTTAAACAATAATTTTTAGTTATCTTTCAACCTGACATGATAAACTTTTCCAACCAGAACTATTTTATGGTCCTTCTTCAATTGCTCTCAATATTTTGAGCGTAGGTCTATTATATGGAGTTTTCTCTGAATATTTCATACAATATTATATTGATTGATTCAGACAAATGAATATTATGCAAATAAACAACCATTTTGGAAGAGAACATGGATAATTATACTGTATAGGAAAGAAAATGCTAATTTTACATTACTACGGTATTAAAAATAGGGGTTGAATTCTTCAAGTCCATTGAAATTCGAAAATCATATCAGTCTTCATGAAATGTGAAACTTTTTTGAAGATAGTTGAAGTAATTGGATATATTTTAACTTATAGTTAATAAGTTCTAATAAATAAAAATTGAGAAAGGATTTTCGTCTATTATGGGCTAATAATAAAATAGTTGAAAGTTAAAACTAATAATTTGTTCAACTTCAATTACAAATTGAATAATATGATTAAAGTTTAATAATTTGGAAAATTATTTGACTTATAATCCCTCAAGCTTTTATTTAAATATTAGGCCACAATTATTGGAATACATGAAAAGATATGCCAAGAACAATACATGGACATTAATTAGGGTGACAATTTACTCATAAAAAGAAGATTAAACTGCCGTACTAAATATTTTGGAAATTTCATCGATCATGATAATTTTAACAAATTAATACATGGTTTAGGTACAATTATTTATTGAAATAGAGAATAATCAGGTGAATTTTCTCAATAGGGGTGTAAGGCATTGAACATTTCAGAAACTTCCAATGCTAAATAATCACATATTCATGTTTTAATTGAATCAATATTTGGCACAGAATTTAGATTGAAAAATGAGATTTATTAGAATGGATGTCAAGTAGCAGGCTAACGCACTAGTAAATTCCAGCAATCATGATTATAAAGATAGACTAATCGGACATTTGTTAGAAAAATTGGCTTCAAATCCAGAGACTAGTGATGAAAATTTAGCTCAATGGGGTATTGTAATGAATAGAGTATTAATTGGATCAATAAGTAAATTGAATTGTTCTGTCATGAATCAAAAATGCAAATTACTAAGTTATTTATTGAGTTGAAATTGACAAAAAGGCATCAGGAACTGCTTGAGTTGTGACAAGAATTTTTTAAACTTGCTAGGTCTATTGTTCATCTTATGATAAAACTTGGTCCATATAACAATAGAACTACAGTATTTATTGTTCACATGACGATAGTTTAGGATTTTTTTTAATTTCATTCAATTTGAATAAAAAGTTATTTTGAAACAAAATATTATAATTAAAAAATGAAATGCCAAATGAAGGAAAAATGTCCTGGCAAGAATGGGGTTTTTAATGGTTATGAAAAACTTGTATAAGCTACTTATTTTTTTTGGAAATACTGTAATTAAATTAAAAACTGGGGAATAGTGAATAAAATATTATCACATTGTTTTATTTAATAATTGAAAGGACATGAATGTAAATTAGACGCTATGGGATCAATCTGTTAATATTGACTGTGAATAAAATATAAAATAAATAAAATAGTAAGGGAGTATCACAATATTAGTGAAACGCCTGGAATATGGATGGACTGTACTTCAAAGTTGATTGGGGATCGAAATAAGCTGGCATACTGCTCTACCAAGCATGACTGCTCTTCTTCTTCTTCTTCATTTCAGTAGAAGAAGAGGTGATATTCTTGTAGATTACCACATTGGCTCTAAATCTATATACAGTAAAATTTTGTTTTGAAATTAATATTGTTCACAGGCCATGGTTGTAATCAAACTCATAAACTCATGATACCATGATAGCAATTATTGCTAGTTGAATACACTGAAATTAACAAGTCTTACATTCTATGTATTTTCACTTGCCTTGAGCAAAACTAATCCAAAAAGCACTAGTCGCTGGATATGGCCATTTGAAAATTCAAAGATTTTAATTTAATTTTCCAACTACAAAATATTATTATGCACCATAAATAGGCTATTGAATTTTAGTGTCACTAATACTTTAGGTTAAGCCAAAGTTAATGGGAATAATATAGGCTAACTTAGTTACTTTTCAGTTTTAGTAAACAATTTTAATCATTATATTCTTAGCTTATTTATAACATCTTCTCTGAATCACTATATGAATAAAAATGAATTCATAAATATTGTAATTTTCTCAATGAATGTAAGATCATGAATGAAAATGCCTTTTCCTACCTTCAAATAATCCTTTATGCAACTGAAAAAAATTAATCCATAAAGTAGTTGATTTCAGTGTATCCGAGAAAAATCACTTAAAATTGCTGGCATCACTTGAAACACAAGGCGTAGACCCACCCACACAATTTCATCTTTCACTTTTTTGGAACATGCCTACTGTATCCACTTTACAACCATTAGGCCTACATGCTACAATTTGAGCAAATCAAAAAGTTCCTTCAATCTTATAAATTATTAGTTTGAGAATACACTTCACAACACGTTACAAATAATTGTAAAAAGTAAAATTGATTCTATTGTTAGTAAAAATAAATAAAATAGAATATTGACAGCATTTCATGAGACCTGAGATTAATTCAAAGTGCTTCAAATAATCAACATGGAATTCAAGTGTTTGAGAAATATATTAAGGTCTAATAGAGTTAAGTGAGCCAGAAGTACCTTACTACTAGCAAAATAAAATAAATTTTGAAGATACAAAAACCTTTTACGAGTGAGTTAGTAGTATCGAAATAATTATTTCTGGTATCCAATATATTTTAAAATAGCCATCAGAAAAAGAGTGAAATTCATCAATTGATAAAATAAGTGTATTTTGATTATTGACAGGCTGAAAAAGTATTCTTGAGCAGGATTATTTAAAAAACCTTGAGAAAGGAGACAAATATTTCAATTTGAAAATAGTTTTATAAGAATTGTATCATTGAATAAAATGGCACTCTTAAATAAAAATAATGAAGGAGGGACATATATTTTTCAAATATTATGAGACATGACTCAACACATGAAATCAATCTGCCTTGATTTCGGTGCTATTAACATGATGATTTGAATGTGTTAACACAATTTCAAATAAAACTAAAAGAAACTAAGTTAGGTATACAAAATTGTTAATTTTTTGAAAGAGACATCTACATGACTAGAGCACCTACACTAGCAATTCACTGATTACTATACAGATTATTGAAGTAATAATAATTTACTTAACTATTAGGTAGGTAGCATAATCAAGAATGAGAATCAATAATTGCTGAATCAAAATAAATTTGTGACCTGCAGAATTGATTTTAAAACCTTCACAAGTAAACTATTCCTTCTCTAAAACCGATATTCTTTTATGGATTTTTCCATTTTTGACTATTCAACCAATTTGTAGCCACAGTACAAAGTTCAAATGATGATAATTGTTTTATGCTAATCACAAAATAGGCCTTTCTCTACCACAAATTATGTATTTCTGTTAACTTCTTACAACTTCGTTTTAAATAAACATTTTATTTCTGTAAAACCAATAATAAAACTACATAGGCCTTTTGAATGGTAATAACTACATTTTAAATCAATTGGTCAGAGATAACATCACAATACAATAATGTAGGCCCAAATGAATAAACTCTTGGTAACTATCTCAAATCCTTCTAAGGTTGACATTACTTCATTCCAATTTGATATAATTTTGATGAGTAGTCACAATAGAATTATATAAGATATGTAGTATGTATTTGATGAAACCATTTCCTACAAATATTTTTCATCTTATTGACAAAATGGATGGATTCAAATCAAACTGGTTTAAATATTGGAATTCAATGACTATGTAATATACCTGGTCTATCTTTAACATTTAAAACATATTCAAGTGACTGATGAAAACCAATTTATTCATCCTGTGTTTATAAACAGACAAAAACAGCTCGTCATTACAATATATAAAATTGTTCCAAGTCTTCAGACTCCACGAATATTTACAAGTTAATATTACAATCTATAGCACCGTACAACAGTAGCTTTTCTTTTCTTTTTCCGGACTGAAATTCATTTCCCTCACTATTTCTGCAAACATTTCATTCACATTTGTCCTGTTCTTAGCACTCGCTTCAATAAAAGGACAGCCCCACATTTGTGCCAAGGCACTCCCCTCCGGAGTCGAGACTTCCCTTTGATGTTCAAGATCAACTTTGTTGGCAACCAGAAGAATTGGAACACGCTCAGAACCTTTAACTCGAGTGATTAGTTCTTTCATTGTTTTAATATCTTGAAATGTTTGGTGATTTGTCAAGCTGTACACCACAACGAAGCCCTGGCCATTTTTGATGTAGAGATCACGCATACTTGCAAACTGTTCAGTCCCAGCGGTATCCAAGATTTCGAGAACACATGGCGAATTATCCACTTCGATTTCTTTTCTGTAGAAATCTTCAATTGTCGGATCGTACTTTTCCATAAAACATCCGGAAACAAACTGGACAGTAAGTGCACTTTTGCCAACCCCACCCGATCCAAGTACGACCACTTTGAACTCACGCATTTTGATGTAGAGTAACTCTATGCAATTGATAAAACACTTTTAAACAAGAACACAGCTCTTAATTGGCTTTTTGGGTAATCCACACTGTCACTTGAATGAATTATTATCCATTATTGGCCGTAGTTTAACACATCACAGATCAACATCGCGTGACACTACCTTTACAACAGCCGCCATCTTTCTACACTGTACACTGAGAAGTCGAGGCCGTGACAGACAGTGCGAAATGAATCTTTTTTTTCAGAATAGAGCGACACAACTGAGCTCTAGCGGTCAAATTGATAACTACAAAGACATCATATGTTTTTGTTCCGTGTTCACAGTAGTATTTGTTCCATATTCTGAAAAGATGAACGAAAAGCAGCTGATGAGAATTTGACTGTTCAACATTCAGTGAATTTGGGGTAAGCACTTTTCATATCCACAGAACGGTAAAATCGAATAATCTATTGACACTGCCAACCTTCGAGATTTATCGATCTATCGACTTATCGATAGTGAGGTCCACGTTATAAAGTCAGGATTTGATTGGCAATGGTATTGCTATAGTGAGGCCCAGGTTATAATGGCAGTGTAGGAAGATGGTAGAAAAGGGTTGCCAAATCTCAGCTTTGTTACACAAACAGCTGATACTGGTATATCTGATGAATATCATCATATTATTCTGATATTCATCAGATATACCAATACCATTATTGCTGAAAATAGTTGATCATATTTATTTGTCAAGAAAATATATTTTTTAAAGATATAATAATAAATTTTCATGATTGAGATTGAATATTTTGTCAATTGGTTGAATTTCTACATTGTTGATAAACAATGTGGCAACATCGCAAAGCGTGAAAGAGATAGCGCCATCTGCTTTGTTGAATGATAGACAAGGTTAGCAACACCATTGGAAATCACACACTGCCATTATAACGTGGACCTCACTAAATCCTTAATGTCTGTCATCCAATAAAGGGGATAACGCTATCTCTTTTCAGCTCTGCTCTGTTGCCTGATAATCTTTTGACGTGACAACGTCTTATAAATTGGTTTGCCGGGTGACACTTCAAGAAACTGCGTTACATTCCCACGTTATGCGCTCACAATGAGAGCGAGTGAGAGCGTTCGTTTCGGTTCACGGTCGTCTGGAAAGAGCACAAATAGGAGCAATGGCGAGCAACGCAGCAGGCATCCACCTGGAGAGAGAGTGAAACGGAGCACTCTCCTGCGACTGTGCCACTACTCTTAGTGAATAGGTTATGTGAATAAGTATAAGTGAATAGGTACAAGTGTAAGTATAATAGGTATAAGTGAATAGGTTATGTTGTAGTAATCACAATGTTGTGGTAGTTTTCAATCACAAAAGTAGTATAAATCGTTTCTCAGCCAATAATAATTTTTTTAACTTGAAAAAATGAGCGCGACTTGCTATGTAAAAAATTGAATCAAGCACAGTTAGCCCACCTAAGAGCGAGAGAGACAGAGTGATTTTGTTGAGGATGTGTGAAGGTAATAATAAAATTTTGTTAATATGAAATTCAGTGTGAGATTCTTTGTATAAATTAATGTTTTGACGTGACAACGTCTTATAAATTGGTTTGCCGGGTGACACTTCAAGAAACTGTGTTACGTTCCCACGTTATGCGCTCACAATGAGAGCGAGTGAGAGCGTTCGTTTCGGTTCACGGTCGTCTGGAAAGAGCACAAATAGGAGCAGTGGCGAGCAACGCCGCAGCAACCGGAAGCCATTCATCTGGAGAGAGAGTGAAACGGAGCAGTCAACCTGCGCAGGCGCCGCAAGCAATCTCCTGCGACTATGCCTGCTTAGGTGAATAAGTGAATAGGTTATGTTGTAGTAATCACAATAATGCATTATCACATAATCATGCATAAGTGAATAGGTTATGTTGTTAGTTGTAGTAATCACAATGTTGTGGTTCAGTGCGAGATTCTTTGTATAAATTAATGTTTTCAATATAATTCTTTGTATAAATAAATGTTTCAAATTGTTACTATTATTTCATCCTTCTTCCTACTATACGAATGAATATTCACATTAAAATTATTTCACCACTCAAAGTTTAAACTTTCGAAACAAAAATTATTTTGAAACAAAGTAAAACTTTCCCCCATATACCAACTTTACAGGCAACTATGCAATTTTTTTTAACATTTAGAATTAATAATTAATTGATGAAGAAATATCTACATGAATAACAAAAAGTTTGCAGGTGTAGAGAACTTCAAGTACCGTATCTAGGATGCCCAATAAATGCCACAGGTAATAATGCTTATATAAAAGGAAGGATTTAAGCAGCTAATAGGGCCTACTATGCCAATGTTAGATTATTTAAAAGTAAGTTGGTCGGCAGGAGCACCAAGATAACAATATATAAAACATTGGTGCGTCCAGTGGCAACATTTATGCGGCAGAAACTTGGGTGATGAATATGGCTGACGAAAATGCGTTAAAAATCTTTGAAAGATCCATACTAAGAAGAATTTACGGTCCCGTTCAGGTTAATGAGCAGCAATGGCGAATAAGAAAAAATGAGGAAATAGAAGCATTAATAAAAGGAGAAAATATAGTGCGCTTCATTAAAGCCCAAAGAATAAGATGGTTGGTGCATGCGATGAGGATGAGTGAGGCTAGAATGCCGAAAATAGTTTTTAATAGCAAGTTGCACAGCAGAAGAAAGAAAGGTAGGCTGAGGAACAGGTGGGTGGACCAAGTGATGGATGACCTGAGAAAGATGGGGGTAGGAGGAAAGAGCCATGAACAGGGAAGAATGGAGGTGTGTTGTGAAGGAGGCCAGAGCTCACCTAGGGAGCTTTTCTAAAGAAAAGAATTAATTGATGAAATGTTTCATCTTAATTATGTAAATTGATTATGAAATTATTGAAAAATATGATTTATTGCTTAATAGGATGTAATTGATTATTTTGAAAGAGAATGAACAATTAATATCACATCAATAAACCTGTATCAGTTACAGTCTATACAAGTCATTGACAAGACAGAGATTCAGTCTTTTTTCTATCTTTCTCCACTGCCATCTTAAAGTGGACCTCACTATAGAATGTAATTCCAGATATGAAAGAAATAATCAAAAAGTACTAACTTCTCTCTGGTAATACACATTCTATAAAATTACAGCGTAAAAGTGGATAGCTTATCAAGAAGCTGTGAGTACATTATACTCACTGCTCACTATACTCACTGCTTATTGAGAAGCTACCCACTGTTACACCTTCCTGGTTTATTTCCATGTTTTACTTGTAACATGTCTTTGTAATAGTACATTTCGCACCTAGGGCTGAAAATGAGACTTTTCCGGCTCGAAATCGGTTTTCAGGTCTGAGGCCATAGGCCGAGGACTAGAAATGATTGAGAGCCAGAAACACATTTTTCTCCATGGTGTGAACGCTATTTTTTGCCACACAGAAAAATAAAACAATATAATATATTATCATTATATTATAATGAAAATAATTTATTGTTTATTAGGCATTCTGAAAGCAAAACTGGAAGGTCATAGCTCTAGCAAATCTGAGCTAATCTGAATATCAGGAAATTTCCAAGTATTTTTAATTCTTATTCTGATTTGTCTAAATAACCAAAAAGATTATGTAAAATCATGTTTTAATGTGGGAGGTTGAGTTTAAACTTTTATATTCTTCCAAATGACAATAGGATGATATTACCATATTATAAATGTTTTGATTCTTGAATAATAAACACAAAAAATAATGAAAAGTTTTTTGATCAGCTGTTTTAGCACACTAAAAATTTGGCCAATCTGAATGTAAAAGTCAACAATGCTTGTTGTCATTGACTGTGGAAGTCACAAAGTAGGAGGAATAATCCTCTTCTCTGTGTGGAAGTTTAGGTTAGAAGTTCTATCCTACTCTGAAAATTGTATTTGAATTATTTATAATATATCGTATCTGTATCCCATTCATCCAAATAAAATGAAAGTATCTTATTGCAGAATACTTTTATTCAATTTGAGAAGCATAAACTGATTCCGTTTCATAGACTATTTTGTAAAAACATTCAGCACCAAGGATATTGCCCAGGTAGTTCCAAAATTATCCACCAGGTTTTGTGATAAACACAGTACTATGAGGTTAGATTCTATTATACTCGGAAAATTGAATTTAAATGGTTTATAATATCTTATTTGTATTTAATTTATCCAAATAAAATTATAGTATGGTATCTTATTGCAAAATACTTTATTCGATTCTAAAAGCATAAACTGATTCTGTTTCATAAACTATTTTGTAAACACATTCACATCAAATCAGAATTAGCTGACTTCAAGGTTATTTTACAGCCCTAGGGCTGTAAAAATTTTACCGGCCTGGTCAGAAAACAATCATTTTTGGCCTCCATATATGACACATGAAAACTAGCTCATTACATACAAGTGGGGCAAAAAATGAATAACATGCCTTGGCCTGCACATGCATCATTGTTAAATATTACTGGTTATGATGTTATGAATTGAATTCTCAGCACTCTTGGCTCAGTAACATTTTCCTGTCAAAAGCAAGGTTCTGGAGTTATTCACCGGTTTTGCTATTTTTAGGACAAATTTTTTCGAGTTGGTTGAAAACAGAAAAAAATTTAATAATAAGCCCTTTTGATGACTGAACCAGATGTAGAACACATTTTGTTCAGTTATATTTTCCTGTCAGACACACTATTTATGAGTAAATTGAGCCTAATGCTAGGACAGACAAATTTTCATCCATCAATAATATGGTGATCATATGGAATGATAATCTCTTGTGGTGTGGAGTCGATTGTGATAGGTATTGTCGTGACCATAGCCGACAACCTGTACCCTCGTAAAAATATACCATTTCCGTCTAGTTGTCACCCTTACAACTTGACACCTACTAGACCAAAGGTGCCAACTTGTCATGACTGTAAACAACAACCTGACACCAGTGGCGTAACGTTTCTAAACCGGGCCCTCTAGGGACCCGGGCCCCCCCCGCGCCATGGGGGCAGCGGGGGTGTATGTTACACCACTGCCTGACACCTCACACCCTCCTGAAAGAGCGTCCTGGCCGGCCCCCCGACAAGTTGTCACCTCCTTAGAAAGAAGACAAGTTGACAGGGATGACTTATATCAACCTGTCCCCTCAAAACCAGTTTTAAAAGGAGACAGCTTGACGAGGTGTCAAGTTGTAAGGGTGTCACTGCAAAGTAGAAAGATTTACTTCAATCAATCAATAATCTTCTTTATTCCACAATACAGCAAGTACAAAAATGATAAATGATATGAAATATAAAATACAAATAATTAAGTACTTAAATTAGGGTTTCATATTATACATAGTATGGAATGAGCCTACATGGGCACTGTGGCCTGTGCGTAGACTTGAGTTGGTATTTCAAGTAGAGTGAATCTTATGAAACAGAAGAAGAAAGAGAGCCAAAATAGAGTCAATTTATGAGGGTAATTTCATTCAAATTATTGTATTGTAGAAAGTCATTCTATATTGTCAAGTCCATCTGTATCATATATAGCCAGTCTGTATCGTATAGAGTCAGTCTGTATTGATATAGAGTCAGTAGAAGTCATGTTAATTTTGCAGTCAGGTGAGTCTGCCGCCTGCCAAGACCAGTGCCACAGCCTCCTCCTCATTTATTTCAAAAAACCAATATTTCAATCTTTTTTTGAAAATTGCAAGACCTGCAGCTGAAAAAATGTTATTTTGCGGAAATACTCTATTGAAATTACAATATATTACTTGGGATAAGAAAAAACAATTTGTTGTTGAGAAGGATCTCGTCAGCTGGATAGTTCTGATCCCAACTGTGGCTGCATATCTGCTGTTATGAAAATGTAAAGATGGTAGGAAAATTGAACCAAAATGTTTATAAACATGAATGAGTAGACCCTTTCTACTCTAATTTCCTGAAATAATAAAGATGAGGGATATCTTTGACATCTACGAAAGCCCGCTTTAAGGATTGCTTTTTGAAAACTTCTAGTCTTCTTAGATGGGTGCGGTAGGCTGCTCCCCATGCTAAGAGGGATCGCTAAGATAATTAACCTAGTTCTTAACTGACATACGAGTTTGCTTTGACAGTTCCAATGGTTGCAATGATTGTTCCATACCACATATGTCAATCTGTGTGACATACGAGTTTACTGCAGACAAGTTTTTGCAAAATGACATATTTTTAATGATTTTTTAAAATTCAACCATTATGTTTTGAGTTTTGACACATATCATTTTAACAGATGATGTAGCTCTATTTCATGTATCTGAATCAATCAAAATCTGAAAATAGATTTTTTTGACATAAGAGGTTGCTATTCAACACCATCAATATGCCATATGAGAGGCTAGACTGTACAAAGGCAAAATAAGCTATTTTAAGTTTGTTTAAATTGAGAATTTCTCCAAGCTGCCTGAATGCAAATATATATTTATGTAAGGTTTTCAATTGGAAGTCAATATGTTGTATCCACTCAAGTCTGGAATCAAAAATGACGCCCAGATACTTATATGAAAAAACCTGTTCAATACTTTGACATCTGCACGAATTATTTAAAAAGTCATTACAATTATGAATTGTAAGATCCTCTAGATTGTAATCAGTTGTATGGGTTAATGCAATATAGGCATGAACTTGGTTTTAGATATCTTTAGTGATAGTGATAATATATTTTTATCAAGCCATTTTTTAACAATAAGTAGGTCAGATAAAGCTCTGTTTTTGGTTTCAAGCCAAGTGCTTCCCTGAACAAGTATTAAAGTATCATCAGCAAAAAGGAAAATTTCGCCATTCAAAGTTAATCTAGAGATATTAATATAAATTGAAAAAGTATTGGGCCCAGGGTACTTCCCTGAATAACCCCAAAATTGATTGGTGACTTCTCTCCCTCTGCCCCACATATAGATACATATTGCTGTCTGTTTGTAAGGTAGCTGGAAAACCAGTCAATTGCCTTACCCATGATTCCTATTGCTCTCAATTTATCAATAAAATTTTTCTCTCTAAACTATCAAAGGTTTGTTTGAAATCAAGAAATATCATCAAAGCCTTTAAATTACCTGACACAACACTATGCAAAGCTTTGTTTACATCAAACATCACATCAGAAACACATCTGTCACTCCTAAAGCCATATTGCCGGTCTGTAATAATGTTATTCATACTTCTTACTCTTACTTCTCTTCTGTGTATGTCACCTATTTTTTATTTTTTTGACCAAGCGAAGTGAGGTCCAAGATTCAAGTTGATGGTTTTGCATTTATTTTTATGTTTATATGTTGCACACTCATGGTGAAACGCAGTAATAGATTTTCATGAAATTTGACAGGTATTTTCCTTTTCAAATTGTGCATTGACATGTATACACGGTTTTTGAAATTTTGCATATCAAGGATAATATAAAATGAAAAGGAGCCTTCTTAATAAGCCAATTTCAGAGTAAAAATCAGACTATTGAATTATTCATCATAAATCAGCTGTCGAGAGGATTATAAACTGCATTGATGCATGCAATTCAATATCTCAATGTAACTTAATGAAAAAAAAACAGCAGTTGTGTGGACTATTAATCGCATGCAGTGAGGCATGCAATTGATAACTTGAAGTAGCATTTCTCCCGAATTTTCTCTGTTTTCAACTGGGTAAGTTTTTGGTGATAGTAGCATTTTTTATAGCTGTTGTGACGTCCCTTTTGGGGTACACATGAAATATATGCCCCACATTGGTTGTGACATGTTATGTAACGCCGTATTAGGGTGTACATATGCCCAGCTGGCGGTAATTGGTAGAGCAAATGAGATAAAAGAATTTTCACGTTCACTCCTGCTGAAATAAAAATACCACAGTGTTCTTACCAGCTCTTCAAGGAGCTTAAATAAAATTCTGCTATCAATTGCTGCAAACTGCGGCTATATTATCAATCTGCAATTCTTACAGCTGCCCCGGATGATTCCGCAATTATAGATGCTGAAGTGATAGACAAATATAAGTAATCTAAATATTGTACAAGACAATGCTACTTTACCAACACTAATCCAACTTGCTACCATCTGACAAAGGGGTCAGCAATGTGAGATAATACCGAGTGGGATCAAAGGCGACACTCAGAGTTCATTATAATTTCTATTAATCTACAGTGCTGCTTCAACATAATACTATGACCCTGTGTTTCAGTCAATTCGATTTCAATGATAATTCTGAACAATTTAGATAAATCTTGAGAATGTAATATTTCTGAAGATTTGATTATCACTGCTGTATACTGCTGATTTATCCAATGCATTCGGTGAAGAGCATAGTTGGTTGATAATTCTATTAATACGTCAATAATGAAAAAATGTGCTAATACCAGATTGGTCATGCATGAAGACAGGGTTATAAATGAAAGGTATACCATTTAACAAATAAAACCATGTATTTTACAGAGATTCAACGAGTGATAATAAAACATGGAACAATAAATATGAAACAATATGAGAATATATGAAAGAAAAAATATCACAGTAGTAGCTTACTAAAATTTTACTATGCTTACTCACCTCAAATAATAAATCTTGTATTTTACTATCAGCATACAATATATATGGGCTCAATCTGTCAACTTGCTTTCACTTGTCAAATAAAATTTATAATTCTGTACTCCAATAATATCAAATATAAAATATTCATAAATCTCAGGGTTTGAGTTTGGCTTCCAGTGGAACTTAGATAAATGAATTATCTTTGAAACTTTGAGCTTTCCTGCAATTGCTTCTATGCAATACTGATATTAAAAATAATAATATGAGCTTATAGAATAAATTAAATGCCTATACAGGGTGATTCCTTATTATGGTAAAATAATTTAATACGTGATAGTAGAGGTGAGAATAAGAAAAAAGTTCTCAAACATTTATCCATAAACGCTTCATTAGCGAGCTATACAGAGTGAAAGATTTCACCCGGAATTCAGTTCCTCTGGAGAAATACACTGATGCTGAATTGTTTGGGGACTAGTTTTTGAAAAACTTCTAGTGGATTCATATGGAAAAATATCTGAAAAATTGAATAAAACTAGTCTGGAAGCTGTAGTGTGAGTAGTTTTTGAGAAAAAAGATGAAATATGCAAAAAATCCAAGTAGAAAAACACTTCTACGTTTGATGCCCAATAACTTTCTTTAATGACCAGTAAACAAATAATTTTCCACAATAAAAATTGAAGATAATTTAATTCTGAAAATAATTATGTAAGCTGTGTAAACTAAATTTGAATGAAAGTTGAATAAAATGTATTCTTATGTAGTACATTACACCACAAAAATTGCTGTTTTATGAGGAGAGAACTAATAACTTATAGGTTGTAGCTGATTGCAAATAAAATATTCGGGTTTTCATGTAAAGTTTTATTTTTATATGAGAGTAACATATTCAAATGACATTAAAATTTTACCAAAAGACTAAAGATGATGTTCAACGGAGGTCACCATTGTTCTTAATGCATATGTTCAGACATCTTCTCATCGATTGTCGGACCCGTTAAAATATTTTAGGAGTCTGCTTATCATTATTTTTACTCAGTTCAAAATCCTTAATTGGATTTCTTCAATGGTATCAATCGAAATATTGTATAATATGGTTTTCAAGTGTCCCCAAAGATAAAAATCCAAAGGATTTAAGTGTGGTGACGTAGCTGCCCATGGTACTGGCCCACCTCGGCCTATCCATTGATTTGGAAAGCTGTGATTCAGGTGTTCACGAACAGCAACACTGGAGTGTGCTGGAGCTCCATCATGCATAAACCAAATGTTTTGGTGCAACTGAAGAGGTACATCTTCAAGTAAGATAAATAACTCCTCTCTCAAAAAGTTTAAGTGAGCCAGGGAGGAAGCTCGAACAGAAGTAGATGATCTCCTATAATTCCTGCCCAAATGTTTACTGAAAGCTGATGTTGTGGACGATTAGGATTGATGGCATGAGGATTCTCATCTGCCCAAATATGTTGGTTGTGGACGTTAACAATAGCTGTTCTTGTAAAGTGTGCCTCGTCTGTAAATAAAACGGTTGTTAGAAAGTTTGGGTTAACAAGTTTTTCTAAAAACCATCAGCAAATACCAGGGAATACAGTCGCATGGCAATAGAGTATGAACTTTCTGGAGGTGGTATGGATGTAATTGTTGCTCTTTTTGTATCCTCCAAATATTTTAGATTTATTGACATTAAACTGCACTGACAATTCTCTAGTGCTCTTCTCTTGATGTTCATAAATTTCATTAAGAACTTGTTCTTCTAACTCAACAGTCCTAGTAGATCGGGGTCTGCCTGCATAAATGTGCTCTTTGGACATCAAAGAACCTGTTTCAGACAGACGTTGATGAATAGTGGCCAAAAATCTTGAACTTGGACATACTCGGTTAGGAAAGTTGTCTTGATACAAACGTCTTGCTTCAGTACTACAGTATTACAGTGTTCCATCCCATACATTAAATGCATGTCAGCTAATTCGGAGTATTAACAATGTCTAAAATTACCTGCCATTTTTTTAAAAGTTAACACTTAACACAAAAGCAAAGTGAAATGGTTACAAATAACTGGTTAATAGATTAAGCAAAATACACAGCGCGATTACAGTAGGCCTAACTTACAGTTTGTTGTTTTGTTCAACAGTGAGCTAAAAAATTTCTAAAAATAATTTTCAGCTGATAATTTCTTTTAAATATTTTCTCATTTGAAACAAATTGGAGCAGCTGTTATTTAAATCCATGTTTTATTTGCAATCAGCTACAACCTATGAGTTATTAGTTCTCTCCTCATAAAACAGCAAATTTTTGTGGTGTAATGTACTACATAAGAATACATCTTATTCAACTTTCATTCAAATTTAGTTTACACAGCTTACATAATTCTTTTCAGAATTAAATTCTCTTCAATTTTTATTGCGAAAAACTATATTTTGTTTACTGGTTACTGAAAACCACTACTGAAAACAGAATTCCGGGTGAAATCTTTCACTCTGTATAGCTTGCTAATGAAGCGTTTATGGATATATGTTTATAAGAACTTTTTTCTTATTTTTACCTCTACTATCACGTATTGAATTATTTTACCATAATTAAGAATCACTCTGTATATAATAGTTCTGTGGCTACCGGTACTTAAATATTTAATTCTCATTAGAGTTCTTAATAAGACTTTCCCTTATCTTTAAGGGAACTGTGCAAGTTATTATGAATCAAGCTTGATTTTCAAATATAACCTTTGACGAGCTAGCTTTATCATATTCGTAAATTTGTAGCACTGAGGGCCCTCTAATAGTTATTTGTGCAACTAGTGCGCAAAGTGATAGTTTGCTGCACCGAAAGAAACGTTTACGCCCGAGCCGTAGGCGAGGGCGGAATGGCTTCTTGAGTGCAGCAGAGGAACTTTGCGCACGTATTTCACATTAAGTTTTTCCTACAGTTACCATTGAATATGAAAAGTGGGTAATTATGGATAAAATGATGGCTGAAATCCATCAAATGTTTGTGTGTGTGATGCTGTTATTAATAACAATCATAATTCATTTAAAAATTAATAATCCAATTGAAGTTGAAAATTTTCAGTCAAAGTTCTCATTTTTATTCATTCAAGAATCAGAGAAAATACAGATAAAACAAAAAATTCGCATTCAAAATTCACGCCAAATGCTGGTTTGAATGACTGCAAAATGGCTGAACCGACAAGCGCGCGACTTAGCGGGAAGAATCGTAACTAACTTCGTTCTTTCATCCAGCTAAAAACAGTATTCAGATATTCAGAATTATGACCAACTAGAATTACCGAAAAATACTATAAGTAAACTAAAAAATATTTATAAAATAACATAGACAACAGAAAATATTTTATTGTAGTATATTCTAATGTTATTTTATTGATTTTATCGACATGGATTTCGAATGGTAATTATTTAACCTGAAAATTCGAATTTCAAAATGTGTGTTTGCTACATTTCTCATTGCTTGGAGTTGAAATAATTATTACTGTCAATAGAAAATAAACATTATTTATTATTAAATGATGAGAAGTTATTATTTAATTATGATTTAGATAAACATTATTCTTGTTTTGGATTTCTAGATTGGGATTTTATCATAAATGTAGGGTAGCCATTGGAATGATTCTCATCTAAATCTAACCACAGTCATTGTTACCAGCTTAATTTTTGTTTTCATGCACTAATCCTCCATATAACCCACCAACTATTTTGTGTTGCCATGTTGCAAATCTGGAGTGCAGAAAAATTTTTTTCCTACAGATACCCTGAAAAGTGACCATTTGTGCACTGATTGCAGGCTGCAAAGAATCACTTTTCCGCACTAGTGCGCAAAGTGAGTACTTTGCGTACTCCAGATTTGCAGCATGACAACGCAAAATAGTTAGTAGGTTATATGGAGCACCAGTGCAGCAAAATCAAAATGAAGTTGGTAACAGTGAGTGCTGTGGCTGCTATAGTGAGCAGAGGTGTAACGAAGCACAAGGCGCTAATTATTAAGTAGATATTATAACCAAGGACAACGACAGCACAGTGCCACCACAGCACACACCACACAGCTGCCCCCGCCATTCAAACACTACTACATTATTCAGGCAATTTTACCCATAATTACCCACTTTTCATATTCAATGGTAACTGTAGGAAAAATTTAATGTGAAATATGTGCGCAAAGTTCGTTTGCTGCACTCAAGAAACCATTCCGCCCTCGCCTACGGCTCGGGCGTAAACGTTTCTTTTGATGCAGCAAACTGTCACTTTGCGCACTAGTTGCACAAATAACTATTCCCGCACTAGAGCGGAAAAGTGATTCTTTGCGTTCTGTAATCAGTGCAGGAATGGCCACTTTTCAAGGTATCTGTAGGAAAAAAAAATTACAACTCATGTGCGAAGATTTTTCCCAACTTAAAGATGTGGCACGGATTCCACCTCATGTGTGTCCTGTGCCTTATTAGTCCTTTTTCACAAACGTTTCATGTCCATTATTTGGCATGCTAGAATTTACAAAACCCATTTGTCCTTGTTCTATTGAGTACTGTATGCATGCAATTATTTTGCTTGAAGGTATCTGACCGAATTTCAGATATACGGCTTGACCGCTGTTAGTGTTGCCGACAGGCGCTATTACCAAAGAACCTAACCTCAATTCTTTATTATTATTTTATTAAATAATTAAAAAATGACTTCTATTTTAATACCGTCATCAATAATCACAGTATTCAGAGTCGTTATTATCTTATCTATTCCATTCGATTGATAGTACAGTTGATAATGTTTCTGGTTTCTTCAATGAGACCTAGCAATTCTCTTTACAAATAAATTTGAGGTGTATCAAAATGCACCATTATACTGTTTAAATCAAATTATTAGCATTGTCGATAACAACCCAAACAGCCATTAGTCGTTTTTTACACCGTTATCTCGCCAACACGACAGGACAGGACAGAATTTACTCTGTTGGACAGTATTAGAGGAGACTGTGGTTATTTTCTGCGCGAGGTCTACTGTTCATAGAACTACTAGTATAGTCGCGTACCCTATTGACAGTGGATAGCTATCGATAAAATTCAATATCGAAGGTTGGCAGTATCGTTCGATAGGTTATCGATTCGATAATGCCGTTCTGTGGATATGAAAATGTGCTTACCAAAAATTATAAACAACTGCAACAGATAACTTTTTTTATGCAAGTGCAAAGGACAAGGAAAATTTGTACAAGGAAAACTTGTGTTTATTTTATAGGCAGTAAGCAAGAGCTGTAAAAATATAAAGCAAGTTTGAAGTTTGTATTGCATTTGAATTTTGAACTACTGTAATTCTTCTTTTGCAAATAATCAACATTCCTAGTCTATAAAATAATGTGAGTATTATATCAAAAATACCCTTATGTCTTTGATAATTATGATAGTTTCAATAACTTAATTATTGGACAAATAATTTGAACAGTATTTACTCTGTTTTATAAAGCTATTTTTTATATGAGTCCATTCATAAACTTTTGCTTTGGTTCAATAAAGTTTTGAGGTTAACTATTGTATTAATATAAAAACTTTTTATTACAATTCTTGCTAATGAGTAGCACTTTTATTTATGTATAATTTATTAAACGAGAATTTATTACTATACCCAAAAACTAATATCTAAAACCTACAATATATAAGTGTTTGCATACTAAAACTATTTGCCTTGTTTAAATCAAGCAAGAATGTAACTATCATTCTAGAAAAGTTAACACTTACCAATCAAACGTCACATTACACGATTTTATGAAATAAAAATATTGTATTAAGTATGTTTCTTCATTATATATTTTTTTTACATTTTAATGTTTATAATTGTACCATATATTTTTTCTTTTATTTATAGGCCTAAACAATAAGAAATATTTAGCAATATTGTCGAGTAATGTTAAAAAACCTAGATATTTAATTAAATTATTTCTCATTATTTATTATGTATCCTTGCACGATTCAAACATTTATCTGCCAACTTGAAAAAAACTAGCAGGATTTAATTAAAGATTCTTGACAACGTTCTAAGTCTATTCAATTAATTTTTGTTTGTTTGACTTGTGTTAGACTTGAAAACTACTTGACAGAACGGCATAAAACTTTAAGAATATGTTGTGTGAATATTGGGGATGGTTTCTGACCAGAAATTTTAATAGGGGTGCTAATAATAATTATTTATTAATCAATTTTACAGACTTTTTTGGAATTGTCGGTTGAGCGGCTACCGAAGAACGGAAAGATTATCATGATTCAAGATCATTGTGATAATGATATGTTTTAGCATCCAGCTTTAATAAACACGTCACTCTGTGATAAATTGTGTTTTGACATTAAAACGGTAGTTTGGAGTTGAAGTGTAGTTGATTGGTAGCAGCTGTAGATAATGGTTCCTAAAGGTAGGCGCACACAGATCGTCATCGGACGGTCTGCACGCATCGGACGGATCGGACAATTAGATTTAATGCATTGTTTTCAATTGGAGTGCGCATACCTATACGATGCGGATAGGTATGCGCACTCCAATTGAAAACAATGCATCAAATCTAATCGTCAGATGCGTGCCGTCCGTCCGATAACGATCTGTGTGCGCCTACCTTTAGAAGATCATATAATTATAATAGAAGACTATACAAATAATTATCACTCCCCTATCAATGAGAAACTGGAAAATGTTGGAAAAAATTATTCATCTCATGAAAGAGAGTTGTTCATATTGCATTCATTAATAACTGAAGAATGACAGAATAATTCACGATTTTTTTTAATTTAGCTTAGCTTATATTCATTCTAAAATGTAAGATGGAAAGAATATGGAATTCTGTGTGATTCATCGGACATCGCATATTTTCTGGACCATCTATTGACAATCGACAACTATGAAAACATTAAATTCATCTCTGAAACACTGATTTAACTTATCTATTTTTTTTAATTCAACACTTTACTGAAAGATATTACATCCAATTGATTGAGAAAAATATGTTTTCAGAATAATAAATGCTGCATAACTAAGCACATAAGAAGTTTGTATTGAGATGTATATTTCATGATTCACCAAATAAAGTCAGGTGTGACATGAGATGTGCATTGACTTTTTGGCGGTACGAAGTTCGCCGGGTAAACTATTTGTGAATAAAAATAAAAGGAAGTATTTTTTTGTTACACGATAAACTAAATTGACAAATTGTTCATTAAGAATTGAAAAACTTTAATGTAAAATTAATTTATCAACCTCTCCTTTTTATTTGCTCAATTTTCAGATTAGAAATCATGTCGAATCCTCCACCATATTCAGGTAATGTATTGGAACATCAATCCTAATTTATAATTCTAATTTAGGTTATATGGTACTCTTAACACTTCATATAATGTACAATTTTCGAAATATTTTACAAATCATAAATTTAATAAATATTACTTTCTTGCTAGAAAGACTCTCTTATATTTTTTTTTAGTGATGCCCATTTGAGCTACAGGCTTGTGCGTGGGTCGAATGGATAAAAGATGAGTGGGCCAACAGATTTTGGTGGTTTTTAAACAGCTGGAAAGCAATTTTCCAGTTCATAAATAATAACTATTAGCAAGCTAACTGCTGAAGTGGTCAACTGTCCAACGGGAGTTTAATTTATTAATTAATTTAAATTAATTCTCTCGTATATAAGGTACCGGCCTCACCGGAAATATAAAATATCTTTTGTTGTCATTTCAAATCAAATTCATTTGCCAAAATGTTTAATACAAAATAGACAGAATGCATAATGCACAATTTATAAATATACCAGTAATAAATTGATATAATGTACTTGAAAAAGTATAATTTAGATTTAAATGATTGTAGGCTATATAATATTATTCGCACTGTTTGCAAAAGTCAAATATAATTTTTTTATATTGTGGCTCGAGTAGCATAAGTATAAACTTGTGCGCTAGCCAATATTCATGTTTTAAAATGTAGATAGTTGCTACTTGTTACCTACAATTATATGAATAATGAAATGAATTACTCATTATTTATCTAAGCGATAGCGTATGGGCGTGACCACGGAGCCAACCGCTCATGTTATTAATAGATTAGAGTTAAATTTCATCCTAATAATAGAGAGTTAAATTTACAAAGGTCAAGAGAGATTTGAAACTAATTCTATAGATAATTAATAATTATTCACTCAGTTCTTTCTTCCTTCTTCTTCTGGCATTACAGCTCGAAGTGAGCTTTAGCCTCTCGCACAACAGCCCTCCACATGATAGGCTCACAATTCGTGGTTTATTGAAATCATGGCGAATCCTCCTCCAGGTAATGCATTGGAAACGTTCATCTTAATGTTTTAATTAAGGTGTTATCAACACTTTATTATGTGCATTGTTAGAAATACAAATCTCAAATTTGGTAAATATTACTTTCTTGTGTGAAAGACTCTCCCTTGAGGGTGATGTCCACTTGAGCTCCAGGCTTGTGCGTGGGTAATCGGAAGGATAACAGATTATTGGGTCTACCGATTCTATTCACAGAGGGCTTCTCTTCTTCTGGCATTACAGCTCGATGTGCTCTTCAGCCTCTCCCACAGCCTTCCTCATGATACGGTCACATGCTTTTGCCTCTAGGCCATAACTCCCATCTTTCGGAGATCATCCTCCACTTCATCTCTCCATCGATTGCGTGGCCTCCCCTGCCGTCTTCCACTCTCTATTCTGGCCGTATAAACTGTGATTGACATTCGATGATCTGCCATACTCTCAACATAACCAGCCCAGCGTAATCTTTGTGACTTGATGAAACGTACCACATACTCACCTTTTAGAATTTTATTTATTTTTTGACCGACTCCTCCAGACTCCATTGTCAACGATGCCCCTCAAATTCGTCGATAGTAACTGTTCTCACAAAAAAATGTTCTCTACTACATAGTTGTGCTTGTTCTTAATTTTTTTAGACTCAGTGCCACTCACTCCATATCAGCCAGCAAATGGAAATACAGCAGCTGTCATACAGAGTCAGCCTAAAAATATTCCTAACGGTTTGTTATTTGATAACTATTTTATTATATAAATTAAGTTCTTATACAGGGTGTTTCAGAAGTAGTGTCGAACATTTTAGGGTATTGTTCCTGGATGATAGGAGACTTCATAATGTCGTATTTGAAGTGTCCAAAACTCAGCGGTTATCCTTATAGCTGCCATTTTGTTTTTTTCCCTTAGGAATTTTCATCTCAATAACAAAATGTTGTATTGATCTGAAATTTGGCATGAGTATTTATGCTATAAAGACTCAACTTTAAAAAATAGAATAAAAAATTTCGATTTACATATTCAAAATGGCGGCCATTTTAAATTTTTGATGACAAATTTCACGAAAACCGTTCACTTTACAGAAAATTACAGGAGACAAGAAAGTTGGCAAATTTTATCAAGATTTCAAGGATACCTTATTTATTAAGGTTGGTCAAGAGAAATGAGATATTTTCTTACTGCATACATGCAGTAAAATGTTTATGCAGGTATGTGCATGATCACTTTTCACCATTTAAACATCAATATTAAATTTTTAATTCCAACTGTATTTTATGATGAAGCTTTGAAACTCGGTATGGCTCCATATGGCCATACAGCTGATTTTACAATGTTTTTCAGATGATCTTGTTTGTCTAGTGCATTCATGCAGTACGAAAATAATTAATTTCTCTGTTATTCTTTGACCAATCTTGATAAATAGGTATCCTTGAAATCTTGATAAAATTTTCTAACTTTGTTGTTTCTTATAAATTTTCTATAAAGTGCACGGTTTTCGTGAAATTTGCCATCAAAAATTTAAAATGGCCGTCATATTGAATATGTACATCGAAATTTTTTTATTTTATTTTTTAAAGTTGGGTCTTTATAGCATAAATATCTATGCCAAATTTCAGATCAATTCGATTCGTCAGAGATTTCGTTCTTGAGATGAAAATTCCTAAGTGAAGAAACAAAATGGCAGCTATAAGGATAATCTGAATTTTGGACACTTCATATACGACATTTGTAGTCTCCCATCATCCAGGAAAAATACCCTAGAATGTTCGACACTACTTCTGAAACACTCTGTATATCTGTGCTTCATTGTTAAAAAGAATAAAGTTACTATATAGTATTATTATTAATTATTGACAGTTATCGATTTTCATTCACGTTTGACTAACTATGAGTCATTTTCGATCCAAGAACGGTTGAAGCATATTGTATAGAAGCAAAGTCGCATATTCATATGGTTAGCTTATGCATTTCTAGTTGTGAATTATTTTAACATATCTCATATTCAAAGTCATATCAACTTTCCTGTTTATATCGTCATTTCATTCCATTTATCTCCTATATTCATATTCCTTTTTATCTATCTATTTCTGTTTGATATGAAGAATGATTCATATACAAGCAACGCCTACGCCCAATTTGTTTCCTTGAAATTTTTTATATTTTATCTATGTTTAAAATTTCAAGTTTATTATTAGTTTGGTAACTTACTATGGAATCAAGTGTGACTGACGTAAATAATTTGAACTTAGTTCAGCTCATTGCAGAATTTGTTGAGATGACGTTGCATACTGAGTATTTTCTTGAAAAAACGCAAATAATTCTGTTATTAATATTGATTGTACTCAATAATCATCAATGATATTTTATTTGTTTGTACATGAACGGGAACAAGGAAAAATAATAATTATTTGTATTTGAACCTTTTACAGAAAAGTTCTTAGTGCAATATAATCATTCCTACTATTTTATAATATGAAAAATTCGTTTATGCCACTCATATTCCAATCAAAACATCCCTTAACGTTTATATTTTTCAACTCATATCTTTAGCAGGTATTTTAACTGCTGAAATGGGGAAAACAAAGAATTTCAATTCGAGGGAAATATTTGAATCACTTTTTTGGCTATATTCCTACTATTTTATTTTATAATATGAAAAATCTATTATGCCACCCATATTCCATTCAAAGCATCCCTCATCGTTTATATTTTTCAACTCAACTCTTCAGGAGGCATTTTAACTGCTGAAATGGGGAAAACGAATAATTTCAATTTGAGAGAAATATTTGAATCACTTTTTGGCTATACTGTGGTATCGATAGCAGTCCCTCGAAGAATTGATGTATCTGATCTCTAAGTTATCTTGAATAAGCAAGGGAGATGAACTTGAGATCAGTCTAGAGAAACCCTGCGTTATTTAAGGGTGATGTAGCTGGATGGAGACGTTTCTACTTTTTGAGAAGTAATAGGTCTTGAACAGTGAATTCTTATGAGGAGGGTGATTGAGAGAGGAGATGGAGATTAAACAAAGTCGCTCGTCTGCTTGTAAAAAGTTGTGGTCACTAAAACGTGTAATAAAAAAGTTGTCAGCTCAACAATCAAAGTATATTTAGATTGTGGTTTTCACTCTCATGTGAGGTGCGTTAACTTGGACTTGAAGAGCAACCAACATCAACTCAATTGGCATTTTGAACATTCATCTGCTGTGGATTTGAATATTGACCATAAAAAGTAGTTAAACTGGAAAGTTTTGTTGTTACCGTAAAGCATGCTGCACACAGGGACATTAGTTGCGACCACTAGCTACTACGGAAACACGGAAATAAACAGAATATGTTTAAAGGCTGCCAAATGAGAGATAAGAGTTATAATATTATAATAAAAGAAGCTACATTCCTGTAGTAGCTAGTGGGGCTACTAATGTCCCTGTGTGCAGAGTGCTTTAGAAAATTGAAGTCGAAATTGGCAGGATATGTTTGAGAGCTGCGAAATGAGAGATAAGAGTTATAATATAATAAAAGAAGCTACATTCCTGTAGTAGCTAGTGGACGCTATTAATGTCCCTGTGTGCAGAGTGCTTAAGAAAATTGAAGTGGAAATTGGCAGGATATGTTTAAGGGCTGCAAAATGAGAGATAAGAGCTGTAGTTTACTATAGAAGCATTGGCAGGCCAAGGGTTGAAGGATTGAAATAGTGGATATGAACTTGATGGTAGCATTCAGAGATGACACCTGGGAAATGTTAGATGTTTTATTTCAAATAGTACATTCTCACATTTCTCAATAGTACATTTTCCTTATAATAATTTATTGTTTATAATTTGGATTTGCATGGATCACTTAGTTATTGCATCATGAGATTGAATCACCGCAAAAATCTTCGTTTTTAAACTGTTGAAATATCTGACTGGAAGAGTTATGCGCTTTACGCATTTTTGGCTTTTGATGTTCCTCAAGCGCCTCATCTCCTTAAGAAATGATAATTCCTTTACAAACTTCTCCCTATTTCTTCTTCTAATGTAGTTAGTTGAAATCTATTAGTATATTGAACTTTGCACCTTTTAAGTACATTGAATTGGATGATATCAAAACACAGTCTCAGAGGAAACATACTTTGATGAATCCATTTTTGCAGAGATGTTGCTCTGATGAAGTATCAACAAGACAGTATTCATCCTCTATTGCTCATGGAAATTGGCTACTGTTCCAAGATATAGGGTTTCTAATTAAGGATTCCCCAACCTTGGCAATTTATTGCGGATTCATAGTTGAAGCTAGAAGTGTCAAATTGGTCATGTTCTATTCAGTATACTTCTAATGTAGTTAGATAAATTCTATTAGTATTTTGATTGCAATAGTTCACTACTTCAGCCTAATTTGTCAAGCATCGATATACTTGAAAAACTGTTACCGGTATATCAGTGCATTGAAAATGGAGGCTGTGGAGCAATTTTCGAAACACTTGAAATACTTCAATGTCTAACAAATCTCCTGTGAAGTATTAGCTTTAGAAATTGGAATTATGGATAACACTTCATATTACGTTGATAAGTATTATGTTAGTATATTAATAAGAACAATATAAAGGCATCAATACAGGCAAGTAAGCTGTACGTAACAGCTCAATGCCAGGCACACTCAGTGAGCAACGAGCAAGAGTGCCAACTGAATACATCGAGTACAAACTGAACACGTTACATCTCCAACATGATTATAATTGTTTTCCCAAACAATTTCTCCTCCAACATTTTTGCTGTTTAAAATTATTGTATTTAAGTAAATGTACTTTTATATGATTCATTAAAATTATTCAATTTATTATTTTGTTTCAGTTGCGTTTAGTCAGCCAAATAAGACTAATGAACAAACGACATTTCATCAGAATTTTCATGTCATGGCGTCTGGTGACCAAGCCCAAGGGCATGTGCAGTATCCACCGGGATATACTCCGCAACAAGTGATATCAACTCAGCCACAGATGGGACCTGGAGGCCAAGCACCAGGTGATTCGCTTCAATAAGTCTAATACTAGTAGTTCTGTGAACAGTACACCTCACGCAGTTTTCTCATCCACAAGTATCTGATTTCACCTGTTCTAGTTGATTCAGTTGAATCATAATTTACTCTTAAAACCTGTTATTTGTTTTCTCCAAGATCAAAAACTCACTTATGTTAATAAACTCAGTTCACGTTTGAATTTGTATCCCATATGATAATTTATCCAGTTTCGTGATAATCTTTCCACCTGATAAAAAAATATTTCTCAACTATTTTAAAATTATTTTTTTTTCAATCAAGAATATTATAATTTCTTCAGCATTATTTATTTAGTTCATTTAATCATTTTTTATCATATTTTCAATCACCTATTAAATTTGTTTTTCAAATGTGAGAATATTGATACTGATGGGCACGCATCATAAAAAATATTGAAACGCTACCGAATAGACACGGCAAGACATCTGTGTAATGCATGCAATGAATAATCCACTTGTCAGCTGATTGATTATGAATAATTCTATAGTCTAATTATCCTATCTTCAAAGTATAATTATTATAGTGATATCAGAGTATGGAGGAATTCCTTTTCTTTTCATATCATCCTTAAAATGCAAAATTAAAAAAAAAAAACTTTGTGTATACATCGACGCGCAGTTGAAAAAGGAATATTCCTGCCGAATATCATCGAATTCTATCAATGCGTTTGGCCATAATCGCATTACATATAGACAGACAATCCGAGTTAAGCCATAGACCTCACTACGTTCAGTCAACGATTAAAATAAAAATAAATAATAAATAAACTATTTTATTTCCATTATAAATTTCATTTGACATTCATTTTAAGTTTTGGAAATTTTATGACCACTTTGACAAGTTGTGTGGTCATTGTTAATGTATTTAATTGTAATTACTAAATTGTTAAGACATAGATTAATTTTTTTTTTGAGTTCAGTTCATCACTTTACAGACATTTTAGCGCACGATGTCTGTAGCATCCTGTAAACTTTAATCACTATTTCCAACAAGCCAAGATAACCAGCAAGAAGCAAAAAATCAAATATAACAAGACAACATACATGAGTAGATCTCCGTACAGCACAATGATATACAAACATACAATTAACAAAAAAAAAAAAAAAAAAAACAGCATACAAAAACAATACTCAAACTGAAAAAACTGAATTCATGAATTTTTAATCAACATAATCAACTCTAAATAAACAGTAATACAACAAATTTCAAACCGGGTTGATTCTTAGAACATCAACATCCGTTTGGACCCATAGCCATGCTTTAATTTTCTTTAAAAATTTATTCTTATTATTACATTTCCTGATATCTATTGGCAAACTATTAAAATATTGTGTACCCAAGTAACCAAAAGAATTTTTAAAAAATCATTGTACTAACTTTTTGAGATCTGAAAAAATTTCAATCTCATATGGTTTCTATCAATAATAATTATGCATCAGGTAGTTGCGGTGATTCGTTTCAATAAGTGCAATACTAGTGACCTCTGGGTTGGAGAACTAGCTCAAGAACTGTTTTATTGCAATCTTTGAAACCCTCAACTTTTAATTATACAGAGTTGATGATAATATTACTATGAAAACAGCTAAATATTTCTCTTACAATAATAATTTGACAGTAGGTTTCGTTGTGGATCCTATTTGAAATAGAAAATTACTATTTAAATATTACTTTTTCGCTTCAACATCTTTGACCCTCATATGAATAGGTGGTCATGTGATACATGATTTCAAAAGAGAGTTATAAGAGAAAATAAATGGCGAAAACCGCTCATTGATATATCAACCCGTATCATTTTGTTGATGTAAATGTTGTAAATTATGTTGTACTAGCCGTCGGGCTCGCTTCGCTCGCCATATCCGTCTAGCTAGGGGGCTCCGCCCCCTGGACCCCCGACTGGATCACCCGAAAATGAGTTCAGCGGGCTCGCTTCGCTCGCCTGCATGTAGACCTCAGCGGAACCTCTGTACCGAATTTGAACGTATTATGTCAATTTGATCTCGAAATACACCTGTTACTATATCGGCGTATCTTTGGCGAACAAAATTCTTCCACCTCAGCTAAACCTGTGTACTGAATTTTTTTAAATATATTTCCATCTATTATTGAAAAAGGAGAGGAAACGCAGAGAAGCTGAGAAAACGCTAATTTTGGTTAACTGGATAAATTGGTATTTAGGAGGTCCTGGATAAATGCATTCCAATCTTCAACTTGGTGCCAACTTAACAAAGTCAACTCAACTTAATGCTAACCTGACAAAATTTTTAATTTAGTTACCAGAACAACTGTTTCGAAGAGGTACTCTCTCTAGATTATAGTTCTATATTAACATAATTATGGTATGGACATTTCAATTATAATTTTATTACTTTCCTTGCCCCATTACCATAGGTAAGGAAAGTATTGCTTTCCAAAAAAAATTAAGGTATCCTAATTTCATGTTTTCTATACGTTTCATTACTTCCCTTGCCCTATTACCATAGGTAAGGAAGTATTGCTTTACAAAAAAAGTTAAGGTACCATTATTTCATGTTTTCTATACGTTTCATTACTTCCCTTGCCCTATTACCATAGGTAAGGAAAGTATTGCTTTACAAAAAAAGTTAAGGTACCATTATTTCATGTTTTCTATACGTTTCAATGTCCCCTGAGTAAGCATGATCTGATCAAATAAATAGTTGGTGTATCAGTGTGGATGTGCTTATGGTTTGGGACGTCGTTCAGTTATAAATGTTATTTATTCTATTGATAAAATTTTGGTTCATTATTTGTTATTATATTCTTTAATTTTCATAAATTTTGAATTCCCAATTTGTTTTATTTTTACTTTTTTCATAAGTATTTGAAATCTATGTATTTTTCATTTTTGAATTAGGTGGTATTTTTGTTGTTTGTATTATATAATATTACTAAGTTCGTATTATTTTTATCATTATTTTTCTTTTTTCATTTCTATCTGTACAATTTTTATTGTTAAGAAGACATATTTGGGGAAACCCGTTGTCTCCATTGTGAATAAATAAATAAATGAACTATTGATTGCGTGCAATTAATAACTAAAATAACATAGTATTGTCTCTCGAACTTTCCCTGCTTTGAACTTGGGCTGTCCTGATGCCAGTATGTCTTGAAGGAGATTAGCTTTTGATGTTAGTATATTTGATACACCAACCCCAACAGCCATTAGCCGTTTTCACACCGATATCTCGCCGATACGACATAGAGGCAGGATTACTCTGATGGACATTATGAGAGGAGGCTGCGGTTTATAACTCATAATACATCATTTCAAAGACAATTCAATGCTCTACAAACCTAAGATAAGCATAAGTTTTTATGATGCATTATTGAAGAGTTATAAGCCCTAAAAGAGGCTTTTTATTTAAATTTAGTACAGAAGCTCAGCTAGGGTGTAATAATGTTGTGTTAGAAGGAATTCGCAATTACGTTAAAGATACGCCCAAAATTAGCGTTTTCTCAGTTATTTCATCAAGTAATAGACAGAACATTTTCAGAAAATTTGGTACAGATGTTTATCTTGGGTCTAAAATCAGCGTTTTTCCTACGTTTTACTCAGCTTTTCTGCGTTTTCTCAGTACTTTGACTTTCTGATGGAATGAAGCATGCTCAAATGAAAAATGTTGGCGAGCGATGCAAGCCCGCTGATCTAATTTTTGGACGATCCAGTCGGGGGTCCAGGGGGCGGAGCCCCCTGGCTAGACAGATATTGCGAGCGAAGCAGCCTGACGGCTAGTAGTATCTATAATAATAGTGGTTCTGATTTATTAATTTATTTATTAGAACGTTAAATTCAAAGAACTGATTGAATGGAACGTTACGTGCGCATGCTCATTACAGTGCTGTCTTTGGATCAGATGGCCTTGTATCATTAAAGTTATTTATTTTAAATGATCACTCTACTCGGTCGTTCGATAAAAAATCGTACGAACTTCGATGTGTATGAAGTTGCCGCTGTGATGACATGCGCCACTGTATTCACGACCATCGAACGACCACTACACGGCGGGGGGCGGACGTGTTTAGTCGAGACAAGAGACGACCACTGCCACTAGTAGTCCTGTGAACAGTAGACCTCACGCAGTATTCTCATCCACAAATACACGATTGAAACTATAGACCTTTATGGAAATACAGCAATAGACTGGCTTCTCCACAAATCTGTGTAATCACTTGGCAGCTGATTTATGATGAATAATTCTATAGTCTGATTTTTACTCTTATATTGCGTATGAAGGAGACTCCTTTTTACTTTCCTTGCCCTATTACCATAGGTAAGGGAAGTATTGCTTTTCGAAAAAATTCAAGGTCCCCTGAGTCCAAAAAAGTGGTTTTTGGGTATTGGTCTGTATGTTTGTATGTGTGTGTGTGTGTGTGTGTGTGTGTGTGGTGTGTGTGTGTGTGTGTGTGTGTGGTGTGTGTGTGTGTGTGTGTGTGTTGTGTGTGTGTGTGGTGTGTGGTGTGTGTGTGTTGTGTGTGGTGTGTGTGGTGTGTGTGTGTGTGTGTGTGTGTGTGTGTGTTGTGTGTGTGTGGTGTGTGTGTGTGGTGTGTGTGTGTGTGTGTGTTGTGTGTGTGTGTGTTGGTGTGTGTGTGTGTGTGTGTGTGTGTGTGTGTGTGTGGTGTGTGTGTGTGTGTGGTGTGTGTGTGTGTGGTGTGTGTGTGTGTGTGTGTGTGTGGTGTGTGGTGTGTGTGTCTTTAACCCTCATATGAATAGGTGGTCATGTGATACATGATTTCAAAAGAGAGTTATAAGAGAAAATAAATGGCGAAAACCGCTCATCGATATATCAACCCGTATCATTTTGTTGATGTAAAAGTTGTAAATTATGTTGTACTAGCCCTCAGGCTCGCTTCGCTCGCCATATCCGTCTAGCCAGGGGGCTCCGCCCCCTTGACCCCCGACTGGATCATCCGAAAATGAGATCAGCGGGCTCGCCTGCATGTAGACCTCAGCGGAACCTCTGTACCGAATTTGAACGTATTATGTCAATTTGATCTCGAAAAACACCTGTTACTATATCGGCGTATCTTTGGCGAACAAAATTCTTCCACCTCAGCTAAACCTGTGTACTTAATTTTTTTCAATATATTTCCATCAATTATTGAAAAAGGTGAGGAAACGCAGAGAAGCTGAGAAAACGCTAATTTTGGCTAACTAGATAAATTGGTATTTAGGAGGTCCTGGATAAATGCATTTCAATCTTCAACTTGGTGCCAACCTAACAAAGTCAACTCAACTTAATGCCAACCTGACAAAATTTTTAATTTAGTTACCAGAACAACTGTTTCGAAGAGGTACTCTCTCTAGATTATAGTTCTATATTAACATATGGTATGGACATTTAAAGTATAATTTTAAGATATTGGAATAAGAAGAATATACATGCTAAAAGAACTTTATACCCTTAGAAACCACCCTTAGAGTTAAAATATCGCCAAAAGATTTCTTAGTGCGCCTCTAAAGGGCCAACTGAACATACCTACCAAATTTGAACGTTTTTGGTCCGGTAGATTTTTAGTTCTGCGAGTGAGTGAGTGAGTGAGTCAGTCAGTCAGTGAGTGCCATTTCGCTTTTATATAATTATATAGATAGATAGATATTGACCAGACGAAATCATGTGTCAGCGCTTGTGATAGCTCCCAAATAGCCTCAGCTGATGTTATGAATGAATGAATGGGCGGTGTTAATAAAAACGAGTACGTCGAGTATTTACTTACAAGTAAAGTGTAACGAGTATTTAAACTCCAAGTAAACCGATGAGAATAAAGCGTCGAGTTTACTTGTGACCATGTACACGCCAACCCGAGGGTTTACTAGAAAGTATTTACTCGCGAGACAACTGAATTCACAAGAAAGGCAAGTAAATACTTGTAGCGCCACACAGACTACTACGCATCATGTCCTGTTTTGACTTGGTCTGTTTTCGCCGCTAAACGCCGATTGCACGTGAGTGCAATCTATAGCACCAATGACAGTCGGAATGCGAAATTTTGAAGCCCAATCTGCCTTGGCATGATCCATATCTTCAATAGTGCGTGGAAATTTAATCCAATCTTCAGACTTCGACACTATTTTATTCAATACACTTGAAAATGTTCTCTGACGGTACTTCTTTCAACCCCCATGTCGTTGGCAACACCACTTTGGAATCCTGGATCACTAAGGTATCTCAGAAAAATTTCCATCTTTTTCCTTGCTGTTAACCCTTCACCCCTTGCATCATTGTTTTCATCAAGAAAGTGGGAAGTGAGAAAATCTACGTTTTCGTTCTCAAACCGTAATAGTCCCTTAGATAGATCGGGACTTATATCAGGCCGGTCTCTATAACGTTTCACACCATTCAGGTTCATAAATGCAGCCAACTCTCGTGTACAAGTACAACTGCAAGTCTGGGGTAGGGTTCACTTGCGAATGGACGAGTATTTACTTGCTACAGAAGTATTTACTTGCGTTTATTCACGCCAAAATTGGCATTTTTCGGGGGTTTACTAGCCTCTCAAGTATTTACTCGTGAGTAAGAGTAAATACTTGTTTTATTTACTTCAATTTTGGCGTTTACTTGTCATTCAAGTATTTACTTGTCCTACTCGTTTTTATTCACAACGCCCATTGAATGGAAAACTGTAGTAATTGCATGCAATGAATTCTTCAGCTTATTAAATGATAAATCATAACAATTTTTCTTATGCACTTTCAATGTTACGTTTATAAGAACCTTATTATGAAAAAGGACGAAGGAGTGAGTAAATTTTGTTGTCCAACGAACTTGACCTGTAGAAAGATTCGAAGAATACGGGTTCAAAATTTGAAGCTGATTGATCAATTTTTTCTAAAGTTATTGTAGAACATACAAACAGACGGACAACGACATTGGCCTTCAGTAAGTCAAAAGTGAGAACTCGCTGACGCTCGTTCAATAATACGGTTTCTATCGATGTTGAGACCCTCATCGTCTTCTTGAATACAGTGTAGGCCCTTCTTTTATCGCATTCTTCCAATGAGCAATTGCAATTAACAATATTTTCTACTTATTAATAAATTCATAATTAATCAATAAATATCTCCAACTGGATTAAGTCTTCATAACATTAAATTAAAGTTGGATTCGCACACAGCAGTGACCTTGAACAGTGAGATTATAATTCCCACAAGCTCAAATTGGACTATTCCCACTCAACTGAATGTTCCCAAATTTGACGTTCACACTTGAATTAGAAACCAACAACAGCATAAATTTCGTTGATATCACCATCACAAAACAGAACCAATCATTCAAAACATTCAAAATATACAGAGAACCCACAACAACAGACACCACAATCCATTGCACTTCAAATCACCCTATCATCCAACACAAACTAGCAGCCTACAACCACATGCTATACACATTAATAAATATCCCAATGACAACCACAGATTACAACACCGAACTGCACACAATAAAATATATTGCACAACAAAATGGATACAAAACCATCAATGATTGACAAACTACCATAAAAAATTAAAAATAATCCGCAAAACTCTGACAAATACAATAACAACAATCATACAACATACGTCACTCTCACATACCACAACAATAAAACTTACAAAATAGCAGCATCATTCAAGAAAATGAAATACAAGGTTGCATACAGAACCAAAAACTCACTGAAGAAGCTCTTGTCCCCACACAACACCCCTCAACATCAATACAATAGATCAGGAATTTATAAACTAAATTGTTCAGATTGCAGCAAATTTTACATAGGTAAAACAGCTAGAAATTTTAATTTAAGATTTAAAGAACGCACAAGAGCAATTACCCATCTTTCCTCCCATTCCACCTTTGCAGAACACATTATCTCCACTGACCACACACAGCCTGACATACACACCAACCTCGAAATACTTCACTATTCACACAAAAGCAGAAAATTAAATGTACTAGAACAGTTTGAAATCTACAAGTATACCAAACAACAGCCAAACAATATTCTAAATGACCAAATCAACTTTTCCTCACACACTCTGTTTGTCAAACTCATTTAAATCCTACTCCATTAAACGCCAAAACTCCCCTCCACCCCCACTCTGACCAAATTTCATCCTCATAACCTTAAGTACTTCGGTTCTGTTTGGCTTAAAAATGTGCAATACCAGCACGAAACGGACGTCGCCACATCAAAAAATGTGAGTGTTTTTTCACTTGAAAGTTTTATTAAATACAATAGTAATAATAATAGTGAAAACAAGATGGATAACCAACAACGAATAAAGGATGAATACTTGTAGATACTACATCAGGGCAACATCTCTGCCAAAAATGGATTTATAAAAAAAAGTTTGCTCTGAGACAGTGGTTTGATGTCGTCCAAACTTAAGGTATTATAGTTTGTGTAAAATAAGTTGAGACTTGGCCCTCTATCCGAAGAAATCACATGGTTGCCAATTCGTGTAAAATTAAAACTTTCTCAAATTTCCAATTCAACGTCAGAAACTGTTTCGGTTAATTTTCGAGGAACACCTATACGACTATGGATTGCAAGGTTTGCCAAGAATATTGTCGCTGTTCAGGCAGCGGCAGAAGTCACGCTCAAGTACTCGGCCTCTCTGACTTCAACTTGGCGGATACAGCCAATTATTATTGACTTCTTGTGGTCTGTACTGGACGATATGGATGTGGAAAATTTGCTATTTATCAAGACTTTTCAATGTGTCAGACAGCGTACAAAACAATTGTTGAGTTCTGAATGTACGATTTCCATACATGGTTATTTCGCACAGAGTGTTTCCAAACTCCACACCAATATTCTAGACATTGTGCCTGGGTACGAAACATATCTAAATATCATTTTCAAACTGTCCGAAAGTCCTTAGTTACTAACGCAGCCGCCATTTTGATTTTTCACTTAACTATTTTTTTTCTCAATATTGTAATGACTGAGCTTATGGAAGTGAAACTTTGCACAATCATTTAAGACAACTGGACATAGCTACAAAAAATTCAAATTCATAATAAATTGGCAGCTGATTAAAATTATATTCCTTGAATAACTAAAAAACCGTTGATTTTGCAAAACATTACAAGAATAACCTTTTTCTAGTAAATTCAATTACAAATCAATTGACACCTCATTTTTCAATATTTAACTATATTAAGTGAGATATGGCAGCTTTAGTTATAGGTGACCTACCTTTAGAGGGTTATGTAACGTTTTATTATTGTTTGAAATAATCTATAATCAGTTATGATCGCCATCTTGAATTTACCAATAATTATGAAATACGTTCGTTACTTTCATCATCAATATTCTTATTTGGCTAGTTGTAACAAAGAGATCATTTGCAAGACATCATAAAGTAATCGTGAAAAAAACGATTTTATAGTTCAGTTTTAATGATAGTAATTTTGCTTAGCGGCTAGAATGACATCAGAAAAAATAATAACTCTAGAACAAAATATGATAAAAACTTGAAATAAACGGTAATAGATAATAGATTATTTTTCAAAAAACCTTTGTTTGGTAATTTAAATCCAAAAATCGTCATTGAATGTGGTTATTCAGGAAAAAATACTATTGAAAAATGATTTTTTTAAAGTGCATTTTTGCCGGTTAAATTCATGTTTTAGGTGGAAATGTGTACAAACTTTGTAGAATAGTTCATTTTGATACGATTTGCGTTTACTAGAGGTCTGTATCATCCATGGTAACCATCCTATAATAAGTCCTTACCTACTGTCAATTAGGACAGATAAGTCCTGTTAGTGGATACAACTGCTGTATGTGAATAGTTGTTAGGCCAAAGCTTTCACAAACTATAATTAAATTCCCAAGAACTTAGGTTTCTAAGTATGGAAAAATATAAAATTTTATGATAAAATTCCATTGAATAATTAAAAACAAATACAGTCCAAAAAATACATAAACAAAGAAAGTCAATTATAAACAAATGATGCTCTAAAATGGGGCGAGATATTCGACAATTTTGAATCGTTTTAGATTAGTTAGAAGGTAATCATAATAAAATTCTAACCTGGGGGTTGAGCATAACTATGGTGGGCGGTGGGTGATGGAAAAGTTACAATTTATTAGTTTCCGAATTAACCAAATAAATTTGTTCATTTATTCTCAATTTCAAGATTATCTATCATGACATTTTCATTCCTATCACTATTTCTTTGCTCACATTTCCACAATGTAATTATTCTGGAATGGATAAAGCTATTATATTTCAAAATCCTAACAACTGATGAATTATACCAACCCTTCAATACAAGGGTTGGGTTTCAACCAACTTTGGACTGTTCCCTTACTATGCCTCTCCCTTCCCAACCCCTTTATTGAAGGTTCAAGTGTAAGAGAGTATCATTATCAATGATAATACCAATGATAGATAATAACCTTGTTATTTATATATATATATAATTCATGATGTGATGTCAATATGACGCAAACAATACCAATATATCAATATTTGTAAAGGTACTGCATCTATGCAAATATTATTGTGCAATATTTGTACAATATACAGTACTGTATTTTTATTTATTGTATTCCAGCGATAACAATTATAATGAACGAAAATTCGAATATTTCAAATGATAATAAATTGTAAATGTTAATAGCTGCACTTTTTTTTATTTATGAATAATGGAGAGAAGTACTGTTTGATAATTGTCATTAGTGAGCCCTCACTGTCGGCAAGTGTGTTTACAACAATCAGCTCACTATTTGTTCATCTTATTCGTGGCATACTTACGATAGGAGGGAGCTATTTACTACTAACGTTTATCAGTTTATAGTTCATTTATTGCTGCATTTGAATGGTTGACATTCAACCGTGTGATGAATTAAATAATGTCATAGTAGCATTGGCTTGAGATAAGTCTTCTACTTTATTTTTCTTGGCGGCTATTTTTATTTGTTGAGATAAGAAGTTGAAATGGAAAGAGAATAAATATGAGGCCTACTTTGATGATCAGGTCTTCCTGTGCGAGCACTTATGTCGTTAGCTTTCATTAGTGATGGAGCCCCTCTGCTCTGAAATGCGTAGGCCGACTTAGTCGAAACAAACGAGACTCTACGTGGTACAGTGGGAGCAGTGCTCGATTGAAAACTTCTTATCAAATTTTTTCACTAATCAATTATGCTAAAAAATATTAGTAGTTATGTTTTTTACGTGTAGAATAAAAGTTTATCAGTTGTCGGCTGCCAGCAGCTATCACTTGAACTCTTGAAATTAATCGCGAAAGTCGTTGATCATTGAGGCGTAGCATTTCATTGTCAAGGTTCCAAATCGGTGTAAAATTTGATGTAGATGATGGGAAAATCTTACAATTACGTTGCGTGGAGACAGAGAGTCAGACTTGTGTTGTCGCCTCTCAATAGCCGTCAAATGTTGTCTGCTTTGAAGGAAATGAAGGAATTCCTTTGGAAATCCAAGACGAAGAAACGCTACGTCCGGTTTTTAACTGAAGAAGAGCAAAGGTACGAATATTTCTCTAATGAAGTAACTTTCTATTTCATATCCATTTTTTCGATGTTGTCTTGTTGGATTAATTTGACCAGAACCTTCAGTCTATTTCCATATTTGAAGTTTGAAAATCAACTTGAAATAATAGAACCCTCTATACTTTCGTACATGAATTTCTCAAACTTGAAACTGAGTAGAATTTTTTTCACTATTCAGACCATTATTTAAGTTTTCACCTTTTCCTTTTCAATTTTCAATTAACTTCAATAGATCAAACTTTCTTCACATTCACATCCATGTTCTTCAAAAAATATAGTCTGTGGAGCTTAAATTATTCTTATTTCCAGTTTAATCTTTGAAAATTATAGGAAAAATGTAAAATGTGGCTGAAATTGGGAATTGTAATAAAAATTATTTTTTTTTAACGAAATTTTGTTGCTCGTAATTTTATTATAATGCTTGTATTTTCAAATATCCAACCAAATAATTTACGCATCCACTTCTTAATCCACTCCTCATCTTGAATTCTACTAAGAGTATATCCAGAACAATTTTTCGGCTAAACAAAATGTCTCTTTTCCATAATGTTTCTATTTTTTTCAGGAAGTAAAAGCTATCTTCTGATCATTGTATTGAAAATATATTTTTACTCTTCCCTCTTGATTTGTAAATGGGCTAAATGCAATAATACTCATCCGTTGATGGAAAATAGAAAAGTCTATGAGCTGTTCCAAATATATAGCAAAAGAATTCATTTCAAATAATGTTTCAGATTTGTCTATTGTTGGTAATTTTTTAAGATTGTCAATTAGCTTTTACTGATCATCAAGCTTTACAAGAAGGTTTTTTTGTAGTTTCTTGAAGTCTATCAGTTATTGCACACTAACACTAACATCTGGAGATTTTATGTATCCAGGTCTTTTTCAAGAATTTTAACCTTCCAGAGGACATTTTTATTTTTTGAATGACTGTAATCAGGCGACTCATTGTAAATTTACTGCAAAAAGTCATCGAACACGGAAATCCTTAGAAATGTAGAAAAATAGGGGATATTCGATGTAAGAAAAAGGGCGAGATCAACGGTTATCAAAGTTACAACATTTTTTGAATCCACAGTTTTCATTTATCTAATTTAAAAGTAATATAATTCTAGAGACTATACCCAAACCTCCTAAAATCAATATTTTATGTATACTTTTACCTCCCTTCTACCCACAAAACAAATCTGTTAGTAGTAAACATGAGGCTTGAAATTCTGACTTAGGGGAAACAATAAATTGATTGTCGATGGTAAGGTTTGTTCTATGAATTCTTTGAATTCTAACACTACTACTACTACTAATTAAAAAATTCAAAGAATAATATATTTGCCTTTTTCAGACACATAAACTCTCACCAGAAGTCCTCCTACAAACATTCAAACAAAAAAGGCTAAATCCTTGTTTTTCAAATTAGTCGTTTTAAATACTTGGTGCTGGTATATTTTTTATTGTAATACTATCTGCATTCGTGAACTCTATGGAAAACTACTTACGGTTGTATTAGGAATTTCCGAGTTTCTGAATAAAATGTCATGTAGATCATTGAGTTTATTATCAATATTGTAAAGTGTTGAATGCCCACAGCTCAAGTAGCTTATAATATAAAATTCCTTCGATGTTTGTAATAATTTCCGTGTTTCTCAATAAAATGTCTTGTCGATTGTAAAGTGTTGAATGCCCACAGCTCAAGTAGCTTATAATATAAAATTCCCTCGATGTTTGTAATAATTTCCGTGTTTCTCAATAAAATGTCTTGTCGATTGTAAAGTGTTGAATGCCCACAGCTCAAGTAGCTTATAATATAAAATTCCCTCGATGTTTGTAATAATTTCCGTGTTTCTCAATAAAATGTCTTGTCGATTCAACTTGAATTAATATTTAAACTTTTAGCATTCACATCTAGTTTTGGAGTAAAGAAAACTTTTTAGGAAATTTTGAAAAGTAGAAGAATAATTGATAAGTTCAGAGCATTCATTTCTATTTTTATAAGTGTTTGCTCAGCTCTCACGACATTTATATGGTAAGCAACATGTGCACTGTGATAAGGCGACAGTCGAATCTTACTTGACGAAAACCTCATTAATCACAAAGGTCACAGGGTCTAGCATTTGGAATGACATTCACTAGAATGTCAACATTTAGTAGAAATAACTATAATTAAAATTCAGTAGAATAAAATCATTTTATTACAACATTTATTAGAAATGACTATAATTTATGTTATTGCACGAATTTTGAAAAGATGTTAAAGCTTGTTCAAGCAAGTAACCGTGATGAAATCTGCTGGTTCAATATTCATAATGCGAGTACCTACGGGTCTTAATCATTGTAATTAACCTGCAGCTCAATCATGATCTATTAACGTTTACAATTACCTGACATTAAATACAACACCAATCCTATCCTCTATTCAAATTTATGATAATGTAATATTCAAGAAAACATAATCTATGTAAATTGTATCTATTAGAGAAAATGAAGATTATATATGAGAAGAACGCAAGATCATATAATTGAAGTAACCATGTCTTAATCTACAATCAACACCATCATATATTAATTGAGTGATTAACGTTTTAAATAATGACCACAACTATCAATTGATAATAGAACGATTAACAGAATAATGTGAGGAGGAATTTTGATTGAATCGAATGCAACTTTGAAGCAGTAAAAAGTAATTTATCTACAAAATGTATTTAATCGAAATACTGTTTTGATACTGCATACTGTTCTTGAAAAAAATTATTTCTCATTATTCTGTTGAATCTCTAAAATTTCTGATATGTTGATCTATTATCATTCATTATACATTATTCTCTAATAGTATTAATTATTTAGAACGTTGATTATCATCCAATCAATTTATAACGACGGTATTAGTTGTAATATTAAAACCAGTTACTCTATTATTTATATGATTTATTTCGTTGTTTTATAGATACAAGTTAATGTATAAAATCACTTCACGTATAAATATGGGCTACTTTATTCAAATTAATAAAAACAATATAAAAACTTGTACCCAGTACCCTTTATTAAAAACTTTAGAATATTTTAAAGTTTTTAATAAAGGGTACTACAAGTTTTTATATTGTTTTTATCAAGTTAATGTATATTATTTTCAATGATTGATTTAAGAAAGAGTCAGTTATAAGTTTTTTTTATAAATATAGTTTATTTTATAATAGTTGTTTGTTGCAGATGGTTGGATGAATATACCTATAGGTGTTCCAGCGAACTGTCCACCAGGCTTGGAATATCTTGCTAGTATCGATCAGCTTCTTGTTAACCAGCAAGTTGAAATGGTTGAAGGTAGGTTTATTAAATACTTCTCCAGTTGCTGTATCTTCCGAATTGTAATACATTGTATTCCCTATGTTGAGTATTACACCGATTCGGAAATTACATCAAGTAGAGGATTAGTCAGTTTTATAGTCTTTCGGTAGAATGGATGGTTATTGAAAACATTTAAAGCTGAAAGGCATGCCGAAAGCTCTGGCATGTCCATATATCATGATTTCTATTATTTAGTTCAAAGGATAAAAATATATTCCATTATTTTATAAAATAAAGAGTTCAGAATCAAGAATTGTTTTTCTATACCCTTTGAAACTTTCGCAAAATATTTTATATTAGTGTATCAAAAACTTCTTCACATATTGGAGTGCACAGTTTTGTGATGTTGATGTGTGAAACTTCTTATTGAAATAACTAAATAAACAATGAATGACATTACAAACATTAATAAATGAATAATGGTAGTAATGTTGGATATTTGTAAAAATCATATTGACATCAAGGAATCCAAGAGATAACTCTTGAAAAAACTAGTCTACTTTATGAGTAAAATATTTACCAGCATAAATTTAAGTTCACCTTAAAGTCAAGTGCCTAATGGAAAACTACTGGCTCAAGTCTTGAGGGTAAAATTGAAGAAGACATAGAAGAATATTGAAGAATAAGTAGAAAACGAAAATTATTACAATTAATGATAATTCAGTTTGAGATTTCTCTTATAGGCACATGCCTGTGAGATAGGAGCGAGTTGTATTAGACCATTTTATCTTAATTAACATGACGTTTTATTTGCTCGTAGATAACTTCTCTAGCTTATTAGCTCTAACGAGTTAGTTGTGTCTATATTTGTTACTCCATTAGGAGAAAACAAATATAACAAGTAAACAATACTACTTATTTGTATTATACAGTAAGTGCTGACAAATATTGTTTTTTTCTTACTTCAAAAATGCATTTTACATAACAAAAAGAACTCGATCATTATTTGTAATTTCAATACTGCATTCAATTTTGAGTAGATTTTGTGTGCTCATTAATGATGCTAATTGATCGATTTCAGTGCTGATCGGGTTTGAGACTGCCAATAAATACCTGATCAAAAATAGTGTTGGTCAACAAGTGTACTACGCAGCTGAAGACTCGGACTGCTGCGCCAGAAACTGTTGCGGCCCGCTGCGACCTTTCGAGATGAAGATCCTCGACAACTTTGGCAGAGAAGTCATCCATCTCAGTCGTCCCATGAACTGTCAAGGCTGCTGTTGTCCCTGCTGTTTACAGGTCAGATGAACTTTATAATTATTATGCTCATTCTAAACTGGCGAATATTTCAAATGATTATAGTAAGCTATATCATAATTGTTAGATTCATTTAATTTTTGAGAAGATAGATCGAGTTGTTCAATATGACTGGTTTTGTATCTCTAATAGCTCTCCGTTTTTTGAAACATCTGAGTCAAAATTATCAAGAATATTAATACTTGAAATTCTCATGCAGTATTTTGTGTGTATTTTTTCCAATTCACCTAATCCTCATAAATTACAAAAAAAAAAATAGTTTTATATAAATATATATATAATGAAAACTATGAAAAGTCTTTACAACTTTAACTTCCGGTGTCTTCACCACGGTTCAACAGTCGGGGAGTAGTAGTCAACATTTTAGAATCTCATTTTTTGAAGTAACTGACTTTCACTTAATTACTAGATTCGAAGAAAAGTCAATTCTTGAAAAGTAGCAACGATTTTATCTTGACTGGAAAATCGTAGAGAACAAAACTGAAAACAAAAATTTTAATGATTATGAGAAATCGTAAATTACTTTTTATATTACAAACTATAATGCAGTTGAAGGTTGGAAACGGAATAAATACAAAAAGGAGAACAAATAAATTTGTTTCAAAGCATTAAAAATGCAAAGCACTTTGAATGCTTCGGTAGACTATTAAATAATAATCTCGAGCTTGCTCTTCTGGGAAAATGGTTCGCAATGTCTTATTTCAAAAATAATTCATTTATAAAAGTGTAGACATTGCGAACCATTTTCCCAGAAGAGCAAGCTCGAGATTATTATTTAATAGTCTACCGAAGCATTCAAAGTGCTTTGTATTTTTAGTGCTTTGAAACAAATTTATTTGTTCTCCTTTTTGTATTTATTCCGTTTCCAACCTTCAACTACATTATAGTTTGTAATATAAAAATTAATTTATGATTTCTCATAATCATTAATTTTTTTGTTTTCAGTTTTGTTCTCTACGATAAGACACCGGAAGTTAAAGTTGTAAAGACTTTTTTATGGCAGTTTATAAATTCACACATTTTTTAGTCATTTTGATAATTTTCAATGTCTAAAGTCCTAGAGAACTCAAAGTTTTATTAAATTATCGATCCACATTGAATTCATGAACTTTTTTCAAGCAACGTTTATTTATTTCACACACAATACAAGTTTGATACATATTATCAAAGTAATACATGCAAACATCATCTTTGTTTAAGGAGTAGTCCATCTATGTTCAAGGAGTAGCCTACAAGGTAAAACCTGTGCGTAGACCTAAGTTGCAGAAAATATTTATTCAATATAAACTAATTCTATAGACTTTAGTATACATTATATTTTTCTATATTTTGTTGGTTATTCTCATGCTTTCAGAGTCTCGAGGTGTATGCCCCACCTGGTAATCTGGTTGGAAGGATCGACGAAGAGTGGAGCTTCTTGCAGCCATTGTTCTCGGTCAAAAATGCCGCCGGTGATACTGTTCTGAAGATAGAAGGACCAATTTGTACGATGCAATTATGTTCAGACAGAATATTCAAGGTAATATGCTCATCTAATATTTTTATGCCAATACAGCATATAATCGGATGTTCAATAAGTTTCCAATCTTCCAGTTACTGATAAATACAAGTATATGAACAATACAAAAAGTATATCAATCATTATTATCAACATTCTTTCAGTGTATTATAATATGATCATACAATAGAAGGGGGGGGTTGTATTGCAATATTGCAGCTATCATCTAGTGTGTAGGGTCGGTCACCCTTTGATCAGTCTTGAGTAGATGTTTCCAAGAAAGATTTTGTGTACAAGATTTGGGGAGTTTGTTGTAAAGTCGCATACCGGAGTTATAAGGTCCTCTCTCATAATACGCTGTTTTGTGTCTTGGATAGTAGGCCTACAGTATTGAGAACTTTTGACGAGTATCATATGCATGTTGGGCTCTGTTCGAATCAAATTTATGGCTATGACAATATCACAATCAATATTAAGTTTTTTGATTTTACATGATGATAGACCCTATACATTATGTAACATCAACATCATATACATCCCAATACATTATATAAAAATGCTCTATGAAATAACAAGCCACCCAATGGGGCTATTAATTAAGTACTGATATCAAGCGAATTGTAAGAAATTTAAGTTTTGTTATTATTATAACTATAGTGAGATCCTCGTTATAATGGCATTATTTGATTAACATTGGTGTTGCTATCCTTTTCTATCATTCGACAAGGCAGATATCCTTTTCTAGCTACGCAACGTTGCCACATCGTTTTTAACAATGTAAAAATATAATTAACTAACAAACTGTTTAATCTCAATTATCAAAATTCATTAGTCTATTTAATTATTGGAGAATATATTTTCACGAATGAAATATAATAATTATATTTTAATATAAAAATATTATAATTATATTGATTATCTTCAACAAGATTGAATATTTAATATTACATCAGATATACCGGTATCAGCTATCCTCTATAGAAGGCAGTGGCAAGGCAGAGGATCGGCAACGCTGTTCTTCTACCTTCCTCCACTGCCATTATAATGTGGACGTCACTATAGGCACACTACCAAATTCAATTTTCAAAAATAATGTGTTTATTTACACAGGTGTTATCTGCTGATGGATCCAACGTGGTTGGCAAGATCTCGAAACAGTGGGGTGGTCTGCTGAGGGAGATGTTCACAGACGCTGATTGTTTCGGAATTACTTTCCCCATGGACCTCGATGTCAACTTGAAAGCTGTTATGATGGGAGCGCTGTTTTTGATTGTAAGCTTTAGATAATTCAAGCAAACATAATATAATTATATAATATATATCTAACCTTGTATTGTCTTAAGCTGGGTTTACACCAAAGTTATTAACAAAATGTTAATAACTTAATCCTTATAGATTCTATTAGATTGAACATAACTTATCATACACATGATGAACATATGTGTTTGTCAAGTTCCGTTCAATTTAATATAATCTATAAGGATTAAGTTATTAACATTTTGTCAATAACTTTGGTGTAAACCCAGCTTAAGACAATTGATTATTTGATTGATTCTCCGAAAATGACTACACACTCCCGTATTTTCTACATATATTTGCCAATTTAGGAATGGGATAGGATGGGTGGATGGAATTAATTATTATATTTTATTCTGTGGTTACATTCAATTCTATTTTTGATAATTTAGAAAATATTATTGCATGAAGAATATTTCATTGTTGAGCCGGTTCAGCTGTAGAGGGGGTGCTGTCTGTTATCAGCAAGTTGACAGATAAGAGACTCAGTGTTTGGCACCTACTTTCAAAATTACTGCTATTACTAATTCCTTCACAACTACTCTAATCAATTTTGTCAATTATTTGGAATGTGCCGTTACACTATAATTAAAAAAATATTATTAGTTTTCAACTTTGAATGTTATTTCATCGCAATACATTTATCTTTATCATTTTTTTCAGGACTATATGTTCTTTGAAAGGAACAATTGATTTTGATTTCGTCCTTCATGTATGTAAGTATGACTTATTCGTGTATTTTTTAGTATCATGCAAACTTCAAATATTTTTCTCCTTTCTTATTTTGCTGGGTGATGCCCGCAATAGCTATCTATATATTAAGAGCGTAATGCGCGACTTTATCGCTCGCGCAAAACAGTTATCACGCGACGCGAAGCGTAACATGATAATTTTGCAAGAGCGTTAAAGAAGCATTATGCGCGAATTACATACAAAATTTTTTCTACAACTGCCCAAACCTGTTAAATTACTTATATCGGCGGAGTTACAATTACCGACTTTTTAGGTTAAGATCTGACTTTGACGAGCTGCTCACAATCAGCTGATTAGGAAGCGTAAAGAAACTCTTCTGCGAATGATTTGGGAGCGTAAAGTAAATCTACTGCGCATGCGCGGATGGTTAGCGAGCGAAAAAGTAGATTCTCCTCAGAAATAAGCTGTTTTACGAGGAGAATTGAGTGTGTAAATTCTTTCTTTACGCGCAGTTGTAGAAAAAAGTATTTAAATGCGATTTTAAAAATTGAAGTGAACAAAAAGTATCTTATTTATCTCTTTTCTGTATAGGGCTACTTTTTTTAGAAATAGAAAGAAAATAAAAATCTCTATAATAATAATTAAATAATTCAAAAAGGGTACCGTACTGAGATTTTTATTTTTCTTTCTATTTCTAAAAAGTATCTTATTTGAAAACTAAACGCATTTTTCGAAAGTATTTTGAGCGTTGGTAATGAGATGATAGATGATCCATAATGATATAAAATGAATGCGCTTGGCCGGATCCGAACCCATGAATATAAGCTATCGGTAATGATGTTCAGTGGGGAACTACTATCACTTATGGTTTCCCCTACTCGAAGGAGTAATTTACTTGTTGAAAAAAAACTGTACATCACAAAGTAAAATATTTTTTGGGACTGCATTTGGATGCATCTGAGAAGCTGAGCTTTGACCACGACACAGATGTACCTTTGACGCCTGCAATTGCAGTTTCCAGTTTGATTTCAAGTGTCAACAGAGAAAAAAATGTGCATGACGAGTAGTCGATATAGATACGCAAAGATATTTTTATCAGATATATGAAATAATTCAAATTTTCAAACATTATCGTAGCCTATATCAATTGGTTACATCCTCAATGCTCACTCCCTCTAGAATGATAATCTTATTCATTATTATTGTAAACATGAACTGTCCTATACTGCGTCAAGGAAATATCTAAAATATGACTGAAATTGTTCATCTGAATAATATACCTATTAGTTATTGTATTCAATTTTGGTTATTCATTAATGTAAGTAAATATTGTTTTTATTATATTTCAGGATTCTTGAAGAATGGAATTGACACATGTTGACCATCCAATACGTTACAGAAGAGCTATAAAATTGACGTATGGTATTCCAAATATATTTTCCTTCAAGGAAATCATTATTTTTGTTAGTTTTTATGCATTGTACAAGCTCTTAGTTTATATTGAATATTGATGTTACTCCGACTACTGATGACTTAGTTCTCGGAATTAGTTTTTGATAAGAAAAGGCTGTGTATTGAAATTAATTACATGTTCACAGACTTGGCTGATGGAATATTATTAATATATTCTCCAGTAGTTGTAATATTTAGCGTTTTTGCAGCCTTGAACTGAGTCGTCTTGAAGGGTGGGGGTGGGTTTTGAATGAATTGTGATGTCTGACCTTGTCCTTTTTTTAGAGAAATAATGACTTTAGTTTTTAAGTGCTAATTTGAAACTAATTTTCATAAGATAATTAATTAACTCTTTGTCTCATAAATTGAATCTCCACAAGTTGCCCATCTATTTTTTCAAAAATACTACCAACCCATAACATAACAGATTATCAGATCTTTCATAGCCCTTTTATTCGAAAAAATATATAATATTACATTATACGTATATACACACATTGTACGTATATTCTTGATATAAATTTAAGTGAAAAAACATTCAGTTTAATTATGTCAAAAGTGAACTGTAACTAGTAGAATGTGTATTATGTATGTGTTAATATATGCGTTATATACTCATTACATTTTTCAATAACATTGAGATTATTGATATACTACTGAACTCTCTTTATTTGAAATATATTACATGATAATATCATATCTTTTAATTTTCCAGAAGGGTTTAGCTGATAGAACTTTTCAATTTGCTAGTAAAAAACATTCACTTTTAAACCTTCAAAATGACAATGATAAATAAGTCGCAGAAATTATAATTATTCCGACATAACATTCAGCATTTATGTTTCTGCTTGGAGCTACTTAGCGACTCTCGTCAAACTCTGAAGTCGAGCAGAGAAGAATTGAAAAATTGATGCATGTAGGAATGCAGCAAGGAATCCAACCCATCAAGTGATTCCTTTTCGTATTGTGAACCAAGAGACAGTAACTAGAAGAAAGACTCGAACGAGAAGTGTAGTTGCGGACACCAGCAGAGGGAGAACATATTCCACCACAGCCGTATTTGCATTTGGAAGTTGAAGCCTCCAACAGAGGCAGGAGAGCTTCTTTACCATCGCTGCTAGATCTAGCATCTGCAATTGTAGTACTTGATGTAGCAGCAGAAGCGACAGCAGATTGTGAAGAAATTCTCTCCTGTCTCGGTTGGTCGTTCCAACTGCCAAATTCAGCTGCTGATACGATTGTAGTGCAAGATGTTATTTCACTGCTGTTTTCCTCTCTTCTTCTCGTTAGGTCTTTCTTCTAGCAGGGGAGAATTAAAAGATTGATGCATGTAGAAATGCATTTGTCTCTGGAATGTCGTTTGGGTAACATGTATGAGGTGGATCCCTTGATGGTTTGGACCACTTGCTGTATGTTGGAAGTTTGCTGTTGGAAGCACATTCAATCTTCCATTTCTCTCTGCTCATTTTCTGAGTCCGAAGGAAGTGTTCGATCAGCAGTGGAAGAAGTCTCTTAGGAGCTTGTACTCATTTTTGTACTTCCAGCGTATACGAAAGAGTGTCTATGAGCCGTAGTGGGCTTTAATGAATCATAATGAGAATGGATTGGTAGTTGTTCGATTGGTTGGTGGTTGGATGAGATTATTTTTAAGCAGGAACCATCTCTATTAAAGGAACAATTTTATCTTATCTTTTTAGTGTAATTCTGTATTCATAGTAAATTATACACAGAAAATATTTTGTGTTTATGGTTTTTTCACAAGTGTCTTGTTATAATAATAACAATTTCCATAAGAATCAATTAATATTTTGTAAGAATCGTGAGCTCGTGGTTTATATGGTGTTGTCTGTCTTGTCTTGAGATATGTCTTCATAGAAAATGTATTTCTCATTCAATTAATTATGCTTTCAAGTTTTAAGATTGAGATCTAACATATTTTCTGAAGAAATTGAAAAATTTTTCAAGACATCCAATTTATCAAGTGAAGTTTCAGAATACTGTTATACCCGTTTAATTGTGGTAGATAGTTGAGTGTTCAACATTAATGATTGTGTTAAAATAAAATAGCAAAACTTAATTGGTATGTTTCTCAAGAAATATGATTTTGTAAGTGTATTTAATTCGTAATCGAAACATTAATGTTATGAATATTCATTGTTATTTTTTTGATTGTGAATTCGTTGATGTATAAGAAAAAACAAGTTTTTCTGAATGTATTGTATCTTCATTGCTTTGAGTTGTAAACTTTCTGCTGAAGCAAAGTTATACTTCACTCGAATCATGAAATTTGATTGATAAATCCGTTTTACTTGCTATGTGAGGATACTTGGCACTTGCACTCTCACTTGAAGCTATTTGCTGGTGCCGGTAACACAAATTGTGAGAAACTAAATGACTGTATGGGGTGATTTCCATCAAACAAAAAAAGTCTTCTGAATTCATGTGAAGTCAAACTCACATATGCTACCGTATTGTATTCGGATATCTAGTTTTTCCATTAAAGAAATTAACGCTACTAAGAGATGGTGGCATCTCATCTGTGTGACTATTTGTAATCCTTTGTTCAGGCAACAAAAGTTAACTAAAGGCTCTTGAAGAGGCCACTTACTAGTACATTTATCCATCTGTCATATAAAATCAGCTCTCACAATAAATAGTTGATTATACTATTGAATTCTCAATTTGGTTACGATTGCTAAACTCTTCAAAAGTTATTCATGTTTTCTAAGCAATTATAATACACATGATATACTTTTTCAAGAAGAACAATATTCATAATATTCAAGTGCTAGTTGTACATTCCAATGAACATGGTGCTATAGCAAATAATTTTGTTTGTTTCCAAATGATAATAATATTTATGTTAGCTTAATACAATCTTATGCTTATTTTGTATATCACATTGTCATCATCTAGCAAAACTCCTTGTTCATAACTTTCTTTAATTTTTATTTCTCAAGAGACTGACAATAGAATAGAATTCAAATGCCTACCATAATAACTGTAAAATATTTTTGATAGAATCAGTTTTGAAAATTCTTTATTACTTGTAATGTTCTATGTCGTGAGACGTCAATGTCTTATTCTTTCAGTTCTAAAGTAGTATTTTATATTTTCGTAAAAGTATTTCTGTACAGCAAGATAACAATGTCAATTACAAATTGCATTCTTCTCCGAGATGGAGACTTCATATTGTCAGTCACTAAATTAGTCTCTTCTCTTACACAAATTAGTTATTGCACAAAGTCTTGATAGACACGTAATGAGTTCAAATTTAAATGCTTACTGAATGAGTGAGCTTTTTTAGCTATCTTCAATCACCTTTTTGATACCTTTTTTATACAGTTTACTATGCATTAATATTGATTTTGACATTGTCTATGTGGTTGAAAATATTGTTTGATTGTTCATTGTAGTTTTATATCTTGATTTTGATACTTGTTTTGCTATTTCACTATATTATTGTTCAGTATGAAAATAAATCATGAATCGAACATTTTGTATTTTTATTTTTCTACCTTCAGGCCTCTTTCTATAATGATATCCTATCTCAATTTAATAATACTTTCTCAGCTGACCCAGAGATTTATAATTACTTACCTAGACTAATTCTTATACTACTTATCACTTTATTCCTCCATTCAATTTACCCATGAATAGCTGAGTGACATCAGCTAGTACCATTTCTGTATTCTACAATATGAAACATATAATTTTTTAGAAGAATGCACTTTTCCTCATTTTTTCTTAGTTGGACTATTCCGGAAAGCAGGCAAAAACTCTCCACTTTGAGATTAATACTATTTTGATTTAAAAAATTCTGAAGTGTACCTCAACTGATGAATGACAGGAAGACGTGAGATTCCTTGTTTACCATCAAGAAAAGAGAAGACGGTATGATGTTGCCAAGTATGGAGGTAACAATGATTTATCGCGGAATTGATATTGATGTGGACTTCGAATATAAATGAAATATTGAATCCAAAAACTATAATTTGAAATTTTCTGGTGAGGGTGGTTTGCTATTTTTGATAAAATTATCTAGCAGTTGCACAATTTTTTTAATTCTCTGGTTTTATTTGAATTATTCATTCTTCTTTTATGAGATTCGTAGTTTTAATTAATATGTAATACGAAAATTTATGGTGTTTTATACAAAAGAAATATAATATTTTATTACTCATTTCTTATTATTATTATTGTTATTCATGGCGCTTAGTTGTGTACATGTGAGCTTCATTAAAACTCACACAACATGCCACCTGTCAATTACATATATTTTTACATACAAAATTGGTTTTATTTAATACATTTTCCAATATATTAATTTTCTTAAAACCTATACGTCCAAACTACCAGACAAGGACCTCATTCCCTCTTCAACACTATAAGGACAACTCTTTAATAGTATATCACTTATTTTATTTTTTAATACTTTCAGATTAGTCTCCGTTTTCAAATCGTTTTTCAAAGAGTTATATATTTTTATGCCTGAATATAATGCTCCCTTCTCATAGGCGGTAAGTCTGTGCTTGGGCAAATAAAGATTGTTGTTACGCTGAGGAAACCTGTGAATGGGATGGTTGTCAGATATTATCTCACTATTTCTTTTCATGTACGTTAAAATGTCAACCATACATAAAGCCGGAAGGGTTAAAAGGTTGAGTCTGCGAAATATGGACCTGCAAGAGTCTCTCCTCCCAGAGTGAGTTAAATTCCTAATCACTCTTTTTTGGATTCTAAAAATGTTTAATACGCCAGTGGAGGAGCCCCAAAAAATTATGCCATACCTTATAATCGAAAGGAAGTATCCATGGTATAATAAAAGCCCTGTCTTTAAATTTGTAATTGTTAAAACTGTACGAATGGCATAAATAGCACGACATAGTCTTTGCTGTAATTTCTGTAGGTAGCCTTCCCATTCCAAATTATGTTGCACAAGCAAGCCAAGAAACTTAGCTGAGTCTACATTTTCAATCCCATCACCCCCACCAGCGTGCACATCATTGCTATCATTCCTTCTTATCCTAAAGTGAACAAATTTTGTTTTCACAGGGTTCAAAACCAAACCATTATTTTTCTAAACCAAGTATTTAATTTCTCCCTAATTCCTTGTAATGTGAGATTACAAGGATTATAGGTTCTTATAAGGGTTATAAGAATTGCTCAAAATATCCACCCATTGAAGTTATACACGCATCGCATTGACCCTTTTCAGCATAATATTCATGTTGTATGGTAAAAGACATGACATTCTGTTTATGATTGGAATCCACACAGAATGTTACACAAAACTTCGTGCAACAAAAAATCCTTTTTTAGAAATAAATTTCACTTAAAAATAGGGTTACATGACTGAAAAATCACGCTGTAGTAAAATTTTTCATCAGTCAATCATTTATGTTTTAAGGATGTATAGTGAGGTCCACGTTATAATGGCAATATTTGATTAATATTGGTGTTGCTATCCTTGTCTATTCTTGAAAAAGCAGATAGTACTACGGTATTGTCTTCTAGCTCCGTAAGGTTGCCAGATCATTTTTCAACAGTGTAGAGATATAATTAATTGATAAGATATTTGTATTTTGTTTTTGGCATATAAATAAATGTATTCAATTTAATTAAATTTGTTTTTACAGCTATCCTCTATTGATGACAGTGGTGAAGCAAAGAATCGGCAACGCTGTTTGCCTACCTTTATAACGTGGACCTCACTGTTGTAATTCTAAAGTGAGGTTCATGTTATAATGACAGTGTTTGTTATGTAAGCAATGGTATTGCTATCCTTGTTTGTAATAAATTTAACAAAGTGGATAGAGCTAGAGCTATCTTTTTCTTGCTTTGCTCTGTTATTTATATTCACATTGTTCTGAGAAGAAAATTTTTTCCCTCTGTGACTGGGTAGCCCTCTATGAGGGTCCAGTCGCCTTGGATGTGTTTTCGACATGTCAGTGTCACGCCACGCTGTGATCGTTCAGCTTCCTCTCCGATTTGATTTGTAAAGTCGTTTTTGTAAGTTGTTTTCCAGTTGCAGAGATACCCAGGGAGCACGTGAGATAAACTTGGACGCGATCACATTCACCACCCCATTTTTGGTGTGAACAGAATGAGATTGGAGACACAGTAAATGTGACAGCCTCTCCAATAGGTTTCTCTCTCCCTAGAAAATTATGGGTCATCAGGCTCAATAGGATTAGGACTGGTTGCAGCAGGGCAAAAGCATCTATGTATAGATGGGGTATTGCAGTTTCTGAGAATTGTGATTGCGGTCAAGTTCAAATTCTTCAACATATAACAAATGAGTGTCCAATGTACAGATTTCCAACAGTGGGTGGGGCCTCCTCACTCTCACCAAAGAAGCTATAGAGTGGCTGAGTGACCTGGAGGTTGACATTTCAAATATGGTGATTTATTTTCTGTGTAGGGTACTTGAACCCAATAATTATTTTTTCTATGTTTTACATTTTGACAGAACCATTTGACTGGCAAGTATGACATTTTCATACTTGAGTTTGATTTTATTTTTATTATTATGACAGCACTTCATACAGTGTGAATAATATTATTTATGTTCGCTTTCCTCCCTCACGCCATACGCATATATATATATTTGCTCTGTTGCCAGATCGTCTTTCAACAATGTTGAATTAATAATTAATTAACAAAATATTTTATCTTAATTAGACCTATGAAAATTCATTATGAAATTATTGAAAACTATAATTTTTGCAACCCTTAACTGCCCACTGTGTTCATGTGGACACAGCTGCAAGGCTGTTATTATTAGTTTATTATTTTAAACGAGAATGAACAGTTAATATTACATCAATTGTCCTGAATCAGATTCAAACCTGTACCGTCTATAGAAGGCATTGACAAGACAGAGGATCGGCAACGTTGTTCTATCTGTTCACTGCCATTATAACGTGAACTCAACTATAGTTGATAAACTACCCATACTAAGCTCTGAACTACAAGCGCATGCGTACAAATTCCGCGAGTTAAATAGAGGAATCTCGATTTTTCAATTTACAGGTTAGGAAATTGAGGAAGGTTGGGCTGTAATCTCGTTTTGATAAGATTTTCAAAACTATCTTTTTCTGTGGTTTGATATCAACTATATTTTATTGATCTTCTCATCTCGAGGTAAATAAAGTTGATTTACTAATAAATCATCAATAATCTAAAAAGTTATCTAAAGAATTACGAATGCATTCTTGAAAATTTAATAGTCTACTGTAATGTATCAATTCAACTGAAATAGATGTGATGTCATTGCTTGATGATTTGTTTATATTCTATAATTGGTCTCGATTAGTCACTTTACTAGGTTATTTATTCTTATCAATTTATTCTCTTTCCTATCAATAAAAGTATTAGGTAACTGAACCAATTATCTATCTAATTGTAATTATTACCATTTTATTTTTCAGAATTCTTGAGATGTCAAATCCACCACCATATTCAGGTAAATGAAAATTTTTTATTTTTGTCCAAGCTATTATTAATCCTACATTATTTTTCTAGAATGATTTCTTATTTTCCAATATTATTTCCAATTGCTTAATTATAGATTCAGGTAGCCTAGGTACTATTGTGAGCGTATAAGGAAAATGCACTAAACTTAAGTCCAATTTTTCCAAACTTGATTTTTTATTAGTTTTTAATTAATTCTATAAACTATGAATTTTGAATAATTATCAAACAAATGAAGAATATTTAATTTTTTGCAGTATAAAATTATTTTGTGAAGAATCACTATAAGGAACTGATATTAAGGCCTATAAAGATAGCCATCACAAAATAGGAAATAGGTATTTAAGAAGATGAAAGTGTAGACTATTATAAGAAGGCTATTGACATTATAAGAATATGCTGAAGATTATTATAGAGATGACATTTTTTCACGCTATCATTTCAAAATTCTAAACTCAACTAACCTAAAACTCTATTCATAAAATAATAGAAAACAGAGCATACGCCGCAAACACAAGCGGTGCACCCTATTTGCATATTTAACGCTTCCGTAAGCTATAAAAACAAACTAAGGCTACAAAAGCGAATCAGCTGATGAAAAATCTCTAAAATACGTGAGCATTTGCTCCAGAGTTCAGGAGCATAAGGTAAGAGTAAAAGGTAAAGCTTATTCATATAAAAATGAGCAAATGCTTTTGCTTGTACCTTTTGCTCATGAGCAAAACCTTATGCTCAATGCTTTTGCTCATGAGCATTTGCTCTGGTTTTATTCATATGAGCCATTGAGTGTTCACCTCAGTGGGGCATTGTGAGCACTGTAGGCCAATCTTTGTTGAGCTGGGCATCCTTACGGTCTCCAACCAGTAGGCCTATATATGTCTAGTCTACTGCATGTCAAGAACACCAAGGACAGTCATATGCTGAGAGCTGATTTCCATGCACATGTCACAAGAAGACTTAAAATTGGCATAACACGATGTAGAAACAACAAGAGAAAGGACTCCTCCTCTATCTTTGCACTGCGTCTGTAAAATGACCTGCCTGTTTAGTGTGAAGAAACTGCAGGCTATTGCTTTTAGAAACCTAGTTGAGATCTTGCTGAAGAAGATGTTACATATAAATCAATGTGGTTTTCGCAAAAGTTATTCGGCAATAGATAATATTTTTGTATTATATAATATGATTTAGGAATAGTTTGAGTCTACCCAAGAAGAACCTGTATTGCTTTTTCATCGATTATAAAAGAAACATTCGATAGTATTGGTAGAGATTCTTTATTTTTCAAGTTAAATGAGCTAGGAGTTTCATCGAGGTTTATAGAGATCTTGAAGTTATATCAAGAGACTAGAGCTACAGTATGGTGTGGAGATGACAGAGGTTTGACATATCATTTTATCACCGGAAAAGGATTAAAGCAGGGATGTTTGATGTCTCCTTTGCTCTTTGCCCTGTTTTTGAATGATTTGAGTGAGTATGTGGGTGGAGGTGTGTATGTGGGCAACAATTTGATCAACTCTGCTCTACGCGGATGATGTGGTTCTCATGTCGGAGAGTGCGCAACAACTGCAGTCAATGATAGATAGAATAGAATACGTTAATCCACCAATAAATACAATTTAATGTACATTAGGTGTCGTCAAGAATAAAATCCTATAAAACTACTGAGCCAATTCATACACAAATATTATCATCACACAAAATAAGTATTTATTACATCGACGGGCAAATTTAAAAATTCCTCTACATTAGTGGGTTCTCTGCAGCTTTAACTTGTGTTTTTAAACGGGCTTGATTCATATTTCTCACACTAACAGGCAGCTTATTGAATGCCTTGATAGGTTAAACGAGTACTGCATTCGGTGGAATCTAACAGTTAATATGGCAAAATCGAAGATAGTTGATTTCAGAAGAGGTGGAAGATTAGCAGCAGAAGAGAAATTGAAGTTTGGCGGTGAAGAGATTGAGGTTGTGAATACTTATAAATATCTAGGCGTAGTTTTTTCCTCGGTCACTTACCGAGCATTTTAAGGGCAGATTGACAGCAGCAAAATTTGGAATTAATAGCATATGGCGCAAACTTATCTTGAATGAAGAGGCACCTTTATTCATGAAGTGGGTGATATTTGAAACAATAAGTTAAGTTGTCGTGACATACGCGGCTCAGGTTTGGGGGTATATGGAGAGAGAAGAGTTGGAGATATTTCTAAGATCATTTGTTAAGAGAATGGCTTGTCAAAAAACACGCCAAATTATATGATTTATGGAGACAGGAAAATATATTTTGTGGCTGTATACATTCGAGCACACACAAAATACATATTGCACTCTTTCGAGCTCCCGGCTGAGCGATATCGATCAATGATTGCAAAGTACTGTTTAGAAGAAAAGTGTGGATGGTATTCGGAATGGACTAGGATATTGAGTAATATCATAGAGAAACAATATCGTAAATAGATATCCCATGGTATAGGGCATTTATGTCGCAACTTTTACTGTTATCTCAAGCCAATTACTGTCGATTTTTACTGTTTTGACCGGGTAAGAGTTTATGAACGGCACAATATGAGAGACTACCAGCGTCATAGAGCTTCACAGGAAAGAACTACGTGGTCTATCAGCTTGAGATAACAGTAAAAGTTGCGACATAAACGCCCTATACCATGGTATATCTACTTATGCTATTGTTTCTCTATGGTGATATTGCTATCGAATTGCCGATAGCAGCGCGCAACTGGCAAACGGTGAATTTCAGACAAGAGTGGGAGGCAATATGGGAGCGGGCACTGATAAAAATGAAAACAAATTTTCAAAATAAATGGCTATAGAAAGATGAGAGCGTTCCCAGTTCCATAAGGTGTACGCAAAAAAATGATTTATAGTAATGATGAAAATCTGCGCAACGCGCCACGCTATATTTATATTTAAAGCCAGAGGGGGATTATTTTTATTAAATCATAGCTCACATAGAGAAGAAGAGATTGGTATTTGTTCAATGTGAAACAGCAGAGAAAAGAGGATATCTTTCATTTTATCGGTAGCTGCTCCATACTGTTAGAGATAAGGATGAAATTGCTGAAAAGGAGGTCAATGGAAAGAGAAGCAGTGATAGATTACAACGGTAAATGTTGGCAGAGTCTGGTCGGGTTTTTAAGAGAGGCTTGGGCTTATAGAAAAGAGTTGATAAGGGAATTTAATTTTTGATTCGTAAATAATAAAGTCGTTGATAGTTTGATAGATTAAGTGTAATTTGAAATTAGTTATTAACGTTTTTATTTGTCTTTGATCAGTCCAGCCACATTAACGCCAACATCGTACTTGATTGGTGTCATAGTGAGAATGTGTAAGCATTCTGAGCATTTTGTGTGAGCATGGTGTTGTGTCTGCTATAAATTTACATTATAAGGGCTATAGACTATCAACCCGGCTGACGGATTCGGCCAAGCCTAAATAACTTTTTTTACTTTGTCGAAAGAGAACATATGTTATTTTGAATTCATTTTAAACGAGGTGTTTTTATGAATGAGTTTTCATTTTCTCTTTTTGTATTATCTGAGTTAAGTTCTATTCTATTCTATTCTGACTGAAGAGGAATTCATTCTACTCAGTGAAAGGATATTTTGATGAGCACAAGAATATTATAGTTTGACCAGCCATTTTGCTTTTTTTTCGCCATCTATCCAGTAAACAGGTCATGGATGTAGAAGAAGAAATAGAAGAAGAAATTAAGGAATATGATTTTGCAATAATTGTTTCCAAGTTTAACTATCAATACATTATTTATCTTCTAACAAATAGTACGGTATGGCCATACGGTATTAGTAGAATGTATGGCACCTTATAAAATGTTTATTTGCATTGTGGAAAAAAATATTATATCTATTTATTGTAAATAACATACAATTCGGGTGAAAATACCTATCTATGTGTATATTCATAAGATACTCTCCCTCTTATATTATAAAAATTAATTGTTGTAATTGAGACTATAATATTTCAATTTTTAAAAATCAATTTTATAATAGGTCTATTATTTTGTTCTAGTCGGTTTTAGTCAGCCTGGTTACCCACCAGCTCAAAACTATCCACCCGCGCAAGATTTTTATCCAGGAGCACAAGGATATGCTCCTCCTCCACACGGACAGTACCCTCCTGCCCAGGGACAATATCCACCACCTCAGGGGCAATACCCTTATCCGCAAGGACAGTATCCACCTCCTCATGGGCAGTACCCACCTCCTCATGGGCAGTATCCGTCTCCTCAAGGACAGTATCCTCCTCCGCAAGGCTATCCCCAGCCAGTCATTTCTGCCCAGCCTCAAAACTATCCTCATCCGGGGATGGAAGGCCAACGTCCAGGTCAGCAAGTTATTTTTATATTTTGTTACTTATTTTTTAATTAATCATGAGTATGAGCATGTAGTTGTAATATTATTCATCGGTTTATACAGGTTTGGGAAATTGTGTATGGATAGTTTAAAATAGCAGTTACACACTCAGATTTGAACGAAACTCAATTTTTTCTTCTAATGTGTACATCTAATGTTGTCATATTGGTATTAAGAGAGGATAAAAAGTAGTGGAATTGATTATGTACAAAGAATAACATGTGTTGAATGGCGTCCTTATTTTGCCATACTCTTTTGTGTAGACTTTATGAGAAGTTGTCCTTACTCCTCTGAAACTTTGCACGCGGTATCGTTAAAATTCTAGTGTTATTGTCTCCTGTCTATAAAAAATAATCGCAAGGTGATAGGTCCGGTGAGCTCTCCACATTTCAACGCAACGAAATGAGGCGTCCAGTGAACGTCTGCCTTAGAAATGTCATTGTTTCTCTCGCTGGGAAGCTTTGGAATCATACAATATGTGGTTGATAAGTAGTCATTATCATAATTGATTTCTATCAGGAAGATGTATGATAGATATAACTTGCTCTAGCAAGTAAACAATATTTTTACTTTCCTTGCCCTACTACCATAGGTAAGGAAAGTATTGCTTTCCAAAAAAAATTAAGGTACCCCAATTTCAAGTTTTCTATACGTTTCAAGGTCCCCTGAGTCCAAAAACATGATTTTTGGGTATTGGTCTGTGTGTGTGTATGTGTGTATGTGTGTGTGTGTGTATGTGTGTGTGTGTATGTGTGTGTGTGTGTATGTCTGTGAACACGATAACTCCATTCCTAATTAACCGATCGACTTGAAATTTTAAACTTAAGGTCCCTATACCATGAGGACCCGACAATAAGAAATTCAATAAAATTCAATTCAAGATGGCGGAAAAAATGGCGGATAATTACTAAAAAACCATGTTTTTCACGTTTTTCTCGAAAATGGCTCTAACGATTTTCTTCAAATTTTTATCATGGATAGCTATTTATAAGCCCTATCAACTAGCATAAGTCTCATTTCTGGGAAAATTTCAGGAGCTCCGTAATATTCTTGAGAAAAATGGCGGAAAATGACTAAAAAACCATGTTTTTCACGGTTTTCTCGAAAACGGCTCCAACGATTTTCTTCAAATTTATACCATGGATAGCTATTTTTAAGCCCTATCAACTGGCATAAGTTTCATTTCTAAGAAAATTTCAGGAGCTCCGTAATATTCTTGAGAAAAATGGCGGATAATGACTAAAAATCCATGTTTTTCACCGTTTTCTCGAAAACTGCTCTAACGATTTACTTCAAATTCATACCATGGATAGATATTCATAAGCACTATCAACTGGCATGAGTCTCATTTCTGGGAAAATTCCATGAGCTTCGTAATATTCTTGAGAAAAATGGCGGATAATGACCAAAAACCAGGTTTTTCACGGTTTTCTCGAAAACGGCTCTAACGATTTTCTTCAAATTCAAACCATGGGTAGCTATTCATAAGTCCTATCAAATGACATGAGTTTTTTCCTTGGAAAATTGCAGGAGCTCCGTAATATTCTTGAGAAAAATGGCGGATAATTACTAAAAAACCATGTTTTTCACGATTTTTTCAAAATAACTTGACCGATTTTTTTCAAATTCATACTCTGTATAGTTATTTATCAGCTCTATTAACTGGCATGAGTCTCCTTTCTGGGAAACTAATGGGGGGTCCACCCCATCCTTGAGAAATGGACTTTGTAACCTCCTTCTCGTGCATGAGGTAGGTAGGTAGAGCAGTTCATAAAAAGAACACATAGTCGAGATATTTCATCTGTAGAACAGCTGTTTTGACGACTTTAAAAAAATGACGACTAAAAAAATCATTGAATTTCACAATTTACACAAAGGAAAAAGTACTCTGAAAACGATTATATATACACATATACAAAAGTCTGATCGTAGTTTCGAATATGAGCAAGGAAAGTTGTGTGAGTGTACCACACCAGATTTTTATGTTATGTGGATATGGGTGAGAAAAAAGCTCTACAGCTTCATCCATACGGTATGTGAAAAATAAATCTATTCCAACTTTACTGACTCACAATAAATCCAGGGCTTATCTGGACACGGCCATCTTTAGAAAAAATTTACAAATGTGTGATGTATGAATTATTTATCTCTACCTTTTTCTCATTGTTTTGCTAACGATGTGGTAGAGTGGACATTACGGCCCAAACTTTGTCACGTAATAGAATAAAAAATCTTTCTATTCTATAAGTAAGCAAAAAAAGAGTAATCTTGCATTCAAATATAAAATTAAATCTCAGATGACTGCAAATTTTGTTTGCTAGCTGGCAAACTGGCATTATAGATATTGTGCAAATGCTCCTCAGATGGCTGGATGGGTGTGCCAAGCGGCGTTCCTGTCAATTGTCCACCTGGCTTGGAATATCTTGCCCAGATCGATCAACTTCTCATCCATCAGAAAGTTGAAATTCTCGAAGGTACAGTATTAAAATAATGTTTATTTATTAGAATATTGATACATTTGTTTGATTATGACAGTTTCGATTATTTCATTACTTCATTAGATAGAACGTATAGAATATAAAAGGACTTCAGATACTGTTTTTGGCAAGATGTAGTGATATTTATTATCAATGAAACACTCGAATATTGTCTGAGAATATCACGAATTTATGAAAAAGTTACATATATATGGGCTACTTTATTCAAATTAATAAAAACAATATATAACGTGTAGTACCCTTTTTATTAAAAACATTTTAAACCTACTTAGGTAGGTCGAAACTAGTCGTTGAAATGTTTTAAATAAAAAGGGTACTACAAGTTTAATATTGTTTTTATTCATGTTTTATACCATAGGTGTTGAAACTTTGTAACATGTTGTTGAAATCTATGGTGTTGAAATAATTATGTATGTAACTTTTTAATAAAATCGTGATATTTTCAGACAATATTCTAGTGTTTCATTTTAATAGGGACTTATGTTACTTTGGGGAAAAAATAAATTCTAGTTGAACTGATCAGTTTAAGATATTCGTATATCCAATATTACAATCACAACTATTATACTTATACTTTTCTATACTATACTTATACTTTTTATATGTATACAGTATAGGCTAAAGACAAATGCTATTTGAATAGAGCTGAATCTAAAACTTCTTTTTGAAGTTTTGGGCCAAGCGTGTTTTTTCTACCCAATCATATTTATATGATTTGTGATTGTATCCACGGATGAATAAATAAATAAATAAATAATTTAGATTGGATTGAATGTGAATTGCTTCTAAAGTTTCAAATAGTATTAACAGAAGAACCAAATGAACTGTCAGCTATCAAGATTTAGAAAAAAAGTTGAAAATAAACTTTCATTGTTAAAAAGTAACCTTATCAACTCTTCTTGTTTTTCTTTCTCATAAAACTTGAACTTGACTTGACAATACTGTAGTAATACTGAAATAATTTAGATTTAGTAATATTGACATGTCACCAGTCATAAGAGTGAAACACAAAAACTTGATGTAATGTGACAATGAATAAATAAATAAAAACAACGATTCTCATGAACACTAAATTCAATAGAATATCCTGTTTTCAGTGTTGACTGGATTTGAAACGGCCAACAAGTTCACAGTGAAGAACAGCGTAGGCCAGAAGGTGTACTATGCAGTTGAGGAGTCCGGCTGTTGTGGCAGGAATTGCTGCGGCCCGATTCGGCCCTTCGATATGAAGATTCTCGACAACTACAAAAATACAGTCATGGAGTTGAGTAGACCTCTAGCCTGTCAATCGTGTTGTTTCCCATGCTGTCTACAGGTTAGATCTCAATTATACCTTCATTTTATAGTTGTAAATATGATCAGATACTTGAAATCACTTCGCTTATATGGGCTACTTGAAAATGACCTATGGTCGAAACTAATGACCTATGGTCGAAACTAGTCGTTGAAATATTTTAAATTTTTTAATAAAAGTGTACTAAATTTTATATTGTTTTTATTTGATCAGATACTTTAGGTATTTCCACAAGAGCTACTTCGTGTCTCATTATTATTATGGTTGAAAATATTCTCTAGCTGTAACAATCTAACAATTATTAAATAAAAGCTTTATTTACATTCATTAATTGAACAAAAGCCTCTCTTTATGAGGTAATTGTGGTTGGCAAAAATTTTCGAATATTTACAGATTTACAATTTGTATTTAAATTTTTCTCGTAATCATTGTCTGGCTTCTTCTAGATTGCTATAATAATTTATAACTTTTCCACTATTTTACTCCAAAGTTGCCTGTCTCGTGCAGTGGTTGCCCAAGCATCTCCTACTCTCTGGCACAGCTCGTCCCTCCATCGTATTGGTGGCCGTCCTCTGCTCCTGGTCCTGTCTCGTGGCACCCATTCAGTGCAAATTCTGGTCCAGCGGTCTTTATCCATTCTCGCGACGTGGCCTGCCCATTTCCACTTCAATACGTGAGCCTCTTTCTGAAGATACTTTACGCGCATTCTTCCTAGTATTTCGGTGTTTCTTGTGCGTTGGTTCAGACGAATACGAAGAATACTACGTAGCATTTTTGTTTGAGTAGTTTCTAGTTTCTTGTCCAAGTACTCGGTGAGTGCCCATGTTTGCGCTCCATATAATATCGCAGGATATATGCACATGGTCAATGCTTTGGCTTTAAGGGTGTTGGAATAGTCGCCCTTAAATATTCTTCTCAACGACCAATACTTCTTCCATGACTTATCAATCCTGTGCTTGACTTCTTTGGATGCTCTGTTTGTGAAAGACAATATTTGGCCTAAATATTCGTAATCATCCACATAGTCAATGTTGCCACAGTTTACTTCAATCCTAGTTTTTTCGGAATTTGTCATTAACCTCGTTTTCTGAGCGTTTAGGTGTAAGCCCATCACTTCACTAGCGTCAATCAGTTCCATGAGCATTCCCTTCATTTCCTCAGCGCTCTCTGACACCAACATTACGTCGTCCGCGAATCTTAGATTTGACAGTTTTCTTCCATTGATTCGGAGTCCCTTTTCCTCCCAGTTTAATCTGCGGAATATGTACTCTAAGCAGGAATTGAAGATGAGTGGAGAGAGTGGGCAGCCTTGCTTCAGTCTAACAATTATTATGATGATTATAATAATGATATTTTGAAATAAACATTCAATACAGAGTTCCTATCACCATTTCCTTCCACTGTACTCATTACACAGTGATGCCATACCGAAAACTTTCTATAGATTAACATTATTTTAAACATTGAAAACTGTATTTGTCCATTGAATAAGTTATCCATTGTAAGGTAATACGTAAATCCACGTTTTCTTCTTTGAAAAGGATCGATAAGGTTTAGTTATATAATAAATGATGAAAACAACATTAAATAAAGTAGTTATTTAATAACAAAAAATTGTGTTAGAAAACCAATAAACTATTGATTTACTGTGCTCAATTTGGAAATCAGTACCTAAAGCTCTATGATCTCGCCACTTGTATTATGACATTCCTTATTTTCACTCAATTTTAAGATAATTGAAAAACAGAAATATAATAAAACCTGCTCATATAGGAAATAACCTTTGCCTTGAGGCCGCATCACAATTAACTTAATATTAAGGATAACAGCAGTTTTGCAAGTCTTCCAATATAAGGATTTATTTCCAAAATATTTAAAACTAAATAGAGTTCCTATCCTTGACGTTTCCTACATAGTATGGAATAATTATTCTTAAAATAATTGGGATTTCTCCCAATTTTTGGGAGAAATCCTGTATGCTCCCATGTTTTTCATAAATGGATAAATATCGTTACTATTGGTAAAAAATGCGAGTACTCGTTCTAGAATCAAAACAATCTGGATTTTTGCAGGATTCTGTAGATTTTTATTTTTGATCCTTTCTTCAGTTCTAAATATTAATTATATAAGGTATGACCTTCAACTATTCTTTTTTCTATTTTTGTGAAGACGATGGACGTGTTTGCTCCTCCTGGCAACCTGATTGGTAGAATTGAACAGGAGTGGAGCATTCTGACCCCGACATTCGCCATCAAGAACGCAGCTGGAGACACTGTTCTGAAGCTGGAGGGACCCATGTGTCGATTCCAACTTTGCGGCGATGTTGATTTCAAGGTGGCCTACTATAATTGTTCAATTTTGTTTCTATTGAAATTATAATAAGATTATTCATGGTGGATGAAAAGAATATCTATATAATGGGCAACTTTTTTGAAATGTGAATCTTGAAAGGTTCTCATGCAATACTAGAAATATTGTAATGAGTCATAAATGATAATAGCTTTACTAGAAAAACTTTAGTATTAACAAATTATTTTGTTTTGAGCTAGGATACTTGAATTGGTCAGTCAAAGTTACTAGTTTAATATGATGTAAAAAAAACTAGTAGGCCCAATTCTTGTCACAACAAAAATCGTAATATCTTTGTTTAGTTGTAATTATGTGCATTTAAATGTGAAATAAATAAATATTCGTATATTTTTTGTAGGGAACGTCCCGCCTTAGTTGTAATTATGTAGATTTAAATGTGAAATGAATAAATAAATTTTCATCTCTTTTTTGTAGGAAAGGTCCCGCTTAGCCTGGATGTATATATTTCAGCCTTTCATACTTTTATACCTTGAATTTCAATAATATCATTATCTATAGTCTGTGCAAACGTAAGTTTGCAGCACGGGCCTTTATGGACGTATTAATTTACTCCTCACGAGAATAGGAGCGCTTTATTTTTGTCGATTCTCTAAAAATAATGTACACTCTCTTTCTCTCAAACAATTAGCTCACAGGATTCATGGCTTTTGTGAAATCTTGCTCTTCAAGCGTAATGCTGCAATTCAAGTTTCGCACATTGCACATAATATAGCAAAAATAATCATAAGAATAAGTTTATATAATACTCATCTATTTCACATTCCATGACGAACTGCTAGTTAATAATTCGTTTTTGAACTATTTTTCACGACACCACATTCAAGTTTTTGAAAGTTAAAACTAGTACTTAATGGATTTAAAAATCCGAAAGCGCTCCACATGTGAGTACTAGTTTTAATAACTTTAATTCAAAAAAACTTTACTGTAGTGTCGTGAAAAATAGTTTTTAAACGATTTATTCATTAGTTTCTCTTATTCAGATTACGATTTGTACTAAGAATATGCTGAATTTAGATAAATAAAACTTATTAAGATGACTGATTGAAAAATTGATTGTTACAGGTATTGTCAAGAGATGGATCCGAAGTGGTCGGTAAGATTTCAAAGCAGTGGGCTGGCCTCCTCAGAGAGATGTTCACTGATGCCGATTATTTTGGAATAACCTTTCCGATGGATCTTGACGTGAGAATGAAGGCCGTCATGCTTGGAGCTTGCTTCCTCATTGTGAGTACTTGTTAATAATATTCGAAATTAAGACAAGCCAAAATATAAGTAGGGTCGGACACTCAAACATTTTGAAGTTATTCTGGATGGTACTCAAAAAAAGAAGATTTTTCAGTTCATCATTTGGCTGATTGTCGTGTGATAAGATGCGTAAAGACGTGAGCGCCACGCGTGGTTCAGTTTTCAGCAGCTGATTGTATCTGTATGTGTACAGGAGCAGTTTATATCTGCATCTTAGTATCTGCATCTTATATCTGCATTGTATCTGTATATTAGTTACAGATACAATAAACGTAGTAGCATCAGCTGATGAAAAGTGAAATGCGCGAGTTCGTGGCACGTAAGTCTGTACGCACCTCATCACACGACGGTCAATCAAATTATGAAATGAAAAATCTCTTTTAATTCTTGAGTGGAATAGTGGAATGAAATTGAAGTAAGGTGATGCAAGTAGGCTAGTGTTCTTTGGCGGTTACCAATGATTCGTCAATGGCAGGGTGATGCTTCAGCACGAGGACACCAACAGCATTAGTAAAAATATTCACTGCACCATCAGAACACTGATCTGGTTACGTAATCTTGGATATCATTGAAAAATCATGGTTGGATCATGATGCAGTTCATTGAAGCTTGTTTGTAAATTCAACATACGAGTATTTACGAGCAAAAATAGAAAAAATGGTGTAGATGGAATTCCGTGTTACCGATTTCCGCAGTTAGCAGGCGTTTAAGAAAGAATAATAATTGATTGTTGATGTTTTTATTCAATATCGACCCACTTTTGTTATTAGTCTTAGTCTTACTCTTGAATCAACAAAACTAATGAAATTATTTTTCCAGGACTACATGTTTTTTGAAAAAGTGGGAAATGCCGAGAACGATTCATTTGGAATGCTCTAATTTCATCAAAAGTAAGTATTGTACATTTTTAAATACATCTTGTATAGATTTTGGACTGAGTTGACTCAGTCATATAAGGCTTGCTATCAACATGTGATGGACTGATACCAGCATAATTTTGTGGATTTGAGTGCTCTCCTATCATCTTCAATTTAGAAATTTATTTCGTGAAAACTGTGCTTGTATAGAATTGAATTGATTGAGATCAATATTGATTCAAAATTCTATTATCAAATTATCCAAGATTCAAATTATCCAACATAAAATATCATTCGAAATGCTCTGTACTTTTGTGAGAAAATTCTCATTGAAATATTACCTTCTCACCTTGAAGATGGTTGGTTATTCGTGAAAACGGTGCTTGTACAAAATTAATTTCCGATCAATATCGGGAACCATTCAGCACAAAATATCGTATGAATACCAATTTATTCTCTTTCATATTTGTATTTTATAAATATTATCTTTTTACAGGTAAATTTAATCCAGCTGCCTTAATCCAAAGGAATATTATTCTTCTTTACTCTATACAACATACAAAAAGCTTAGCTTTTATGATTGATTATATATTATAGTATTTATATCATGACTTATAATGAAACGTAAGACTAACTATCAATTACCATTATATTTGCGTTTAATAATATTATTCTGTAGGTGTAGACTATCCATTTCCTTTTATTTTATTAATATTTATAAAAAATGTATTCTATTATATCTAAATAATGTTGTTATGTAATCGAACTCAGAGAGTTTATTGGTTCAAATTGTGGGTGGATAAGGCTGTGGTTTCTCATAGAAGAAAGGTTTTTAAAACTAAAAACTAGGCAAAGTTGTTAGAACAAAAGAAATTTCACATTAATTTTTTGTTGTTTTTCCGCGTTCACACAATGTTAGAAGGCAGCCCAAGTTCACTGATGCAAAATAAACTGTTTCTGTGTTAACACCTCTGGTGTTCAGTTCAGTGTAATCAAAATATTATCATGAATATAACATTTGAATTGATTAGCATAATACACTTCATGCCAATTTTGTTCTCTCGCCGCAAAATTTAGTGGTGCTCTAAAATCAAGCCCAGTGCTCAAGTCCAGATGGCTTATACAATCACACATCTGCTGCAGTCTATCTATAAACCGCAACTGTCTATCAACAATTTCCATTGACGTAGATCAAAACTATACTGAACAGATCAAATGTCACTCAGGAATAGGCAATTCCAATATTGGAAACTCATTATTTTGTGGATGGGCATTTGAAGTTGCAATTAACCCAAGTCACCGATTCAGGAATACGATTAGCATGTAACATTATTATATGCAATTGATATATAATCGACAATTTCCACTAATGTAGGTCAAAACTTCTCTGAACAGTTACTGGTGTCAACTTGGCTGTCAATTAGCTTCTTGTCAACGTGGAATTAGTGAATTGGAACTGACAGTCGTTTGTTACCATTAAGATTTTAATAGTTGAAGTATATTTTCAAATAACATTACCGTACACAATAGTCGAAGTGGCGAAATATATTTCCTCAATTTTTTATTTCGTAACAGTTGATTATGTATGTTTTTTTTTTTGAAATAAATTGCGATTGAATCCCAAGAAAAAACGCACACAATATGATTGTATTCCGATAGGAGAGTAAAAATAATTGAAATACTCTGATTTTATTGTAAATTAAAAAAAAATACAGTATTATTCAGACCTGAGCGAAATGTAATTTTTGAAAAGATAGTGTTATTACAGATAGACTTCCAAATAAAAATAATAGAACAAACTATTAGCCAGATATTTTTATATATTCTCATAAATTTATTTTTTTAAACGGAGTGATGAGTTATGAACTTAATGATGGACTAGTGAGTAAAAGCATAAGAATTCAATATAAATTACTAAGAAATGTAAAAATCTATTTTTGACTCAACTATTCATTTGAATGGAAGTAAATAATAATTATCTGTATAGTTGAATTTACCATAGCAACTAATTCAGTTTTAAATAACAACTATAATTTATTGAAGTCGAATTTAAAGTTTAATATTCAAATTCATCACCATTTGCCTAAAAACTAATAGAGTTGAATGATAATTAATCATTTCTTTAACTCTTAGTCTAGTCATTTGTCTAGTTGATGATTAATTAATACCAAAAATAAAATTTTCGAGTATTCTTGATAATTATCTGTTCTATATTATTGTTATCTATAATTAACAAATTAAAAAACTAGTGAATTCAGTATTATTCAAAATACGAAAACTCGTACATAAAACATTATTACCGTTAAAAAGCATTGAAATAGTTTATTCCTCAAAGTAAGTTGTGATTCTTGTTGATATTTTTTTTATCTAGGGCTACTCAATATTTTTTTCAATTAATTAAGTTTCAGATTTCTTCTCGTAGCCATGGCATGCTTCGGTTATCAAGAGTGTCAAAATAGAATAATTAGGGAATGAACAGATTATTCTAAATATAATATTCAATAGAAATGAAATCAATGATCTTTCTTCATTAAGAAAGCTTGTACCGTCTTTATTCAGTGTGTTGAATGTGCTCTACCAAACTAATGATGAAATCAATTCTCTATCCATTTATCATTTAATGGTTTTTCTATTTGTTTATTTATGGCAAAATTACTACCGTTATAACTACAGTCAGATAATGTTTTGTTTGTTGCGCGAAAAAGTAAAAATCAAGAATTTTTATGATGAAGCAATTACAGTTATTCTTTCATCGATTTGACAACCCCCATTATAGGTGTGCTATCTAGTTGTAGCAAGCACATTGGAAGGTGGCACTTGGCACTAGATTGATAAATGCCTTCATTTTTACACTTCAAAAAATAACAAGTGGCACTAGTGGTTTTGGTAGGGAAGAAAGTGGCCGTCTTTGGGGTGTTTTGTGGGTTACCTGTAAACCTTGTTGAGTTAATGATAATCTACTGGGAAAACCATGCTGCAGATCGATGGTTTTCTCAGAAAACAACCATTCTATTCTCTCAGAACTTTTCCTCATAATTCTATTTCGATACTTGATTATGGTATAACCGAAACATGTATACGAAAAGAAAACTTGTAGACCTACTAGTAAACTCATCCAAAGAATTATTCGCGTTAAATATGTTTTAGACAAATTTCGGGTCATTACAGTCAGTATTCCTTTGTATTCCTTCAATTGAGATTATAATAATTTAAATTAAATGCTCATTTAATAAGATTAATAATAAGATTGACTAATAATTTGGAAAAAATAGCATTTATCTTTGCAGCCTCAAACTTTTTATTGTTGATAATTATTAAATTCATGTAATTTTTTAAGCGCTTGCCATATTTTCTTTGTAAATTTGTTAATTGTTTGTTGGAATTTTAAATCATGTTGTTGATGACTGTAGTTATTACAGCACTCTTGTAGATTTTACCGTAAGTTTTGTATTTTGTGTGCCATGAGTTGAAGCGATGCCAACAAACATCTGAATCATTTAATGTTATTCATATTATAAATATATTATACGTCCATTTCAATGTATAGCCCAAGTGCTTTTATCGCTATTTATGTTACTCTCAATATAAAAACTGATTGTCAATTTGCAATGCCTTACTGATGTAATCGCTGTCTGAAATAAAGTAAATGATCAAAATCAGCATGTCAATTTTAATGCGCTAAAGCGCTTTCTAAAACCAATCCAATCAAAGCCCACTATGTAAATGTAACTGAAGGTGCGCTGTATCAATGAATGTAATCGGCATAATATATATTAGACTACAATCACAGACAATAATGGACTAAGTGCCGGTTGTACAAAAGCCGGTTAAATTTTAACCGTGATTAATTCCACAAGAACCTATCAGAGAAGCCGTCTTTTCAAAAAAGCCTTCTCTGATTGTTTTTTGTGAAATTAATCACGATCAAAATTTAACCGGCCTTTGTGCAACTGGGACTAAAGCCGTTAATTCAGTGCGCCTTCATTATTGTCGCTTAGGAATTGCACCTTGAGGCACTACTCGCCTAGCGCTAAGCGACTCGAGACTCAGTCTCTCGACGTCGCGGCATATATTTTCAATGTTACTCAAGACTAGGCAATTCCAATATTGGCAACTCCTTATTATTTTGTGGAATATGGGCATTTGAAGTTGTAATTAAACCAAGTCACAGATTAACCCATCAGGAATACAATTAGCATATAACATTATGCAATTATAATCGACGTGAATATTTGTAGTTTTATATTATGTGTTGAGGAAGAAGAAGGTTTGTTTGACATAGGTACCAAAATGTCAAGTGTCGATGTCGTCACATAAAAATGATAGTAAATAAGTAGAAACAATATTGAGTGCTGATATTTGTATAATTTATTTGGTCACTAACATGACAAATAAAAGGTATCATTGCTTGTTTTTTACTACATTAGGACTGACTCACAATATAGCCAATGATTAGGGCAGAATAGTGAAGTTGGTACTACATGAACAACTAAATTCAAAATAATAAACATCGCTAGATATAAAACGCTACAAACAGTGCAGTAGAATTGTCCATAACATCATAATAATATTACAAAATTGTATCAATAAATTTAGAAAAACCTATTACAAAATATCAAAATATTTTTCTGTTAAAAATACTGTTATAATTCATCGGGATATTGCTAATATCACATTTTAACAACTTACTCTCAATGTTATTACTACAACACTTCTTGTCACATCTATCAGTGTTAAATGTTTCTTCCTCTTGAAAACAGTATGAATTATTGCAATAGAATAATATTTTTTTCATATTTCGATTGTTATGCAACATTATTATTTCACATATGAGAAGGGAAAATTAAATGAGATCTACTTCTTTCTAATTTCACAATTTAGCTTTCAGCAAACACAGATAGGCTAATTTTTTTGAGAATTCAAAATTTTCTATGTAAAATAATGCAATGTTTCAATAATTTTAATCGAAAACAGGAAAATACAATCGATAGTCAAAGAGGTTGAAACATTTCACACTTCCATAACTAATGAATTAAAATAATCACCATTTTCTAAGTCTAAGGTAAGCAATTTTTAGGTCAACAAATAACAAAAATATTCTTCACACAAAATATTTTATAAACTTTACTTCTTCTATATTCAAGATAGCCGAAATTTAAAATTTATCAGATTAATAAACGCATACTCAAATTTTACCCATACCCAAACCCAACTTTGTTAAGTAGTAATGTCTCTACAAAATTACCCTATACGCGTTCCAGTATATTATGAAATGAATTTCTAGCTCAGAGAATTTCTATGTGCTAGTGTTGATAAGTTCAATTCAAAAACCTCATGTGTGGAAATATTGAAATGCGTGCTAACAGGAATTTTCTAGCGTAATTAGTATGATAGAAAACCAAAAATATTTTAATTAACTATGATCCCTTAATAGAAAAAGATGAATAAGTGAACATTTCTTAAGTCAAGATTGAATATTTGTACATAAATACTTTGAAATAAATACTGAGAAATTATCAATAACAGACTAATGGTATTAGTTACATATTATCAATGACAGCGACACATTGCCTCTAATTGATTGTTCATGTTTGGACTAAACATCTCATTTTTAAGATAAAAGTGATTATAATATCCATGGAATTTAAAAATGATTCCACCGAAAATGCATGCAGAAGTATCGAAAAAATGCAAACTGTGATTGCATACATGCGATACTCAAAGATATGTGATCTCGTTCGTTTTTTGATTTAATCAAAATTACACGGAAAAATTATCACCGAACTTGTACTAAATATTAGATTACTTCCTAAATAGTATTTATATTTTCCAAAATAAACTATCTACACAACCATTATAGTATTTTATTGTATTGTCAATTATTTGATAAGTATTGCATGAAAACAATATATTCGAGAAGTAATAATTTGTAAGTATTCTCACGATAGTATGAATATTGCTTTGGGTTTTGGAGATCGGGAATAAACTATGTATTTTCATAATGATGTGTTTAAAAACACAAAATGTGGGTAATCATCATGGGAAACTTCAAATTCAGACCAACAGACAGAACATGAATAACAGGAACACAACGTTCTCAATACATCAAAAAATCTCTGGCTTGACAAATAACTTTCATTTTAGAAGATAAGCCAAATAATTACTTGATAAATTTATGCAGTAATTCTACTTTCAATCTCTATTGGTAATGATTATTCTTCTCCAATAATGAAAATTATTATATTTGAAAAGGAATAAAAGTTATCAAGTTACTTTTTTATATTTTATTAAATCACAACTAGTTTAAACTCATTAGAGCCATCTTCAAGTGTAAATTGAAATTAATTGTCATCATAATTAGAAATTATAATGTAATTAACACTTTTTAAGTTTAGTAATTTACACTCGAAATTAAGTAATTTACACTTCAAAATGGCTGTAATGAATTTAAACTAGTTTTGATTCAATAAAATATGAAAAAGGGTCTTTGATAACTTTTTACTTTTCAATAATTTTGGTACCCCTATAAAGAAAAGTGAGTAATATTATATTTTTATGAATTATTGTAAAATCTATTCTCCAAATACATTATTAAAATTATCATTTTATTAAGGTGATGCAATAATATCATGCATGCGACTTTGCAATTAAAACTGAGTAATAAATCAATAATTGTTGATGATACAGCAACCTCAAAACATAAACCAAAAACATAAATCGACAAGAATATGCAAGTGACATACAATATTTATTCAGCGCATTCGTGGAAATATTATTTAGGTTCATTTGTGAAAAAATAACAATAATTATTGACTAACTATAACATAAAAATATATTAACAAAATACTAAAAGTCAAATAATAAAAAACGGATCATAAGAAGATATAAATTGCTTTCAAAACAAAAAATTGAGGACGGATATGCATTAACAGTTTACATAAAAGTACAAACATATTCTCTAGGTTAAAATATATATGATTTAGAAACATCTAATAACAAATACTAAAATACTACTGTACGCTAATACTAATAATACATCAAACCAAGTGCAAAAACCTATTTATCTTATTCTAGATATATTTTACGTATTTTGAAGTGACGCTTGAAAAATAAAAGCTCTGATAAAAATTGTGTATACGTCACTTCTTATAAATTTGATGGTGAAAGTGCAAAAAAGCTACACATTTTTCATCAAAACTATATACTTCTACTTTGATATATAGTTATCAATCACTTGTTTTTCTACAACCATCGTATTGATATGGACTTTAACATGATAAATGGAGAAAACAACCATCCAAGACCTGAATATCTAAATGTTTATAAATAAATAGAAAAGTACAAAATCTCCAGCGGATGACATGGAAAGTTTACGGAAATACTTCGTGTATACAATTTATCAGTTAATACTGTGGAGAGTATAAGATATATTCAAGGGATTTGGAAGTTATTGGGGAACATTCATAAGGTCTATCCTAGGAAATTATGATAGTGAGTAAAGTCAACCACACCAATAGTAAACCAATCAAATCTCCAGAAACATTATAAACTTGGAAAACAAACAAAAATGTCGAAACATAGAATGTATATGAAAATCAACAACTCTTAAACACTAAAAATGATAGTCACAAATATATTGCAATGTCAGAATCGACAGAATACTTTTTTTGTAATGAGGTAACAATAATTGAAAAAAATAAAGATTGAAAGGCCAGTTACAACAATTTTATCGAAGTTGAATCAACACTAGTTAAATTCAATTAATACAATTTTAGACTTGCCTGTAAATATGGGTTACAATTGAAATTATCGAACAGTAAAACAGGTGTCTTGAGATGATAAATAATATTGGTATACCTACAAGCAATATGCCTGAATTGCTTCAAAGGAGCAATTTAATATTTTTTTACTAAGAAAATAGCAACAATTAAAATGTTTTCACAAAGGATTTGGCAACTGGCCTTAAATAATAATGGAGAATTTTTGAATTTATTTGAAAAATTAATGTAATTTAAACAATGAATAAGTAAATTACAATAACAATACAGAATTTCACAATCAGCGCAATCAGTTATTAATTCTATTGGTCATAGTTTATTAGGAATCATGAAAACTATATCTAAGAAAGCTATTATGAAATATGACTAACATACATTTTTTACATTCTATTCCTTAAGCGTTTCAGGAACAAGCTACAAGAAGTGCACATCAAGGTGGTAGATATTAAATTGATTGTATGAGTTTTCATAATTATATCACCCAGCATCACTGGATTTCCTTTATTCAAACAACAACAAAAACAGACTTCATTACGGTACCATGCAATAGGTATCCAAAAAAAAAAAACAGCTGAGTTCAATTTCTTCCACAGTGAATGAGGATAACAATCTCTTGATTAAACGATATCATTTCACTGTGTTGATATGCAGTAATAGTTGAGATAAACAGCTCAAAATGAGTATACGTACATTTTTCATTTTTTACATTTGGCTGGTTATCATATTGGGTCTGGTAACTATATTCAACTTAAAAGGAAATTGAATGTATTTTTTAAATCTACTTTTATGTGCACTACTTTGTAAGCGTATAACGTGAGTCAAACTCTAAAATTCTCTTTTGAGAAAATGATTTTAGAAGACATCTTCACATGTTCTTACGCAATATACTGATAACTGATTTACTTACTAGATAATTAAAGTGATTACAAATTACATTTAAGTACTTATCTAAAGTTTTGTGTGCTTTACATTGTCTGTCCAATAATTCTGGATTGTCATAGCTTCCAAACTGTTGAGGAATGAATCATTGTCCAAACTGTACATTTCTTCTGAGTTTTCCTGAAATTAGAAATTGATCAATTTGAAAAGACCACATCTCCACACATCCATATCATTAGAGTCTTATTTGTTATGCACATGTGTTATATTTTAGTTGAGAATTCACGATGCTGTTGTTCACCGAATATGTTGGACTATAAAATCTAATATTACAAGAGTTGTTTTTAATTATAAAAGACAATTATCCATTAAAACGTTGGATATTCTAAATTACTTGGACCAGAGAAAGCCCACAGAGGAAACCTATCACTCATATAGCATCAAGTTTTATTGCGAATTTTCTCTAACAATAAAAAGCAATGGAATACCGTCAAAAACAATAAATTACACCTAAAACTCTAGCTACAAAATTTATTCGGGAGTTTCAGATTTGACAGCAAGTGTATTGATGCACTTCAACAGTATTTGATCCTACACAAAAAAATGTCTATTAGCATTCACAAACAAAAGGCTACGCAGGCTATTCCATTTGTTCTATAGGGCTTTTATTGAATTGAAAATGGTATCGAAGTAATTAAACAAATTTGATAATTAGGCTACTCTAATCAGCTGAAACATGTAATGCAATAAAATATAAAACGGGTACCTTGATGTTTTCTCTATTTCAATAATATGTAGTCTATTTATGTCAGGATAACAGGTAGAAAATACACCATAAAACGGATTAGATTTATTAGAAGTTTTAGTTGATTAACTAATGTTTTATGAACAATACCAATGTTTGAAATTAATTCATCAACTTACTCTGAGAGTACTATCATCAATATAGCCACTGGAATCAGCATTGCTGCATTTGTCACTCAATGTCTGAGGCTTGTTCCAGTAACGATGACGATATAAAATGAACGAGGCAGCACCTGAAATAAGAATTGATTTTTAAAACACAGATCTATAGAACTATATAAATTGTTTTAAATATAGACTTATATGAATGTTCATAAAATGATTTTTTTGGTGATATATAGATAATTAGTAACTATAAAAAATTAAAAATTATGTTCAGTGATACTTTCTTTACGTGTTAACCCCAGGTTAGTGAGCCATTTCAAGTTTAGAGAATACACCTCTTCCGTGAAGTATGTGTCTTTAAACTTTGCGGCACCAAATGTGCCGTTCGATTTGTCAACAATCCGATAGGATTTTTTCTAATGGATTGCAAAATTAATTCAAAGAGGTGATGTTCATCTTCATAATTATCATTGTACAGAATTTAAATATTTGCAGCCTTGTAATTCAACATTCAACAATCCTTTTTTGTAAGAAAGGTGTTTTCTCTATAAAACAATCAAATCAGCTAAACTAACAAAATAAGCATAAAGTTACAAAATAAGAAGGGTATAAACATAATCAAGTGAAGAGAGGTGATAAGCAAAAAAAAAACGTCTGAGGAGCGTGGGCATCAGTTGTACTATAATAATTAAAAACTACTCGTATATGGAAGAAGTTGAAAATACATAAGTACAAATAGTGTTCACAGTAGTCTACTGTGATCAATTACTTATTACATGATTTTTCCTATGTACAGTATTAATATAAATATTATGCTCATCTATTTCTTTTTCCATGACGAACTGCATGTAATAAACCGTTTTTAACTATTCTCAACGACACTAAAGTCTAATTCTGATTAGACCGAATTAGACTGTAGTATCGTTGAAAATAGCTTAAAAACGGATAAATATTATGCTGACGAATAAAACTTCATTTGTTTTGACTAGGTACCGAATTCCAGTATATCGATGACCGATGCCAGTACTGAATTTGAGGATACAAATTAATAATGATTCATTCCTTATTCAATGAAACTTAGTCGAATCTCATAATTCCTTTTTTTATTCGAAGGGGTTCTAAAAGCTGAATTCCATTTCATACTGCCGTAGCCAACTTTTCCTTCAAATTACAACGTCGGCAATTCAAACACATAACACAAGCTACTTTCCTATGTTTCAGCCGCATTACAAAATCACTTGATATTCTAAAGCGGCAATGAGACTTGAAATTTGATAAAGATAATATTTAACAGCACAAGGATAATGTAAGTATAATAATATACTATTCAACGACAGCAACAAAATATGAGGCGACAGCAAAAAATAGTGAAAACATTGTAAGATACGTTGAAAACGTATTTAGAAGAGTCGCCGTTGTATTAATGCATCAAGTCTAAATTGACCTTTGATGAAAGTAAGTTTCAGAACTTCATAATACGGTATTATCAAGCATTAGCATTATTGATTCGATCTTTCATACTGATTTACGAATATTTCACATCCAACTTACCTATTAAACTAGAGAGGATTACAACAGAAGAAACGATTCCCACGATTATTAAGAGGTCGGAGCCCTGAAAGTATGATTCAGTTTCATGAACATCGTTATTGCTCATGGCTTTCATTGTCCTTCCATTTGCTGAAGTAACAGCTGACGAGTTTTCGTTTGTCTCAATAACACTCGCATTCACAGCTACTACACTATCTGTCAACAACATAATAGAATACTGGTTAACGAATCAATATCAATCAATTGTACCAATAACAAAATAAGATTATAGAAATCAACGGTGTAGAGCTGGAATTTAATTTACATACTAAATAGTTTTTATCAAACAGGAAGTAGTTCCGGTTGTTACCATTATCGAACCTCTCTCAAAAATCATGTTTAGGGCCGGTTTCCGAGCTCGGGATTCAGCTAAGTTCTAGACTATAAACAGCTGGAGTCAGAAAATTGACTTTCCGAAACAGGGCGTAGTCGCACTTTTAATAATAATCTTTATTTTCTCATTTCTATAATTGGAAAAGTTTTTCCTTGACGAAATGTAACATTCCTAAATAATTCAAAATAGCTGAAATGTTACACTATTTTTTCTTTATTTTATTTTGTGTTCAATTTTCTAGTTTTTTTTTGAAATTTAATTTAAACGTGGACTAACGCCCCGTTTCGGAAAACCAATTTTCTGACTCCAGCTTTTTAAAGTCTAGAACTTAACTACGCCCCGTTTCGGAAAGCCAATTTTCTGACTCCAGCTGTTCAAAGTCTAGAACTAAGCTGAATCCCAAGCTCGGAAACCGGCCCTAAAACTTGATTTTACCATAGAATAAGTATACAGGAAAGCGTATTGTACACAAATAGTTGAAGCTGAAATAGTAACAGTTGATACTGTTATTGAAAAAAATTACTGAAAAAGGAACCTTTTCCCTATTATACAATTTAATGGTTGAAGAAACCAGAAAATCTATGTGAACCAAATGGAAAGTCAATTTGGATTAATGGAAAAATTATCAACTCTGAATAAGTCGGGATACAGGTAAAAGAAGAAAAAAACAATTCATTCATCTACGATGAAAAGTAAGAAATAAACGCTGATCACCTAGTTAACAACAAGATTGAAATTCATTAAAATATATTTTTATTTTAATTAATTCGTTTCAACAAGTTCGGTCAAGACATTTGAACATGATCAAAGTGGGAACGCTTCACACCCATGCACTGAAGTTATCGACAGTTATTATTGTCATAGAAATAATATGTTCCAGTGAACTCGTTGCTAACTGTTCGCTATTTGACCAAGTTCAAAAGTCTGGACCAAGCTTGGAGAAACAGGAAATTAAGGCTATTATTTTGTGCTGAATGAGTCACTAGTATCTGTAAATGCATATAAACTTACCATTGTCATGGTGTAAGAATTCAGAGCTGTCATCTAATGCAACTGTTGAAGGGGAAGGGGATGAAGAGATGACATCTTCATCGAAACTCGTGGCAGGAGGTTCATTGGGTTGGTCGTTCATCAGATACAACGAATCATTGCTATTATGCGACGAAACATACTCAATATCTTCATTCTCGAGTATTTCATGGAACGTTGACTTGCTCTTCACTTTCGTCTTCTTCCTTGAATCATCCAAACCTTTGGTTGTTGACTGATTAGGGACGTCTTTCGAATAGGTTTTTGCTTCGAGACTGCTCTTGCTCTTTGCTTTGCTGAATGAGGGTTGATTGCTGTTCTGATGAGTTCCAATTACCACTGCAATGGAATCTGATCTATTTGCTTGTTCATCTTCGTGCTCCGAACCTTGCAATTTTTGAACCAAGGGTGTTTTTGGAGCCGTATTTAAAACGGAAACTCCAGATTGCTGTCTTTCAAGTTTGTATACATCAACCGTTCTGTTATTGCTGTGCTCTCCACATCTATTGCTGCCTTCAGATGTCTCTTCGGAGGAGGTTGAGCACTTGACATCATACCTTATCTTATAACCTTCAATTTCCGATTTACCACCATCATTGTCCAACAATTTCTTGAAAATTTCACCTCCACGTTCTTCATTAATCTGTGATTTTTCTTTGTACAGTTTCTTGGTGTCATTCTGCTTATTTTTCAAGTCTTTAGTTTTAGCCGATTCCTGCGATCTCCTATTCGGGTTTTCTTCTATTTCAGTGTTCTCGGGTTCTCTAATGATGTTACTATTGCTATCGAAATTCAAAATTGGTCCAATGGGGGTAGACCCATTATTTTTGGGCGATCTAACATTGCTAACGGGATTGTTTGGATGTTCACTATCTATGAGCTCATCATTACTTGTATTAGATAATCTATCGACCCTGCTATCTAAATTTGTACCAGTTTGTGACTTGAGGTCAGTTTGAGCCGACTTAGTCGAGTCGGAAGTGATATTTTCGTCATCATGATATGGTGCTAAGTCTGCGACTCTTTCATTCACATGATGGTGGTGATGATACTGCAACGGAAGTTTGAATTCATCAGTGACGGCAGCGAAATCAGATGTGATTTCTTTCCTATCGATATCTCCCGCGTTAGCAGGCCTGTTCCGTGCATCTTTTGACTGAAGGGTTGCCGTCTCCAGAGTTGAAGCAGATGTTATAAGCAACACTACCCATAGAACTGCAAAAGAAAATATTTCTATTAGTAAATTATAACAATTTGGAAAAAAATAATTTACACTACTAAACAGTTATGATTAGGTAGTTTCAAATCCATAAAAGAATACAATATTAATCAACGGAAGTCATGAAAGAAGTTTTTCGAAGATATGTATTCAAATAATTCGACCGCAAGATAACTTCCTTGAATCACTACTGCTAACTTCGTTTCCTTGATTTCGACTTACAGTTGAACCTCTATTTATACATTGATAGATACAATATCATTTTCAACTATGAATGATTGGGAAAGGAACAACAGGCTCAAAGCCCAAAACTAAGCTCCAAATAGTTGATTCGACAACGAATTTCCAAGACATTCTAGAGCTTACACTAATTTACCTCTTTCATCTTCTAATTAATTTAATAAAATATTGTACTTATGTACAGATCCCACCCTCATTTACTGGAAAATTCATGAGAATTTCAATGAAACCAAGAATAGTAGGCGATTTGGTTGGAGAATATGGTTGGTTGACAGGTTAAACCAAGTACTGTAGGTAAAAGCATGTGTGCAATTCACAACTGCTTCTTAGTAAAAATATATTTGAAGAACTTGATAATCGAATTACAAATGATATAGTCATGTCCTTTAAATTAAGACCAATTGAAATTACTCTTGGGATAAGAAGTTGAAGGTTCTATTCAAATATTTGACAATTTAAAATCTAATAATAAAATAACAAACAATTGGAAAGCATAACTTAATATTATTAGGATAGTTCTAATCGTACAAGAACCAAATAAGAATGCCATTCAATAGATGTTATAGTGCATATAGTGAGGTCCACGTTAAAATAGTAGTGAAGAAAGATAAAAGAACAGTGTTGCCGATTCTCTGCCTTGCCACTGCCTTCTTTAGAAAATAGCTGATACCGGTATTTCTGATGTAGTATGCAGTTCATTCTTGTTAGAAATAATCAATTCTATTTTTTCGTCAAGAAATTACAAAGAATTTTTATAACGTTGAGATAAAATATTTTGTTAACTGATTGCTTGCTTATTTGTATTTTATTTATTTTTACCTCATAAATTACAAAATGAATTAATAAACTCTACAATATACACTGAAATAATTAAACTAATCTACAAAATCAAATATCAGGAGCTACTTTTCCAAAAGAGCAAGCTTGAGCTTGGGAAAGGAATCATTCATTGAACATGAAGATAAAAACATAATGACCATTAAAAATTAATAAATATCAGATAAGAATAATATATGAGTATCAATACAAGAGTAAGTATTTATATTTCTACAGAGTTGAAAAACGATCTAGCAACGTTGCGGATCTGGAAAAGGATTGTGCTCTATCCTAAAAGCTATTTGCTTTTTAAAATTATTGACAAGGATAGCAACATCTATGTTAATCAAATACTGTTATCATAACGTAGACCTCACTATAGAATTTCAATTCAGCTGCACAGCTTCAACTTATTGCTCTGCATTCATTAATCATATTAGGAATGAATCAATTTATAAATTTATCTTATATTACAAGCTTATACACATCTACTGAATAAGTTTAAAAAAGTACATGACTTTTAAAAATCGAAGTTTACACCGAGATTGATGATAAAATAACAGTTTAACGAATCACTCACTTCCTGAATAAACATGAAGCATTTTCAATAAACTCTAGTTAAGAATAAAACTTGAGTTTTCTGTTAAAACTTGAAACTTAGTGGAAAACTTGCAATAACACTGATTTGAAGCGACAAACTGTTTGAAGGTCGACTGTGCAAACTTTAAGGGAGAAGAACGAGAAGCCCTGCATGTGACCTGAGAATCCAATAAGGATTTATCTAATGCACTGGCACTCCCCTTACATGAATAGATTCCGTGACATAAGAATGTACTCATAACATAAATGGTACAGTAACACATTCATGTAGCACGTCTTGAAATTACTTTTTTAAAATTTAAACTGCCTGATAATAAAAGAATTACGGTAAATTGAAAAATCCGAATCCAAATGAGGACTGAGGTAAATAAATTAAGTTATAAATAAGAAACGAAATAAATAACAGTAATTTGAACTATAAATAATTGAATACTTCAGTAATCAACCAACCATTTTCAGAATAAATTATAAATTATTAGACCTGAAATTCCATACAGGTATATTTAATTGAATCGAACATTTTTCATTTGGAATATGTAACAAATAATGCGTCACAATATGATTCGCCAAATCGTTGATTTTAAAATAAGTTACACGAATTGATAAATGAAATATTGGGACTTGGAAGAGAAGCGTCAAAAGTCTGTCTGGCCTATAATGAAGTTTATTAATAAAATTTAATTATACATAATCAAATCATCAACAATCAAGTTTAAGAAACAAATCAAGTCTAAGAATAAAATAAGAAACAATAAATAATTTGCAAACCTTCTGGGACAGCACACAACTTAGCCCAAGGAAGCCAGAACAACATCATAATGTCCACATCTTGCTTCATTCATTTCCAGCCTGCAAATGAACAAAAATAAATTTGAAATATTTGACAATGGAGGCAAAAAAGTGTACACTAAGTTACTCTTATTACTAATCTATTGAAGATGGAAGATTCATTAGAAACTGCGGTTAACCATTTGCTTGAATATTATTCCTCTATAATAATTATTTTAAATATCCAATCAAAGCTATATATAAATAGAACTAAGTAGCCTACTTCTGCTTCTGCAAATATTGACCAAGTATACAATACTAATCTATTATTCTGACATTATTTCCTTTGTTCGTTTTATTTGGCTAATTTAATAAGAATCATCTCCAGTTTCTAGTGAGTTTGTTTGGATTTCGGAAGTGCGTCAGCCACTAAAGGTGGCACTTGAAAGAGGTTGTATACCTTGTGTACGTGACCACGGCTTGTTCATTAGCTGTTTGTTCATTAGCTGCTTGTTTATTAGTTATTTTCTGACATTTGTTATTGTTTTCATTTGATATTCTCTTGTGATAAAACATTTATATCAATTTATTCAAAAATGTTTTTCAATATACGGTAACTTATTTTAAACTGCAGACATTTATTAAGTGCACACCGTTAGTGAGTGACATGCACCCGTTTGTTTAACTTAGAAACAAACTACCACAGCCTTAATACCCGTTTAAAAAATTGTTTAACGTTTGAGCTTTCAAAAACTACGATTATCATTAGGGCATGATAGCATTGGATGCACTTATATCAAGTGCACGCGAGACCATGCATGACCACGCGTGGAGATGAGATCGTTGTGACTAGTCTGTAGTCTGTGACTGAACGCCACTAGCAAATGCAAGCGTTCAGTGCGAGTTTCTCATCTGCACGCGTGATCATGCATGGTCTCGCTTGCACTAGCATATGGGTGCATCAAATGTGATCATATCCTTGAGGGCTTATTATGGTGTCCAGGAATATTTGAATGACGACCTGTCTAAAATGATGTCTGGCTAAATTGTTATTAACATAGAAAAAAGGCCTTAAAAAGTTGAATAAGTGTGAGTTAAATTATTAATCACTGCCATTTTGATAAATTAGTGTATCTTGATCAAATAAGTTATTGTTATATTTTTTAATTACGACATGACACCATTGATCCACCAAATATGAGTATAAGAAGGTGAGTTATAAAATTTTGAAATAACTAGTCCAATCAATAAGATTCACAAAAATGCAGATAAAAAAGATGAAGAACCCAAGTAGATAAGGATGTGGCTGTGGTCTCTTGCGCTCCATTCACAGAAAGAAAAAGAGAAGAGTGTGTGCATACAGAGAGCGGTCAGGCGTTCCAAGTAGATAATGCGGTCTACCTTCTTTCTATGAACAAAATAGCGGCGGTCAAATTAGTTGGAGTTTTCAATTAAGATAAATTGGTGGAAAACAAGATACTATCAGACATATAGCTAGGCAGTTACATCTGTAAATTCAGTTTCTCTCAATTCAAAAATCAACTTCAGACTGTATGTAGGAATGTAAGCTATTCAGTTTCTAAGAACGTGGAACTCAGGACGCTCTCTATGTGCACACTCCCTTAGGCCCAAACTACACAAGCGTCTGACAATCTAAATTTATTACGCACGCTACTTTAATAGAATGCATGGTCTCTTAAGGAGAGCGTTTATTTTGCTTGTATAGATCACCCCATAAGAATCAATACATCCTGCTGATAAGCTAAAAAATTCAGCGCGTCTGAGACGCTCGTATAGTTGGAGCCTTATAGTGAAATAGAATTAAGCTCACTTCCCTGCATTTGAAATATATTGGATGCATTTTCTCTGGGTTCTACAAATTGGATTCATAAGTTAATGTTATATAATATTATAGAATTAAAAAAAAAACAAAGATATAGAAGATGGACTTTGTAATTTTCATTGAATAAAAAGAGAAGGTTCATTTGCCTTACAAAAATAACTATTAACAAAATCCATGATAATTTCCTAAAACTTACTTGTGTCATATACTTTTTATTAATACAAATATCAGCTAAACTTTATTGAGGAGGTGGATGAATCATAAATTTCAACACTAGGATAATTTTACTTAAATTTTTAGATTGTGAAAACCATAACTCTGACTGGTCACAAAACATTTGTTTTAAATTGGAAATGTCACAAAAATAGAAGCCGAATATAATGTCTCATCATTACAACTAGAAATTAAAAGCCAACTGGCAAAAAAGGTTGTAGCCTTCCACCTTTTTAATTATCTAGTAAGTTTTATGTCCTTTTTGGCTAAATATTCTTGTACAAGCAAACTCTGTATCTCAGCAATTATTGGAGATATCGACTCAATTTTCTCAATCAAAAGTGGACAAAAAAATGAGACTTGAAAGCCTAAATTTACAGTGATAAGAGAATGTTTTTATACAGAATGTTCTGATAGAACTATTGTTCCGTATGTAACCTTAAATATGTTATGAATAAATGCAATACTTACGTTCACTTATCATTATGATGAATTCACTCATTAGCTAGAAAACGTAACATTACTTTTGCACATCACCAGAATAAAATGTAGTATTTAAAACAATATAATACTGATCTTTCTAAATTTCGCAAGATAACACTACCATTTTATAGGCTAATAGCTCACTGAGGAATCAAATACTTTATGATTCTTTTTTAAAATTTAAGATTTCAAAAATCAAAGTACAGTACAGTATTGTCATTAATTAATGTAGTCAAATTCAATCGATCAACTTTTTTATTATTATAATAAACTGAGTTCTGTCTTCTGTGTTTAGTTTTCATGGCGTTCACTTCACGGCCTTCTGTAGTTACGATGAATCATTTCGAAATGATAGTACGGCAAAAAATGTCATGATTCAAATGCTTTTGGGAAAGGGTGTGGCTTTCAACACTAGCGCCACAGGTGAGGAATAAAATAACTTACTGTTGACTATGAATTAATTCAAATTTCAGCACACTACGAGATACGAGAATCCATGAAACAACAATAACAGGGTGATCCAGGAATCAGTGCCAACTATTAAATAACACACCTCAGGACTAATGAAATTCTATTTTTTCTCGAATCTTTCAACTATACTGACCTGTTTTCATTTATTTTTTTGCTTAGTGTATGCCCACATGAGCTTCAGGCAGGTGCGAGTAATGTGATAAATAAAACTAATAAAAGATGAGTCGGCCTTTAATTTCATCTACATTCATGACCACTTGACCAGTAAACTGGATAGATGGCGAATGGTGTCTAAGAAACCAAACGATATAGGTTACCGTGAGATACTGTCCTTGTGCCCATCAAATCATTTACTCAGTAGAATGGGTTTTCTTACATCCACACATTTTCTAAAACCAATACGGTACCTGCAGGTTCTTTATACTAACGCCAATCATTGAACATGCGCAGTGCAAGGATAACGAAAGGGTAGTCCTTTCTCTTGTTGGTTCTAATAAATAAATATTTCTGCAGCAGCGCGGTACCTATATGCCTTTTCTTAATGTGTTCATAAAGGTTAGCCCTTATTAATGCTGACTGTCCTCGACATGCAGCAGACTATATTGGTACTGATTGAAGACCGTAAGGATACCCAGTTCAACAAACATAACAGTGCTCAAGATACCCTGCTGAGGTGATCACTCGAGTGCTTCCTTCTGGAGCATCAGCACACGCTTCTTTCCAGTTAAGTAGAAGTTGTGGGTCACAAGCACCTCACCACCAAGTCCATAACTGCTGGACAAGCTTCACAAGAAGGATTCCATGAGGTACACAATTAAAAGCCTTGCTCAGATCAGCAACGACGAGATGCACAATATACCTCCTCAAAGGCTTCAATGTTATAGGGCTAATCGGTCACTTCACTTCTGAGACAGCTGCAAACCTTCCACTTCTAAAGCCAAGCTGTGCATCAGAGAACATGTGATTTCTCTCAAAGTGGAACACAGGCTGTTCCTTCATTATGGCCTCAAACACTACTCAACACAGGAATGATTTACAGATTGATATAGCTCTGTATGACACACTGAATAATAGTATAATTCGCACCTAGGGCCGAAAATGAGACTTTTCCAGCTCGAAATCGGTTTTCAAGTCCGAGGACTAGAAAAGATTGAGAGCCGGAAAAACATTTTTGCCCTTGGTGTGAACGCTATTTTTCGCCACACAAAAAAAACTATATATAGAACTATATAAACTATCAAACGTCAAACTATATATATATATATATATATATATATATATATATATATATATATATATATATATATATATATATATATGAGAATAATCGTTTATTAGGCACTTTCGAAAGCAAAACTGGAAGGTCATAGCTCTAGCAAATCTGAGGTAATCTGAATATCAGGAAATTCTCCCAAGTATTTTTATTTTTTCATTTTCAGTGAATACAATTACATATCATATCTATATATATAAAAGCGAAATGGCACTCACTCACTGACTGACTGACTCACTCACTCACTCGCATAACTAAAAATCTACCGGACCAAAAACGTTCAAATTTGGTAGGTATGTTCAGTTGGCCCTTTAGAGACGCACTAAGAAATCTTTTGGCAATATTCCAACTCTAAGGGTTGTTTTTAAGGGTTTAAAGTTCGTCTTTTAGCATGTATATTCTTTTTCTCCCAATCTCTTAATTATAATTGAAATTTCCATATCATATATTACTATAGAACTATAATCTAGATAGAGTACCTCTTCGAAACAGTTGTTAACTGGCAACTAAATTAATAACTTTGTCAGGTTGGCATTAAGTTGAGTTGACTTTGTTAGGTTGGCACCAAGTTGAAGATTTAAATGCATTTATCGCGGAAAAATAATTGATTGGGCACTGCTACTTCAATCCTGGGAATATTATATTACTAGCCGTCAGGCTCGCTTCGCTCGCCATATCCGTTTAGTCTGAACCCCCGACTGGATTGTCCTAACATATGATAAAAATGCTCAAATGAAAAATGCAGGCGAGCGAAGCGAGCCTGCTGATCTCATTCATGGACGATCCAGTCGGGGGTCCAGGGGGCGGAGCCCCCTGGCTAGACGTATATGGCGAGCGAAGCGAGCCTGACGGCTAGTAAATATATATGATCGGGTAAGAACAACAGACATGGCCCAAACTATTCAGTTCCCAAATTTTGATAATGAATAACATGTCCAAAAAACAATATTACGAGTGTTTGAGGCTCATGCATATAAGAAGGTTCTCAATATTCATCTTATAGGCAAGATGATCCCGTTCCTCGGCACGGGGACAGGCGAAAGTTGAAGGAAGCATTCTACACTTGTCTAGCTGCTCTCGCTATTCCTTAATTTTAAAATTGCAGCTCATCTATTTCCGTTTAAGTCGAGATGATTCATATGGGCCTTAGGACCGTTTGCACAGTGAAAGCTCAAACTGAACTGAATCAGCTAGTGGTTTAATCTCAAAATGAACCACAGTATAATAACGAGACTTAAAAAATGGGTTTAATCCTGTTTAAACTGGCACTGTGCAAACTACACTTAATTGGGTATAGAAATAGTAAGTTGTATCGTTACAAATTCACAGATAAGCCAAGCCTATCCCAGCAATATTTTACTCATAAAATTCAAAGGCACAAAATTACCCATCAAGAACTCATCATGCCGTGTTGAAAACCTGTCAACCGGGAGAATTATGTAAGGCTCGTATTACATTCCGCCCCCAGAGACCAACCATTGGTAGCCTAATGCAAAGTGCATTGGCACACAAGTGAAATACCAACCGGCTCACCGAAATCTGGTGGACGGCCACCAAAATATAGCTACCTAGCTATCCACTTCTGGCTCAATGTAATATGGGTTAATGAGTTATTCTCCAGACTTTTCTAGTCGTTAGTATGGATGAATGCACATTGAGTAAATGGATGCCTACGTTCACAAGTAGGAAAGGTACAGTAACTCAGAGAAAATGTAAGTAAACACATTGTAACATAAAATTGTTTATTGAATAACATCAATTAACACTGTGTACCACTCAGGCCATCCTTCACAGGTTTGGATAATAATTATTTCTCAAGAAATGATAATCTATTACATTTAATGGTAGTGGAATTAACGATAAATTGAAATGCTCAGCAGCTGAGTGATCACTACTTTTTCATTTTGTAGAAACGTTGATTTTTTAGAAAAGCATAATAATTTCAACAGTAATATTACATCAGCTCATGTACATCAACTAGAACTGAGTGAAATAAAAAAGGATGATAAGAGTAAAACACGAAGTACTGCTGCATAGCAATGTTCATGTAGTAACATTTAATTAATTAAGACTCTTTAGTGAACCTTTCTATATCTACGATGTGGACTTAGCTAGAGTTTCAGCCTTGGCTACAACTTCCTCGATGGGTCCAACCATGTAGAAAGCTACCTCAGGCAGGTGATCGTAGTCTCCGGCCAAGATCTTGGAGAATCCCTGAAAAATAACACAAATCCAGTTAGAGAAATTGAAAGTAAAATGCAAAGATCTCATTTCAAACCTATGTTGGCAATAATGATAAGTGATAGCGACTAAAAGTCAAATTCATTTCAACAACCTTTCAAGGTTTATGAGTACAGTACAAAGATTCAAGTAGTGAAAATCAAGTTGTTATTTGTCTACATCTAGAAAAACAGTAAAAATGGATATTAAAGTAACATAGTGATATTAAAGACCTTAAGATATTATTCATTTATTTAACAATTTGTACAAAATCAGTAATCATTAAAATGATAGTGGGAAAAGAAAAACAGACGAGGCCTTTAATACCCTTCTCTCAAATTTATATTAATTATCAGTTCAAAATAAGGTTATGGTCACTTTATACTTCCTCTCCACATCAATTTTTTCTGTCCAAAACATTTATGTACATGAAATATTTAGAACGATTAAATAAACAATGAAAATTTAATACAAAAAAATATTCAGTATTACAAATTAATTAATAATTACAGTATTGAATTAAGAAATTCATAATTCATTTATTGATTCAAGATACACACACATTTATTAATTTGAATGATTGAGGGAGGACCAACAGGCACAGCCCAATACGGTTCCTCCCCATGAATTCTATTCATAAAAAATCCTGGAAGATTTTATTTTTCGACTTTTATAAAATGTGTGTCCAATTTACTGAACAAATTTACGAGTATACTGTAGAAACAAGCACACTCGAATTATTGTTACTGATAAAGGTTTCTTATCAATGATGAATATTACCTTGATGGTCTCTTCGAGAGGCACCAGCTTGCCGGCATGTCCGGTGAAGACTTCAGCGACCTGGAATGGCTGAGACAGGAACCTCTGGATCTTACGTGCACGGGCAACAGTCAGCTTGTCCTCCTCAGACAATTCATCCATACCCAGGATGGCAATGATATCCTGCAGTGACTTGTAATCCTATAAAAAAAAATTGAAATAAACGTAAGATGATTAACAAAGAAAGAATTATTGAGAGACGCAGTGACTTGCAATCCTATAAAACAAAATATAAATAAACATAAGGTGATTAAGAAAGAAAGGATTATTGAGAGATGCCGTGACTTGTAATTTGTAATCCTATAAAACGAAATATAAATAAACGTAAGATGATTTACAAAGAAAGGAATATTGAGACGCCAATCTCGTAAAGTACAATTGTTGTAAACGGCATACTATTTATTGGATGTAGTATCGAAAAGTCATATTTCAAGTCGAATGTCACCTGAACAGTACATTATTGTTGTTTTATAGCTTGGCATCATGATGTCACAGATATTATTTATCAAATTGGAATTCTGTTTTTATTATCCTGTATTTGCCATCACTGAATAGATTCAAACATTTGAAACTAACAGTTCATGGTTCCAGACGGTTATGCAGTTCTCATGATTCATTTCATTGATAATTCAATGCCAAAATAACTATCAAACAAAAACATTGAATTTTCACGAAAATAGCCCTATAACAGTAGTTATTATAATAGTTAATTACATATATAATTATAATATATGTAATTAACTATTGTTGTATGTAATATATGTAACAACTACTGTTATAGTCTATGGCTTTTTGTTGGTGGAGAGTCCCTTGAAGGTAAGTTCCTTCTCACCAGATACATATTTTAACCGAAAATGGGCATCACGAATATAGTAATAATTGTCATATAACCATTTATTATAATGGTCGATTCGTGATGCCCATTTTCGGTTAAAATATGAATCTGGTGAGAAGGAACTTACCTTCAAGGGACTCTCCACCAACAAAAAGCCATAGACCTACAACATTATTATTAAGGGAAGTTCATTTGTAACAATAGATGTATGCTGCAATCCTTATAATTAATGAATAACGTAAACATTATTGTGAAAAAATTTCTTGACTAATTACAGTAGGCTATGTACCTGCAAGATCTTCTGGACACCTCTGGCAACGTTGTAGTGCTCGGCACCGATGACATTGGGGTCCATGATACGGCTGGTGGAGTCGAGGGGGTCGACAGCGGGGTAGATGCCCAACTCAGCGATGGCACGGGACAGCACAGTGGTGGCGTCCAAGTGGGCGAATGTGGTGGCGGGGGCAGGGTCAGTCAAGTCATCGGCCGGCACATAGATGGCCTGCACCGAGGTGATCGATCCCTTCTTGGTGGTGGTGATTCGCTCCTGCATGGTACCCATGTCAGTGGCCAGCGTTGGCTGGTAACCGACGGCCGAAGGGATACGACCGAGCAGGGCGGACACCTCTGAACCGGCCTGGGTGAAGCGGAAGATGTTGTCGATGAAGAGCAGCACGTCCTGGCCCTCCTGGTCGCGGAAGTACTCGGCGACAGTGAGACCGGTGAGGGCGACTCGGGCGCGGGCGCCGGGGGGCTCGTTCATCTGGCCGTACACAAGCGCCACCTTCGAAGTCTTGTCCTTGAGCGAGATCACACCCGACTCAATCATCTCGTGGTACAAGTCATTGCCCTCGCGGGTCCTCTCTCCCACTCCGGCGAACACTGAGTAACCTCCGTGAGCCTTGGCTACATTGTTGATCAGCTCCATAATCAATACAGTCTTGCCGACTCCAGCACCACCGAACAAACCTAAATTACACATTTCAATTCAGTTAATCTACTACAAATAATAAAGAACACAAATTAAAATGAATCACAATGCAAAAGCAAATACAATAAATTATTAATATTATTTTCATACAATTTGCAAAAATGTGGACAATCTAGTAAGATACTAAAGGCATTCGCCCAAATTGTTTAGATTGCATACTAAATAATAGAATAGCTAGATCAAACAAAATGCATACAATAGGTTATTTTTTCCAATTTGGAAAATCATGCATCATGTTATCGGGAAAATATTTTGGGTTTCCTTTCAAAATATTGTTTTCTTTCACACATATTGTCAGAGAGAGGACAAATTAAAGATGATACATTATTACTCTAGATTATGTATGCATGGTGTATTGAGTATAATTATACAGAGTGAAATGTTCATGAAATTTTACGGAGAGAGCTTGAGGTATTGAAATATCCATATTAGCTTAAAATCAACATCGGCTATTTTTTCAACTAATAATTATTTAGATTACCGTAATTGAGATTATTTGCATGGATATCAATTACACAATTATTTGTGGAAGTCTTTTTTACTTGTTTTAATATATCACTCACGTTGAGGAAATCGAATAATGTGGAAATATCACATGAATCAGGCCAACCATTGTATCATATTATTGAAGATTCTTACCAATCTTTCCTCCCTTGGCATAGGGAGCCAACAGGTCGACGACCTTGATTCCAGTGACGAGAATCTCCTGTTCGACACTCATGTCGACGAATTCGGGTGCATCGGCGTGAATGGCGGCGAACTTGTCCGTTGGAATGGGACCTCTCTCGTCGATTGGCTCACCTATCAAACAGCAAGCACATTCACTATTAAATCACAAACAATCAACCACTCTAAAGTAACAAGACAAGAGTTGAATTCAAGTATAAAGAATGCTATAACCATAGCAAATCAATTACTCAACTGATGCTGGCAGCAAAATACATCTTTACAAAAATCTTCCACAGGTATCACAATAATCACTAATATTTTCTCAGCGTTATTTTCAGTTGATGAATTTAATTTGAATTAATATTTTTTTCAATTATAGAAAACTACTCACATTGGTTAAGTAGTAGGGAGTAGAGTACTATTGTAAAAACCAGTGAGCAGAGATATATTAACCCTAAGACACACTGGGGAGTTTCACACCCCAGGGATTTTTTTTCTGTTCTGCAGTTGACAATATTGAACAGATGGGAATTTATGCCCAGTCTAAATTAGGTTTTTAGTATTTTCAACTACTCTCCACCACTTCCAGTCAGTAATAGCATTCTACAAGGTCACCAGCTCATCTTGTTCTTCGTTTGGGGTGTCTAACACCCCAGAGCGTCTTCTACGTAGGACTTTTATCAAACACTTTTATTACAAAGATTTACTTTTATTGTCACTACAAATGTGGTATGGGATGATGGATGGATCAGATTGGAATAAATGCTATGATTCTCTACAACTTGAGATTCAAAACAATAAAATGAAGAGATGTGAGTTTTTGATGAAGTTGTCATTGGCAATGATCAAGCCATTCGTTCAAACCGGATTAGGAGCTCCAACACTTAGGCGGAACATAGGTACTTCTAAAATTAGTATAACTATTGATAAGCAGTGCTTTACTTTTGATTTCTGTATGCACTTGGAACAAAAATGATTAAGAAATGATGAAGTATGGTCTAAGTACTTGTTTTTTTTCATATTTTTCAAAAATGCAAAATTAAATTGGGGTGTTCAACACCCCAGTGTGTCTACTGTGTTAGCATAAAGTAAGTGTCTCTGTAAAGAAATTCTTTTTGAATACCATTAAAATAAAAAAAGATCTAATTACCGATGACATTGATGATTCTTCCAAGAGTTTCAACTCCGACCGGGATCCTGATGGGGTAGCCAGTGTCGTTCACTTCTTGTCCTCTGACCAGACCTTCGGTACCATCCATAGCGATCGTTCGTACTGTGTTCTCTCCTAAAAATCATACAAAATGCCTTGTTGCAGTGATTTGCTGTTGCTCGTAAATTTAGAAACAATATGATGTGGATAGAATGAGAGCATGCAATACACATCTTAATTTACAACGCAATTTTCCTACTGGTCTTGTATTATTACAATATTGTCATTAATTATACTATTTCTAAATACTGTAAGTTAATTTCTGATAAATGAATTCAAGTTATTTTTTTGTATTTATATTCAGTATATTCATATTCGGTATTTATATTCACAAGTACTCCCTCATAAGAATAAATGTCTCCCAAATTTCAATAAATAACATAGTTCAAAATAATGTAAGACTTTACTAAGCCGGCTGGGTTGGTCTAGTGGTATCGAGCTTTACAAACTTTGGTCTACTAGCACCGCCTGGTTCGAGGGTTCCCGCCGATGGCATGTCGATTGATCATCTCATCAATTACCCACCCACAAGAAAAAACTCACTTATGCATCATCCGAAATAAAACAATTTACTCTTAACATTAAAGCCAATTTCCAGTTCAAAACATAATTATACTCAAGATGATTAAGAATCCAGAAAATACTAGGTTTAAATATGAGAAAAAGATCCAAAAAAATATTGGGCCTGAATAAGAAACGTTTCAGTATCAGAAAGGATTCAGAAACTGAGCAGACAGTGATTTTTGAAAAGGGAAACCAATATTTTATATTGTAATGTTTTTTTCAAATAACATTTCATATGTTCCAATTTGACCATATTTATTGTGAATTATTACATCTATTTCTGTTTTTGAAGAACATGAAATAATAAGGAATTTAAAATGAATTCAAGTAGCCTACTTTTAAATTTTGAAAACATGATTATGAATGATGATATTAGCTTACGATTGGATTCAAGCAGGCTACTTTTCAATTGAAAAATATGATCATGAATTTATATAATAAAATATTGGAAGAGTAGGTCCTATTAACTTGGAGAAAAGAAAGCATATTACGAAGATATCGCATGGTATAGGGGTGTTTATGTTTTTAATTTCAATATCAACTCAAGCCGTAAGTAGTTAGGCTAACTAAAGCCCTAGCAGTTCTTTTTCATGAAGCTATGTGATACTGGTAGTTATACTCATACTGTACAGTTGTTAAACTCTCAAAAGGCCAAAACAGTAATACTAGACTGCAGTCGACAGTAATAGGCTTGAGATAAAAAATCGGTTCGAAATTTGGAACATAAACTCCCTATACCATGGAATATCTTCTTATGATATGTTTCCTACATGGTATTACATATTTTGCAAGTGTAGTGTATGACTGAACTGACCAAGATGCTGAGCGACCTCGAGCACGAGACGAGGCGACCTGTTCTGGACCTCGAGGGAGTTGAGGATGGGGGGCAGGTCATCATCGAACTGCACGTCGACGACGGCACCGATCACCGCCACGATTCTGCCCTTGCTGCCTTTGCCGGCCGCCGGCTTTGCCTGCGCTGCCGTGGCATAAGCTGACCAACAACACAACACATGTTACAGGTGTTTGCAATTCAATCAACTTCACAAACCTCACTCATCATTAGTATTACTAGATTGATACTAGTCTAATGTTATTAGATTTGATTATATTAATGTTATTAGTTAATACAGTTTTCATTATAAGCTGAATGTGAGTCGGAACAGGCAATAGTCTAATACCGGTTTGGAAGAAGAAGATTGATACTGAAATAAGTGTTCTCAATTGATGGCTATAGTGTGGTCCACGAAATAATGGCAGTGGAGAAAGATAGGAAAAACATCGTTGCCGATTTTCTGCCTTGCTACTGCCTTCTATGGAGTATAGCTGATATCGGTACACCTGAAGTAATATTAACTGTTCATTATTGTTTAAAATTATCAAATATGTTTATTCGGCAAGAAAAATATATTTTAATGATTGAAAAATAAATTTTCATAATTGAGATTGAATATTTTGTTAATTATTTATATTTCTACATTGTTACGAAACAATCTGGCAACGTTGCGGAGCTAGAAAAGAATAGAACTATTTGCTTTGTCGAATGATAGGCAAGGATGGCAACAATGTTAATCAAATACAGCCATTATAACATGAACCTCACTATAGGACAAAAATACATTCGATTAACTTCACACACCTCACTCACCATTATTGGAAATTTATACTAAAATAAATGATTGAAATTGATGGCTGGTACAAAACGTACTTGAATCGATCATTTATCCAGGCTAACTGTTTACTTAGAATTATAAGCTATAGCGTTAAGCAAAAGATAGATTATATCTGATTTGAATAGTTAGGACAAATATACATGAATTTATTATGAAAAACTGAAGTATGAGTAATGTTTGCCTTGAATAAATGGCTGAGTCAAGCATACATTGAAAAACAATAAAACTATTCAGACTAATTGAAATAGAGGGATTGTTTAGCCTATGGTGTAAATCAAAGGAAGGGTTGGTACAAAATACATTCAAGTACTATTGACTATCTGAAAAATGGGAAAAGTACACTTTGAATAATTATTGGATATGACAGAAATGCATAGAAAAATACTTTATTAGCTAATACAAAATGTTCCACAAAAAGGCAACTCATTACCAGTATTTTGTTTCTACTTTCTAATTTTCAAAATAGAAATTGATAAACAAAAATTATTTTTGGTCCAATTTGAAATTCAACAAAGGAAATTATTTCATGAATGGAATAATATCCAAAATCATCCACTGAAAATGGTTGAACTTATATTCTGCTGCTTGAGTTTTAGTTGAGAACCTAATAAGTTGTAGCAATTATTGATTGTGACTTATTTTATTGACATTATTTTATTCAGTACGGTATTGATGTCAACCCTTATATCACGTTTATCTACATTGAGTGGATAGTTTTTTTCTTTTAAATCATTGTATAAGTTAAGTCTAGGTAGATAATTGAATTTTGGTTGACGACTAGCTAGTGCTCTTGTTCTATCTACCTTCATACCTTTATCAATCTCGGCATTATATACGCTTGGGTCCAGAGCAGGGAATAGAGGACCTTTGGGTACGAGTGGTCCCTTGGGTCCTTGAGCTTCGGCTGACCCAGGGGATCCACTAAGTTCCCCCATGGACATGGCAACGGGAGAAGCAGGATCAGAGGATGCAGCAGCGGAAGAAGCAGGATGAGAGGATGCAGCACCAGGAATGTTAGGATCAGAGGATGCAGGATCGGTGTCTGATTTTTGCAGATGACAAGGTACAGGAGGTGGGTCTTCGGAGCATATTGTACCCTCTCTCCATTCTCCAGGTAATGTGGAGCACACTTCATTTTCTTTACAATCTTTCTCTTCTATTACAATACAAATCAAACCGACATATTCTTTGAACAAAATTTTGTAACATAATTTTAATTACCAATTCATGAAAAACTACTGTTAAATCAAGTATATATGAAATTCCATCATAATCAACTGGGCTTTGGTTTTCAAAACTGCAATCTACATAAAAGTACTACACAAAAAATAATACCGTACTTCTAAAATAGAAGTATTAAAATCAACATTTCTGTTCAATTTTCAAAATTGAAAACATACCATAATCAATTGGGCTTTGGTTTTCAAAACTGTAATATACATAAAAGTACTACACAGAAAAATAATACTTCTCAAATAGAAATATTAAATCAACATTTCTGTTCAATTTTCAAAATTGAAAACATATAGGCCTAGTTAAATACGGTTACAAGCTTGCCATATAAAATGCTGTTTGATTTTGCATATCATGATGATAATTTCATCTAAAAAAACTTGGATATTGTGGCATGAAATTAATAAAAATTGTTCATGTTTTGAAGTCTGGTCATAATTTACTACAGACAAATAAATAATTTCCCACATAATTTATTGGCTCAAAATGGTTAAAAGATGATTCAATTTCAAGTTACATAGAATTGTACTTATCAAACAAATTTTAATGTTGGTACTACAATGATTGATTGATGATTTGAACAAACTACAGATCAAGTTTATCTCGTACCTTCGCCGCATTTTTCACTACATAACACCATATCATCAGATTCTTTGCTTTGAATAGGTTCACAGCTATCTGCTTTGGCTGGATCTTCAGAAATAGGGGTTTCTTTTGGTTTGGAAGGATCTTCAGGGTTATCTTTCTCTCTCAAGGCAAGAGATAGATGTGGCAGCTTGTTTCTGCTTGTCATATGAACTGGATCACAGGTGGGAGAGGAAATGAAAAGAATAGGGCGAAATGGTAATAGGAAATATATTAAAAGAATATATATATATATATACAGAATGTATTATATACAGAAATGTATTGGAATATTGATTCAAAATCTACAATTATCATACACCTCCAAAATGTAAAGCACTACATTACAAAAAATATAAACTTTGTGGAGCTAGCAAAACATTGCCAATTTTTTCTAGAAGTAATCTAGTTATAGTCAATTCAAACACACATTATATTACAAAACAATAATTTATTGCTTCATCTTCAACGACTGGATGATCCTAAAGTAGAATCTAAACTCAAGAAGGATGTGAATCTGCAATTTTATCTAGCTTTCAATAGAAAGGGTCAAGATAATGTTGAAGGTCAGGTTAGTCATGTTCGAGTTTCTATGTCAAGAAAAATAAAATTATTATTGTGAGATCACATAAAAACACATCTAAATAAAATTATAGAGTTGGATGCTGTATTGAATAGAATCAATTTTAATTTGAGCTAATCAATTGCTTCTTAATTTTACTACCTAGGTACTGTACTTCTATAATATAGGTATGGACCTATATTTGATTATATTGCGATTTCAACTAACTAAACCAAACAAATTTTAAAATACGACAAAACATAAAGACTTATTAATAATGCAGGTTAATATTAGTTTTGAAATATACTAGGCCTAGGCCTAGTAGGCAAGTAAACAAGTTGAGTAAGTTAATAACCTAGATGGACAGTAGAATAAAACAGAAAATAAAAAGTATCAAGATAATTTATCTACAAATATTAAATACATTGATTATTGAAAATGTGTAAACTATATTATAATAACTTTTATTAGTTCCTGCAAATACTTCATACGGTTCATTTCAAGTGATAAGGTTACTGTACGCCAATCATCAAAATATATTTAAACAGAACAAATTCAGCAAATGTAATAATTAAATCTCATGCAAAAAGAGAACTTATCCCACAAACCATGAAAATTTCAAATAACATAGGCTACTGAGCTTTTCTCCATTGCAAGATTAGCTCGGCTCTTGCCGAGTCGGTCACCGCTGAAAGTCAATGAGGTCAATTGCTCTAAATGTTGACAATTGCCCTAAGACAATAAAAAGGATATTCTAAATAAAAAAATCAAACTTTATAACATGTTATGAGTTATTAATCAAGCACAAATTAATAAAATATAGTGAATTGATGACCCATTACCCTTGAGAATGGGTGCAGGCAGGCAGGTACTATTAAGTATGGGAAATTGGACAAAACTTCAAGAAATTAATACTCACATGTAGCTGAAAGTGAACCAACAATCTTGATGGCTTCATTGCTTAATACTTGAGGGTTTACTGCTGGTTTTACAGCCCTTAAAGCCCCAGAGGCAGCCCTTGTTAACGCGTTCAACATCATGGCCGAAAGACAAGACGAACTCCAAAAACCCAACTCTGCCAAATGGGAGACGAAAACTAGTCACGTGACCCTACTCTTAGAGCAATACGCATGTGTAGTATTGAGATAGGAATAGATTTTATAAAATTGTTCTATTGAATTGAGTTTTTATGAAAATAAAATGAGAAAAACAAAATAAGCTTACTAGAATAATGATATAAAAATAGAAATATTGATAGATAGTATTTTAATCATCAGCCGACTATGTATGCAATAATGCAATAACCAATTCTCATCTTTCGTCTATATAGTGTCGTTTTTCCAGTCTTAAATTTCAAAAGAATAATTTAAAAAACTTCAAAAAATACTAGTAAGATCATAATATCATTTGCTTTTCAAAAATATCTAAATTCTATTCTATTTGATCAATATTATTTCTGTTTCTGAAGCTACAACTAATTCCACACTAATTCTTCAAAATTCGAAATTGAAGTTAAAATATCTTATTTTGATGAGGAAAAAATATTGAATATTTTATTTTTTATATTAGAAATAATAAAAACGTATTTTAAATAACTAATTAAAAAGAAATTTTATTGTATGGATTGGAACGGATATCAGCTGATTTGTTTTCATCTGTGCGCACTGCCAGCCAGCAGGAGCAGCCACCAGCCACTGTGCTTTTGAGGTTGAAGTCAAGCTGAAAATTTTATTTTGTTTCAAATTGTAATTTTAGGTTATTATTTCATTTTCTGTCGTGTAACTCAAAACTTCAAGTTATGAGAATTGTTTTTTGTTTATCGTTAGTTTAATATTTTTAAAGATGGATGTTAATCCATCAGCTTCTACTCCGAATAATGAACTAGACGAAATCATAAAGTTAATGTGGGGTACCGATGTGAAAGAAGATGTTTTCCAGAGATGGACTCAAGGTATAAACAGTTTACTGTAATTAAAACTATTTAAAACATATACTCAATACTCTATTCAATACGTTTTTGAGAATAGTGCAATTTTAAACTTAAAAGTTCTTTGTGAAAAGATACAGCTTTGTTTTCTTAATGACAACACAAGTTTGTCATTGCAATAAATTAACCTAATCTAGCCTACTTCTTAAACTTCCTGCTATATTCATTTTAAATGATGAGTTTGACATTATGATCGTTTCTTTTATATTGGTTATTATGTAATAATTTGGAAATATTTTGGATCTAAGCTAGAAGATCCACGCTAGCTTAGCTCCAAGAAGACTATAGCTAGCTTACGTTATATTAAAATTACTTAGGCCAATTCGATAGTACGGTAAACAATGTAAGCCAGATCAGCTAAATCGTAGTAGGTATGCTGTAACGGCACAATGTATTATTATTATTATTTTCGTAGGGACGGATTCAATGATCCAAAGGTTTGAAGAACCCCACACGTCAACCGAAGCTTATTGTGTTCCTAAGTATTATGTTAGGCAAACCAATACCTGTGTCCTTTGGAATTGTCCCCTATGCTAACATCCCATTCATCAACTGGTTGCTTGTCGCAATCCATTGTGATATGCTTGGATGTCTCTTCAGACTGATTAGTCCTCGTGACCTACGTGATTTCCATTCCTGGCCTTCTTTGAAGGTCCCTCCGCTGAGAAATGGGTGGCCAAGTTGCCTCTAGGGCGCCTGGCCACCTACACTCAGCCTCTTCACCCACATTTGTGCCTGGAGTTTCACCCATCTTTGGTCTCTTGGGTTTTTTTTATTTTTGCCCCTCCGAAACTTTGCAGGGTCAAAAGCCTCACCTCTCCTGAGAATTTTTGCCTAAATGGCCACCCTTCTTTGAGCAATGGTGAGGTTTGGTCTCTCCACACACAAACTCGTGACCTACGTGAGTTCCACTCCTTGCATTTTTGTAGGTCCTTCCGCTGAGAGAGGGGACGCAAAACTGCCTCTAGGGCGCCCGGCCACCCTCGACTCAGCCTCTTCACCCACATTTGTGCCTGGAGTTTCAACCATCTCTGGTCTCTTGGGTTTTTCTTTTTGCCCCTCCGAAACTGCCCTGATGGGGCAGATCCGTAGGTTTGAAGGCAAGGCAACTTCTGGAGCTCCTTGGAGTGCCTTTTAGTCGCCTCCCACGACAAGCAGGGATACTGTGGGTGAATTCTGTTTTTTCAACACATTCTTGAATACGATGTTCGACTCCCCCAACCCACAGGGGGCACAATGTATCATAACCAATATTCATGAGTATCGCTTGCGTAATGAGTATCTTATGCAGATGAATCTGCGATGCTAAGCTGCTCCTCACACTATACCAAATTTCAGATGATAATTTAGTCACTATGATAAATTAATAGATTATCAATAATATATTATATAATACAATTTTACGCGTTCAATGTGATCACACTCAAAAGTTTATTGTGACGTTACTTGTAACTACATTCTATACTGTAGGCTACTTTACAATTTTCACTTGTGATGAATGAATGATTTCAGGTTTCAACTTCAGCACAGATGAGCCGACCGCCTTAATCCAATTTGCTGGTGGCCCTTGTGCAGTCTTGGCTCCTGTGCAAGCATTCATTATCAAGATTCTTATTGCTGAATCTTTGTCCGCGAGTTGTAGCAACTGGAGAGATGTCAGTACAATTTTCATTTCTATTACTATTCTAACTCTATTGAATTCATTCCAGTTTTTCTCAAACTGAATCAAATTGGATTATTTTCCAGAAATTCATGTTCTGAGAAACCAAGTTTATCATTTGATGAATAATGTTCAAAGAAAATAATTCCTCTAAGAATGTATTTTTTAAAAAATCAAGAATTTATGTACTACAGTATTAATATTCTAAAATGAGTAATTTCAAAGATTTCAACTTTAGGCGCTTTTATCTTAATAAGTAAGAATAATAAAAGTTTTAAGTGAAATTTATTAAAATTTGTTGACCTGATAGTATTATATTGAACTAAATTGGATAAAAAATCCTGAACATTTGAATGTCATTGGCAAATTGTTTTAAAAACGTGTTGTACAATCTCAATTTATTACAAACCCTAAAAGGTGTTCATTTCAACTGCCATGTTAAATGATTTCATATTTCTTTTAATTACCGATTTGGTGTGCTATTGTATAAACCCACATATTAAATCGAATTCAAATGATCTAATTTATTACCAAACCAAGCAACAGTGGTGTTGAATCAACTCAGTCAAAAATCGAAATAAAATTAAGAAAAAGGTTCTTCGTATTATTATTATAAGATTGCAGTAATGTAAGAGTTTTTCAAATATTAACTAATTAACAAATCTCGTCCCTCTAAATTTGTGTTGTTGGTTCACCATGAGAAGCACCCTGGATAGCTCGCTAAATCAGACTAGATCTTAATCTACAAATACGTTACTATGTTTCAAAAATTTAGACCTTATTGTCTTGCCTTATTCTTGAATAAATCTTTTTTATTCTAGAGAACCCAATAGAAGGCGGCCAAAGCAGTTGAGGCATCAATTCAGTCCCATAAGATTAATGTGAAAATAAAAAACTCAAATCATGCATTCTTTTCGGAAAATAATATCACGTTTACAGTTTACATAAGATATTCTAGAAAAAATCATTGGATGAAATGTTTAATGTAGCAGGGCAGCTGCTTCCTCAAATTTTAAACATTCCTTCAGAAATATTTAAATTATGTTTAAACTTCAAGCACCGTAGTTCATTTTTGCTTTATTGCATTTTTGAAAAATTGAAACGCAATTGTCCTGAAGATTCAGCTTCTCTTTCCAATGCCATCTAGAACGTAAATTTCTGTCCATAACTAACGGGGTTGTGTGTGCCAAAAAATCAATAGACCAAACCCACTGCTACCACGCACTCTTATGCCGGCGTTTCAATCCACTGCCGTCTCTAAGGCCGCATCTACAAGTTGGCCCAACGAAGGCCAGTCTCGACCAGTACAAGTGTGTGGCTGGGTGGTTGCCAGCGCTGGGCTTCATTTACCTACGTTGGGTTACCAGGCTGGGCCAGGGACTGGGCCAACATGTGGATTAGGCAGTGTTCAATCTCGATCTCGCCGAGTTCCTACGAATGACAACGATTGCGAGAGTGTGAATGGCTTTTTCGCCACCGCTTGTCATTACTCCACCTGTATAGATGTACAGCAAGCACCATGCTTGTGTTGTTCACTCGGCAAGAGTGTAGCGTAGGCATCAAACTAAGCATATAAGATACTCGAGTAGATAACCATCTTGCTTTCAAAGCTTTGTTATACATGTGTTTGAGATTACATTTTTACTATATGATTGACATCTATTCTGTTATTACAAGTATCATATTCTATTCCTTTATTGTGAAAGTCTATTCTGTCCAAGTTTGACTGACTGAATTTATTTGTGTATAGATGGAAACAGAAAAAGTGAATCGACTACTGATTCGCGCAGCCTGTGAGATACTGAACCAGGCGCATAGTGGCCGCAAGTATATGCTAGTGCACCTGAACGAGAATGAGTCAGCAGCTGCCGGCCAAGCCAAGGTCAATGACCTCGACCCCGCCGCTTCCTGTCTACTCGTGGACAGGTCCGACATCTTGAGTCCTCCCCTAAACCACAGGCTATTCCATTCTCAGTTGAGGTTAGTTCACAAAGTTCAATTTTATATTGTTTGTTACAGATAAGATCTTAGTTTAACAAATTCTCAGTTTGACATATTTACGACAGTATTGGAGTTTGTGGCCTAAGGCCGACTTAACATTCAACACTGCTGATCATTTTAATGTAAAATTACAGTTAACGGTGACAAAATATAATTTCATCTTCTTGACTATTCCATTCTCAGCTAGCGGTAGGTTGCGAAATATCAGTTTGTCTTGTTTAATATTTATATTGTATGTATCAATGTATAAATAAAATAAATAAATATTTTATTCTCCAATACTTGGAACAAAAATTGAAGACACCATGTTGAACAGTTAATAAGTTGGTGCTGTTTCGTAATAAAACAAAACATATATTTCCATGTCTGTCATTATTTTCTCCTAGGATTTCAGAAAATAAAAATCTTTATTCATAACATGAAATTGTTGAATATGCGAGTGCCAGTCATGAGTCTATATGAACATGTGTTGCTTTGTTAACAATATTGTGGGCAATCTTATAGTGGTTGTAGATATAGAAGTAAATAAATTCTTACCTATAGTGAGGTCCACGTTATAATGACAGTATTTGATCAACTTTAGTTTTGCTATCCTTGTCTATCATTCGACAAAGCCCGTGGTACTATCCATTTCTAGGTCCACAACGATGCCAATTATGCTTTTGACAAGGAGAAATATAATTAATTAATGCAGAGAATCGGCATTGCTATTCTTCTATCTTCATCCACTGCCATTATAACGTGGACCTCACTATATATGCTTAATTTTTTCGCCGTAACGGTATCCTTCACAAAACCTTGTTAAAAATTAGGCTATAGTGAATTATTTTATTCAAAATATTCTAATCAGTGCTCTTCCCTTACAAACCCTTATTATGTACTCGTATCATTGAATTATTGTGAATTTCATGCTGATGTGTATAAAATTATTCAACCTTTTATTACTTTCAGGGTTGTCAGTCTGGATAGTTCGGATGAAGTTGAAGCCTTTTACCTCGAAAGGATAGAAACCTTGAGAGAAACCTTTGGAGTTTTGCTTTTTTTGTATTCTGTCATGTATACTAAGGTAATACGATACTTTTCTGTTATAAGTAGGTAGTTTAAATTATATATCTATTTCATGAACAGATGTTTGATATATTATAGTCATTGTTCAGTAATGTTGCCAGAGTCATATTGAAAGAGGATGATTATTTATTTATTTATATAGCTTTTATCGGCAGAGAGATCCTCTTGGATGTTCTGCCTGGCCGTATTACCCAATGTCATTTCCTATCAACACTCAAGCTTATAAGTGATGTGTTGGGTTCTTCATGTTTTCTTACTAAAAATCTGCACTTTCACTCTCTGAGTTTCTATTTTATAAAGTTTAAAATCAAGAGAACTATTTTCAAACACAAAATCACATTTAAAAAGCAAACAAATATAAAAATTTCAATGATAATTTTCAACTGAAAATTTCAAATTACAATTTTTTCCGTGGCAACCAAAGAGGATGATTATCGTCAATTATAATTATACTCATTGGAACATTATATTTATGAAGAGTGAACATTTTCCTTGATGATTGACTCTTAATATAAAGGCCCTAAGTTTGGAAGTTGTCAATATTCGTCGCTTGTGTGATGGTTAAGACTACGTTTTTTTCTGCATAACAATTTAAAACTGATGGCATCATCTGGCAAATTTGCTGTAGTCTGCTTCTGTATTAAAGTAGTTACCATGGTTGCGAAAGGTACTCGTGCAGGCTACGAAACTTCCTCTGAAAATACTTGGAGTATAAGGTTTTCGCCCCCTACTAACTATTTCATTTGAAATCAGATATTTGTTTGCTCCAGTTCATTCTACACTGATCTAATTCTTGTCCATATTTTCATGGATGAAATAAATGATTGCAGATATTAGGTTTGTTAGATAGCTATTGTATTCTAAATTCAACTTCAGCTGCAGGGCTCCCTTTATCAATAATCTCGAAATGGGTAACTTGAATGGTAATCTATCTTATATCAATCAATTAATTCTGATTTGCAGAAATTAGTTTTTGAATTATAAATATTTGACATTTAAATGAAATGTTATGTTTCTAAGGAATGTAAACCAAGTAGACATTGTTTATAATTATTATTAATGAAATTCTTCTTCTTCCTATTTCACATGTTGGATTCATATTCGAAGTTGAAAATTTCAGCTAACATTTTGTTTCATAAAAATCGGACATACATTCAATTCGTATAATTAGTTAGTGATATGGTTAATTTTTGTTTATATTATACAGGGTCTGGATCAGCTGCACACGGAAGTGACTGATGTTAGCGAGCCAATGATTGATGCCGAGTATGGCTACGGCAGTCAGTGTCTTATAAACCTCATGATTACCGGGAGAGCAGTCGCTCATGTCTGGAACAATGACCAAGATGTTGGAGGACTGAGTTAGTTAGTTCTTTATCTTTTCATCACTTTTATTTTTTTATGCCACTCAAGCCCAACTTTATCGTATTTTTGGGCAGTACTTGTTTAGTAGTTTAGTACTTGTTTATTACTTTAGTATTTGCTTAGTATTCTAGTACTTGCTTAGTACTGTATAGTACAAGGTGCACCAGAGAAACTTACTTATTTGAAAGGTCAATAAAAACAAAAGTAATCTAGTTATTGTTTTAATTTTTTTTATATGAAAATACAATTTCCCATTTTTTTTCATGCAGTCTTGAAAATGAGATCAGATCAATGGCGACCCCCATTGCGCATACACTGGTGATCTCGATTTTTGAAATTTGTATACACTCGTTGCAGTATATCAATCGGTATGTTGGCAATGGCGTCGCGAATGTTGTTCTTGATGTGCTGTGATCCGTGGTCGATCGACATAAATCAGGGATTTCAAATAACCCTATAAAAAAATCACATTGAGGAAACGCATGTCGAAATCAGCACTGAAAAATAAAGATCCCGTCTTCAGGCAGGTTGTCAATCAGCATATCACATGAATTTTGACCGGCAACAAAACTGCCCGGCTCTCAACTGTGAAGGCCCGCTGCTCTCTAGACTAGAACATGATGGCTACTTACTTGAGGAAGGATAAATTTGGGAAATTCCCCCTCCAGATGCGACCTCTCTTGCCCCTCTACACGTCCAATTCACCGCGTGGGAATTTTTCAAATTAGTAAGTTTCTCTGGAGCACCTTGTACTTGCTTTTTTGGTAGTGGTCGATTTGTTCACCTACTTAAATGTGTACTTTATGATTACTAGACTGACCCATTACAGCGCAGATCATCAACTCTTCTAATTTGTTGACATAGGACAGTAAGAACGACAGACGACAGTGGGAACTGTATGTAGTCTACTGTTGAATTACCATGAGTAATATATTTTTGTTGAAGATTCTACAAGTTGAAGACCAACTCAAAAGATTTTGGAACTGTTGTAGGCTACAGATATTTTTTGTGAAATAAGATTTATATTAAATAAAAATTCTACCAATCCAAAAACCTATCCAAAAGCTTCTGGTGTCTTATTTATGGATGTCTAATTGAAAAATATAAATGTAAGAACTCGTCTTTAAACTAAAATATCTATTATTAGTGGACACTAAGATTTCTCCTGATTCAAGTTTCAAACAACTGATTTTTGTAAAAAATTGTTATTATATGAGGTTGTTGCTGAAATGAGTGAAGTCTAAAAACAGTGATTTTTCAATTTTATTTCCAGAGCTACGGGGAATCGACAAACAGAGTAAGATTGGGTTTCTTGCTCTACTGGAACATCTTAGGTACTGTGAAGTTGGATCTTTTCTAAAAAGCCCAATCAACCCTGTCTGGGTGCTTGGCAGTGAAACACATTTAACAGGTAGGCTATTGCTAGTATTCTTCGTCCATAATAAAAATTATATTTACAGTATATATACCGGGTGTTTCAAAAAGAATTACCCAATTTTAAACAGTCATATCTATTAAAAAGAATGGTTTACACAAACCAATTTTACATGAAATTACTCACAGAAGTATCAAGTTTATGATGATGTATTATAAGAGTGTTCTATGTGTCCTCCTTTTGAGGCTCGGATGACATCTAGACGGTAGCCAAATTCATCCCAGACTGTTCACAAGATGTCTTCTCGGACTGTAGCTACTGCATCAGTTATCCTGGTTCTTAGCTCCTCAATATCAAGTGCTATTGTTCAAGTACTTGTTCGTTTGCTAAACGTTGTTCACTGTGCTGCTGTATTGATTATTGGTGTTGAATGTAAATACAACCAGCAATATTTGGAAATACCTGGTTTTTCAAGAAGAATGGCCCAATTTTAAACAGTTATATTCATTTTAAAATTTTTTGTACAATATAGTGTTAAGGGTGGAACAACGTTAAATATTGTGTTTATGTTCCTCCCTTAACACTATACTGTACAAAAAATTTTAAAATGAATATAATAATAATAAATAAAGCCTTCATTTTTTGTCCAAAACACACATAATTTACATTACTGAAGTACTTCAAAATACTTTTGAAATCAATTTCATTTAAAACAATCAATAGTCTTTTTTATGTTTTGTTTTGGAAACTAAGCCCGTCACCGAGCATAGGCCTCCCCCAGGTTGATCCATCTCTGTCGATCTCTGGCTGCTACCATCCAGTTGATTCCTGCTATTCCGACGATGTCATCCTTCCATCTCACTCTTGGCCGGCCGACGTTCCTCTTCCTCCACGATGGCTCCCATTCAGTCACTTTCTTCGTCCATCTTCCGTCTTGTAGTCGCGAAACGTGTCCTGCCCATTTCCACTTCAGTCTTCTTATAGTTACAATGACGTCTTCCAACTTGATTTTGCTCTTGATGGTTGAAGTGCGAATTCTTTGCATACGGTGAATGTTCAGAATGCTTCTTTCCATAGCCATTTGGGTTTTACGAATAGAGTCTATAGTGCTTGCTCTACAGGCCCAGGTTTGTGCGCCGTACGTAAGAGTGGGGAACACAATCTAAGAACTTTGGTTTTGGATGATAAGCTGACTTCTTTATTTTTCATGATGCATTTGAGTGACCAGAACTTGTTCCAGGCAGCTGTTCGTCTTCGTTTGAGCTCTTTTTCCTCTCTTTTATCGAATGAGAAACACTGACCAAGATAGACTACTTCCTGCGTCCAACTCAAAGCCTTTCCATCCAGCTTAATTATTCCTGGGGCCGCATTTGTCATGAGGTTGGTCTTTTCAGGACTGATTTCAAGCCCAGCTTTCTTACTTGCCTCTGCCAGCTCTAATATCATATTTTTCAGCTCCTGTAGTGACTTTCCTATCAACACCACGTCATCGGCAAATCTCAGGTGGCTCAGGTGCTCCCCTCTTATTGAGATACCTCTTCTTTCCCATTCCAGCTGTTTGAACACCTCCTGGAGAGCTGAATTGAAGAAAATCGGTGATAAGGGATCGCCCTGCTTGACTCCTCTACTCAGTTTGAAATACCTTCCTGCTCTCTCAAGACGAATTCTCGCAGCACTACTCTCATAATAATTCTTGAGAATATTCAAATAGACTTCAGGGACTCCCTGCTCACGAAGAGACTTGAACAAAAAGCCATGATTCAAACTGTCAAAAGCTTTCTTATAATCTATAAAGGCCATATAAATCTCAATTCGATATTCAGACCACTTTTCGATCAATTGATGTAAATTATCAACTGTTGAGAATCCTCTTCTGAAACCAGCTTGCTCATTTGGTTGATGAATTATAAGGATTGGCTGAATACGATTTGTCATGGCTTTCATAAATAACTTTCCAATGCATGATGTAATACTTATTGGGCGATAGTTATTTATGTTATAAATGTCACCTTTTTTGAATAGAAGAATTATATCTGCTAATTTCCACTGGTATGGAACCAGTTGCTCTTTTAGTATTTTATTGAAACAATCAACAAGCGCTCTCAAAATGTTTGCCGAGATAGCTTTTATCATCTCATTAGAAATATTATCTATTCCAGCCATCTTATTATTTTTTAATCCCTTTATAATATCAGACAATTCTTGTTCATGGAAATCGGGTAATTCTTCTTGTGCAGCTGTGACCGTAGTATATGTATCTATACCATTCCAACTTTTGAATAACTCCTCATAATACATAGATGCTTTCTCAATGATGCCTTCTCTCTTCCTATCGATACAGCCTCTTTTGTCTTTCAAACCCGTATTCCATTCCACTCCATTTGAAAGTTTTTTCTCGATTTTCCTTGTAGAGCCTTCAGTTTCTAGAATTTGGTTTATTATATTATTTTCATATTGCTGTAAATCCTTGCGAATATGGCACCTTGCTAATTTGCATAATAAATTATATTCCAACTTTTCTCTTGCATTTTTATGTTTTTTATGCTTCATATCCTCACGAGCTTTTATTATTTCTTTTGTGCTTTGTGATAATTTACTCAAGCTGCTACCTTGTGAAACCTCAAAAGTGTTTTTTATAGCACTTTCCAATATATTATAACTGTCTTGCAAACTAGTTTGGTGATGAGTGAAATTTATCAATTGTATTTTTTGCTCCAGCTCTCTTAAACCATTGTTATTAATCACTGGTGTTCTGCTCATAGTCCTGTTCCACTCTATTCTAGGTCTTCTTGTTGACCAATCTGGTGAAAGCTCAATTATTATCAATCTGTGATCAGTTGCAAAATTAATTCTTCCTGTCACTTCAAAACGCTTAATAATTCCTCTTTGAGCGGTCAGCAAATAATCTATTTCGTTCTTAGTCTGTTGATTGGGCGAAATCCACGTCCACTTTTTCCCAGCTCTTTTTTTGAAAAAAGAATTGATTATCTTCAAGCCCTGCTGAAAACAGAAATCGACCAACAACTGTCCTGCTCCATTCCTTCTGCCATAACCATATTTGCCTACTACATTTGCTTCGTTGTCTTCTTGCAGACCGACCTGAGCGTTGAAATCTCCTAGAATTATTTTTGCATTTTTCCAGTTATTTTTTTCATGTCTGATTGCTGTTGACAATTGATTATCAATTAATTGATTAATCAACTTGATATAAGCTTAATATCTTAGAACAACCTATTCTTATTCTTAGAACAGCGAGTCTTTCTGTTATGCCTTTAAATTCAATTATTCTTGATTTTAATTTTTCTTTGGTTATAAATCCAACTCCTTTTTGGCCTTGAGTTTCTCCAAAATGGTAGAAAATATATCCACTCTTTCTTTGTAAGATTTTTTCATAGTTCCTTCTCACTTCAGATACTCCTAGAACATCTATACTTGTTTCTCCTAGTGCTTCTTCCAATTCACAAAGTCTTTCTTCTGTCCTTAGAGTGCGAACATTTAGAGTTCCTATAATTAATCCTGGGGGGTTTTGGTCGTACTTCCCCACGGTGACCAACCGTCCTGGGGAAAAACTGCTTCTAATTTCATCCGAATCACAATCCATTTTCTTGTCCGTCTTGTTGGTTGGCGGCCTAGTTTCCATTTTTTCCTATTCATTCTGACTGCCTGTTTGATCTAATCTTGAACTACCATCGTGATTTGCATCTGATTGCTCGCTCAGACGATCCTCCTCTTTGCTTTTTTCATCATTTTTCATGAGGAATCTCTCTAGGCTGTTATTCCCACTGAATTTCCTTCCCTTCTTTTTTGACTGGCGATCCTGAGAATTTTTCCTTTCTCCTTGTGGCCGTGGTGATGCCTCTTCACTTCTCGCTCGTTTTCCGGAGTTAGACTCTTGTCTGTCCAATTCTTCCAGGGATAGAAGCGTCCCATCCACCTTTAACTTCTCCCCTATCATGGTTACTCTTCTACCTTCTGCTTTCAATTTTACAAGGTGCGGGAATAATTGCTTCCTGATTTCCCTGCTCTCACGAGAGAAATCCTCCTTTATCTGAACATTTTTGAGCTCTTCTGATTCTTGCAGTTTTCTCTTTGCTCTCAGTATATTGTTTTTCACTACCATCGAATTCAACTTTACAATTACAGGCGATCCTCCCTTATTTTTGTTTGTTCTCCATAATTCTCTAATATAATTTCCATTAAAATCAGGGACCACATTTTGCAAAATTCTTATCACTTCTTGATTCATAGCAAAAAATTCCTTATTTTTTACTCCAAAAAGCAAAAAGTTGAATTTTCTGTCTTTTTCTTCGTTAAGCATGACATTTTTCAAATTTTTCTGTTTCATGTGGTTAATTTCCTTTTTAATCGCATTTATTTCCTTTAGAAAGTTACTATTCAATGTGTCGACCTTATTGTCCAACTCATCAAGTTTCTTCAATTTCCCTAATATTTGGTCTATTTTTTCCTCAATATTATTCATTGTGTGGTTGATTTAATTTTACAGCTACAATACAATGAAAATGACAAACACTGACAAACGATATGGAATGAACGAACAAAGATTACAATACTGACACCTCTAAGGAGAATCTGATTTATCGTTGCTGTGGTGATGAATGGAACTTATCAGAGAATTCTGTAGCCTAGGCCACGGTAGATAAGAAGCCGACAGGCAGTTCAGGTGTTCAGATTCTTTTTCTTCTTCTTCCAACTTCGTACTCTGCTTTTGACTATTATTATTGTTGCTTTATCCTATTATTTCCCTGTATTGCCTGCGCGGTAAATTTAGTTTTTGAAGTTTGATGCAAGTTGATCAAAGTCCATCTTCCTTACTTCAACGTGCGAGTGTATCTTTTTCTAAATCGTTCAATTTAACCTAGAAAACTGGTACTTGTACACTTTTGAATGACTGAACTCTGTTACTAATTATCCAAAAAATGTTATTCTCTGTACACTGGACACACTGCGATCTAGAATTAGTTTACCTGCTCAGAAAAACGACATGAGCAAAACTTTGTCACTCGAATTTTCGATTTTTCCACGAACACGATCTGAAGACTATTTTACACAGCAGTTCCAAAATGAATATTGGGCCATTCTTCTTGAAAAACCAGGTATTTCCAAATATTGCTGGTTGTATTTACATTCAACACCAATAATCAATACAGCAGCACAGTGAACAACGTTTAGCAAACGAACAAGTGTGCACTGATCCCATTTCTAATGAGAAGAAGGTTTTGATCAAAATATTGAAGTCCTGATTGAGGTTTATTGAGTGTCAATCGCTTCACTCAATCATATGATCAAGCCGATTGATCTTTTAGGGCCTCCTCAATAGTATCTTGAAGACAGCTTAGCTGCTCCGGAATTAATGTATTGAATTTTCATAAAACACATTCAAGATATCTCTCTTTCTGGACCTAGCATTATTCCTGTGGCAAAGATATCCATTATTCTCTATTTATTTTATCCATTCGCTATCACACAATCTATAACTTAATTGACATTATTGATCCTTAATTCTGATGATAAGATAAACTTCTTTCTTTCACTATAATATTCTATTTTTGAACAGTTCAGAGTGGCGAAGGGAAGATAAATGTAAAATAATGTCATTTCAATTAATAGATATTTATAATACTAGATTAGACAATTACTAATGAAATAGTATGTATTCATCTTACTATGTATCTATGTATCTCCACTTTGTAAGATGACTTCAGAAAGATGTCATCTCTCCTGCTCTCAATTGACGTTCACAGCCTGTTAAGAGTGGTGCAAGAAAACGGGAAATTCAATATTAATTCAATTTTCACGAATAAATTCGTTGAACTTGACGATATCAGTTAGATATTAGTGAATTTTCATAAAACAGATTCGGTGTTAAAGATTGTCATTCAAGATATGAGTGGTATTGATTAAGATTGGTATTCATCATGCCATTTATGACCCTACAATCAAAATGTTCAAAAATGCCTCTTTACTTTTGAATATGAAAGACTAGCAGGTAACCCGTGCTCCGCAAGTGTCTGTTTAAAAACTTGACGTAATGAAATCTTGAAGAATTGAAAATAGGCCTATAACCATCCTAAATTAAGAATCTATATGCAAAATTTCAAGTTAATCAGTCCAGTATTTCAGACGTGATGATGCGTCATTCGTAAATTCCCTATCCCATACGTGTACAAGCCGATTCTTTTCTTTATTATATTACAGATATGCTCTTATTTTGTGTTCATATCTTGTTATGTATCTTATGGAAGCTCTGTGTAACATATTTTGGGGAATAGCTATAATTTTCTCAATTGTTTCCTTCAGCTTATATTGTAATGTTGTAGGACGTATATAATGCATCTTGCCTTCAAGATATCCCATCAGAAATACGTTCATGACGTCAAATGACTGTGGTAATGCTGTCAAAATATTCTCTGTGCTGCAATATTAAGATAATTTTTATTAAATGCTTTCACCGTTATTACACATTCCACACCAGTCCAATGATCCAGGATTACTAAATGGCAATATGTTCACTTCAATCGTGCAAAATTTCGAACAATTGCCGACTCATAGCTGCGAACTCTAAGGGTAAACCACACTGAAAGCGGAGCGTGGCGTGGCGTTGAGGAGCGTCGTGAACAATGTAATGTTAAGTAATGAGCTCAAACACACTGGAAGCGTCTACTCGCAGAGTATGTAATACATTGTAATAACATTGATAGATGAAATAATAAGGTAGTCCTTGTGTTATTTTTCTTCAAAATTTATAGACAAATTTGTACAAAGTCCAAGATAAGGTTAGAATTTTTATAAAATTTCAGTCCAAAATAAACATGAAAACTGTAAATTTGGAATTTAGATGGCTTGAATTAATAAATTAATTAGAAATATTCCACTCAATTACCATTTGTAACGAATAATATAGAGTTATTAAAAAAAATTGGAACCATTCAAGAAACACATTTTTTTAAACTTTGTAATTAATTTCTAATTACAAGTCTTTCTTTAGCAGATAGCCTGTTGGATTCCTGCAATTAGTGACGTGTTTTTCCAAATCAGGCTTCACTCTCGTCAAGATATAATCAAAGGTTGAAGTTGACGTTCGTATGTACTCAAAAAATCAGGACTCATGCTTTCTTAACACATTAGACAGATGGTGAAATTCAAAAATAGTCGACGATTCAAGTTAATTTCAATAACTCTGTCCTAGCAGGCTCAGCTAATATCCAATACTTTAAGTAATTAATCTCACAAAGTAATGTCTGTGCAAACTAGACAACGCCATTTTCCAGGCCATTGACATTTGATGCTTAGAAGCTTCCTGTGTGTATCATGAACGCTCTGACCACGCCACTCCACGCTCCGCTCCGCTTTCAGTGTGGTTGAACCCTAACATTCAAAATGACCCGTTTCCCTGCGCCACTCTGTATTTTATGTTTATCATATAACCTGTATATATTATATGTTTATTACTGCATTTTGTATTTTTGATAAACTAGTTGAAGGTGTGAGTAATATATTTTACTTCAATGTTAATCTCCTGTTAAGCTTCCATTATTAAGGAAATGTTGAAGGATTCATCAATTATTTTCAGTGTTGTTCTCATTCGAGAAACAGCTGGTATGTGCGGAAACGCCCAGTGAAATGGCGAAACGTGTATTCAAGAGCTACGACCCCGAGGGCAATAATTTTATAGCAGCCGATCTTCTGCAAGATGTACTCAACAGCCTCGATCTGGTATCCGACCCCGAATAGTAAGTTTTTGAAAGTAGTTTTCTCTCACACAGTCAGGGCCCATGAGAGGAGTTTCCAATTTAACTATTTCAAATTTTATCATTTTCATGTCATTTTTTTTATTTAAGAATAAATAAATTCATGATTGAACTTTGTGGAATAGATTGTATAACTCTCAGTTGATAAATCTCAATAAGTAATTCTTAATACTACTTCTTTGAGTGTCAAGCTTCGAGTTACGGATCTTGGATATCTGCTTGGTTGACTTATCTTTATTTTGTTGGTGATACTAAAAAGCTCAGTTGACTCTTATCGTACTAGGTCTTGAGATTCTAGTGCATTCTACCAGTATGAAAAACATTTAAAGAGACTTTCAAGGCATTAAATTGTGAACTGAAATAACATAATTATACAAATCACTCATACATTAATGCTCTATTGTAGCCCGTATCATTTGCATCCATGGGTTCGTTTCACTTTAACAGAATCTAGCCTCATACATTATCCCTTTATTAGTTATTTATTTCTTATACATGAGCAATAGCCAATAATATAAATTTTTATGAATTATTGTAAGGAATTTGCCATTTACCTTCTCAATTATTAAATGTATATTATATGTCAAGCATACCTTACCATTGATTATATTTTTAAACGAGTTTTTTTTCTTTTTCAGTGTAGATATTATGAAGAAAAAGTTGGATGGTGACAATTTAGGGATTATCCTACTATCGGCTTTCATGGACGAGTTCTTCCCGGAGCAGACTCCCTCTGCTCCCGACACCTTCACCTTATTCCATTACAATGGAATATCAAGGTCGTGTCCAAACGGAAAGGTATGTAATACCTCTATTACAAATCATTCAAGCGCCTCTTGAGGTTTCCTCAATTCCTAAGCAACTACTCTTAAGGGCTGTAGGTTATGACTGTATATTATTGTAGTCTACTGGGTTGGTGAAAATTATGGAAACAGCCTTCTATTTATTTTACAAGGATAATTTGAAAGTAATGCTCATTTGAGATGAAGCCTATGGTCATCAAGGTTTATCCTTGTAAAAAAAATCTAGTTGTTTCCATAACTTTCACTAATCCTGTATATATGTCCACTATAGCCAGTTATAAAATACAGTAGTGAATTCAACGCGGTGAATGTTGGAATTAAACAATCGCATATTGATTATTTCTCAATTTGCGCAATAATCTCTTGTTCAATCAATCTCCAGCTACGCTTCCCAAGATAATTCCAGCTTGAATGAACAAGACAAGTTGATATAGTTATGCCACTTCTTGATCAAAATCTCACGTTTTCAATGATCTTTTAGAATTTAGAAGAAGATTGAGAAAAATGCTATAATTCGTTAGTTCATGATACAATTGTGGTTTCAAATCTTGGGCTCTGACAGATTCTATGATCCTGATCCAATATTTTCATCAACACTATAATAATCTAGCTCAACTTATAGATTCGTTGAGTAACAGTCTATATAATATTTTTTTATTAATATCTATTCTCATTATTACTATTGCAGGTGGATTGTATGTTTTAACAAATCTACATAGACGTTTGAACGAAAGCAAGTTAAGAATTTTACTAGAGGTGAATGTTTCTACACTCGAACTAGTAGAGAAACGTACATAAAACTCACCGATTTGTTGAAGCATAATTATGTAGCTTATATTGTGGAAATCAACATTAGGAGGAAATATTGCAAATTTGCCAGCATTTATGTAGTGAGAAATGAACAGAGAGATTCTTTAATAACTTGATACTATACTAAAACTGAATTCTTCTTTCGATCCAACATAATTACGACACAAATTCAAGTGAGTCCTCTCAAGCCCAAAGTGTTCATCTCACAAGCAATTTTCATTTTCAATATTAATAAAAATAGAAGATACAATAGCAAACCCGAGCTAACTTTCACGAATATTTTCATGGAATCCGAAACCTTCAATACAAGGGCCAAATACAACACAGATAATAGAGATATGCTAGTGAATAGGACTGGGGTAAAAGGAAATCACCAACTTATTTATCAAACAACTACAGTAGCTATATCTTCATTTATTGTACAAAACACATTGATCATAATATAATGCTCACCATTCAGGAAAAACTCGGCTGAGTCTGTACCATTTCTCTCCCAAATTCTGATAAAAAATTAATGCTTTCCAACATATTATTAGGTTATGAAATCAAAAATCACTGCTTCTACACTTAATTTTTGGTCCAGTAATAGTTATTTGAAAATTTGAAGTTTAACGCAAGAAAAAGAATAAGTGAAAGTACCAGAGAAAATAATAAATTGGAAACTAGAGGAATATTGCACTAACACTATTAACGATAAATAAAAAGTAATGCTTTACTAGTGTAGCACCTGATGGGACAATGCAAGTCAATACCTGATGGCTCGAGAATTCCAGTTCAAATCTAACTACAACTGAGAACGGTGGATCCAGTATTGATAAATTGTTGATTTTCCAGGTGATGTATCAGGAAGGAAACGCAGTGCTATTGGAATGCAACATGAAGTGTGTTCTGGAGAGCAATCCTATGCTGACGTGTCTGCAGACCAAGTGGCCGAGCATAGAAGTGCAATGGACGCTTGGGACGACGCCTTCTCTCAACTAGCTCGCAGCTTGGCTCCCCTGCTCTGCTCTGCTCTGCTCCGGTCAAAAGCACAAAAACTGTTCCTCTCGATTGCGGCTAGAAACGTGGCAACACTGCTGTAGAGATTCGATAGTTGTTCAACGACGGACAGTCAAACTGTGCAGTTTTATGGACGGACATTCCTGTATAGCGAATCAGTCCAACTCAGTTAAAAGGCCTACTTATGTTTGGAGAGAATCAAAACACCAGTACAATTATTATGAAGCATTCTGCTTGCATACAGTAACAACACATTCACAAAATATCTATTACTTTATTAATTTCTAATTTACATTTTGAAAATGTTACGTTTGAATTTATTCGATTTACCATTCCTCTGATATAATCAGACATCCTGGATTGATGAACTTATTCTGGATAAAGGAATTCAATATTTTTATTAAAATCTATTTATCTATTTCAGTAACATTTTTGGGGCGTATATGACTCAGTCAAGTATTAATTCTATTTATATGCTCTTGCATTGTAATAAATTATTCAAATGAACCAACTAATTTGGGTGTATTATATTCTTTTTATAATCCTGAACTCACTATTAATAGGTAATTCATTGCCACTATAACTTGTAGTTTAGGTTTGTGATATTGTATTAAGCTACAATCCAAAGTGTCTCTCAAAAATATAAGTGATTCGACTATATTGTTACTAATAAAGCACTATTCACAAAGATAAAATAGAAGTTGTCTTTAATGAAATTATTGCAACAAAATATTAGCGGTTCCACGAATTATATCTATAATTCTTAAATAATCTCGATATTTTTCATATACTGTATATTATATAAATTATAATATAATAAAGAAAATAATTAGCATTTACATGTACGGGAAATACATGAATGACAAGTCTGAACTACTGAACAGATTAACTTTGCAAATAGATTCTTAATATACCGAGGATAGTTACAGGCCTATTTTCAGTACATCAAGTTTTCAGTTTAAGTTTTTAATTCGTCAAGCTTTCAGTTTACTTTGCTTGAGAGTGGTCATAGATAAAATAGTGTATTCAACGGTTTTATCTTATATCTTATCATTCTTCTTCTATTTATATTAATCTATGATCTATATTCTATTATTATAATTAAGAAAAGAATTGGCCTATACAATATATACGGGATAGGAAATACACGAATGACGCATCATCACGTCTGAACTACTGGACAGATTAACTTGAAATTTTGCATAAGAATTCTTTATTCACCAAGTATATGGTTATAAACCTATTTTTTGTTCTTCAAGATTTCAGTTTGTCAAGTTAATTTGAGATCATCCGCTCTAAATTTTAGTCTTTGCAGATTTTTTGGGACTAGTTAGAAGGTGTACCCATTGTGCTAAATGGATGAGGGTAGTTTAAAAGTAGCAGTTTTTCTTTTTTTTTTTTTGCTTGCGAGCTTATAATATTGTGGGAAGAATGCGTTCCACCGATAAAAATTAAGCTTGATAAATTTCCTACAAGTTTTGTCTCTAAATCTTTGTGATATTATATCCAACAGTTTTCGAGATATCCGTTCTTGAAAGTGTGAATTTTTCCGAATAGCAGTTTCTCTTCCAATATTTTGCTCTTTCAGGGCTTTAACTCACCAATAATGTATTGAAAAAAATGAATGCTTGTCATAGAGTTTCAGAGCATATGACATTCCCTCTCATAATAATAATATGTAATGTTTCACTATTTCATATTTTCCTTCAATAATTGTTATATCAGTATTATTATCATCAATTGTTAAATATTTAATTTTGCAACAAATAAATTTAAAGGGAATGTGTGGAACACAACTGTTGACTTCGCAGTTTTATTGGGACTAGTTAGGTAAGCATGTCACAAATCCCCCATCCCTAACCCCTGTACTTAATGTGTAGAACCGCTAAGGGCTAAGTTGACACTTTTTGCAAAATTGAAGACTTCTTATCCACACTGGAGCTGCTATATTGGAGAGTTATAAGCCATGAATGAGCGAAAAAAATCAGATGAATCTTTTCAAAATTTCTCTTATTCAGGAGCGGATATCTCGAGAAATGTTTGAGATATCACAAAGCTTTAGAAGACAAACATGCAAATTCGAAAAATAATACATATAAAAGTAATGATATAACGAACTGTACATGGTTTTTATTATTGTTGACAGGCTAATTACCTTGATATAAGATTATATTCGAGTCAACGATGATTTTTATGGGAGTGAATTCAGACTACCCCATTTTTTGCTCATCGGTTACTGTCATATAGACAAGTCTCTTGCTTCCCCCCAAATTCCTATTCAAAGTTTTACTCTGCAGAGTTTTTGTAGATCGTTATATCTCAGCTTCTTACGTAATAATGTCATTATATCTCATTATTTACGTAAATAATGTACCCATGAATCTCTCATTCTCATCTTACCACATGTTTGCTGATGATCTGATTACTAGGCATTTCCCTTTTGATCGCTTTCACTTGTCTGTTGAAAATGCCAATTTAAACATTGCTGAGCTTGCATCATGGTCTGAAGCACATGGGTTAGCATTAAATCCTATAAAGACAAAAAGTATATTGATTGGTTATCCAAGACTCATGAATCAGTTGGATATAGTTGGCTCAAATGTTGTAATCAGGGGTAACATTGTTCCTTATTCTGAATGCGTTAGGATATTGGGAGTACTTATTGATTCATCAACCCTTTGCGGTCGGTTGGCCAGTTGTACTGGCCACATTAGTTGCATATGCAGCCCGGAAATATTTCAATCTGAGTTGTCCCCGACGCTCGCATGGCCAGTGCTACTGGCCAGCTCCTTCTCACTGTCAGCTCGACAGCCATATATTGATAGTTCCCTCCCACCAACTCGGAATTATTTTTACTCCATTCTACAGGTTTTTCAGAGTGTATTTCAAATTGAAAAAACATAAATGAATTCAAGTAAAAGTATTATTTTATTCACATACACATATATTTAAGTTTATGAATTTAATGGAATATATATTTAAAAGTTGAACATATTAATAAATTTCATTCTTGAAATCTTCTTCTTTTTCAGCTGTGAATCAATTCAGTCAAGTCCAATCAAGTTTCAGTCCAATTTAAATTTTTTGTTACAATGATATTTCTCAAAACACTCACCTACATGTAGTTTGGGATTTTTTGAGCACGTTTTACAAAAAAAAACTGTTCTTTTTCTCTTTTCCTGGCCGTCAATCACTGCAAACGGCAAAGTCTCTGGTCTTGCCGTCTAGTAGTTGATAGAGCAGATGCAATTTGCCATTAAGTCTATCATCATCCACTAATTGAAACGGTCTTCCTCGTTTTTTTAATTTCTTACCTCCCCAACAAGCTCATTGATCAATATTTTCCTGAAACATCTCTGACGGACTTTATTTTTTATGTCTTGGTTGTCATTGAAAAGAATGAAAGAGTTGACAATTGCTGTTTCAAACAACCAGAAGAACACTTTCCTCCATTGGTAAAGAAAATAATATAAGATATGAAAATCAAAAGTAACCGTATTCACTTTACAAACTCTCTATCATATGTAAGCAATGTACAGTGTTGACATGAGAATGAGACTGAGACAGCTGTGGAGGTGTGGACAATATGCCATCTGTTATTATTATTCACTATAAAGTTGGCAGAAGTGTTCTATTTAGTTGAAGAAATACTCAGTAGATCCCACCACTGAAAAGAACAGACAGCAGTGTGAAAATATATATTATGTATTACTGCAAGATATATTGTTGGCCAGTGGTGCTGGCCAGCTGTTTCGATGACTTTTATGTTGGCTAGTCCCACTGGCCATCTGATCGGCTGGGACAACCCAGTTGAAATAAATCTGAGTTGCTACGCAAAATTGTCTGGTCAGTACAGCTGGCCACCCGACTGACAAAGACAAACTATACCTTAGTTTTAAGATCGCAAAGGGTTAAGTTGGCGTGAGCAAACAACTCATGTTTGCAACAGAGTGTTTGGTGGGATGCATCAATTGAAAAGAATCAAGAGATTCCTCCCTAGATCTGTCAGAGTGACTCTGGTAAATTCTCTGGTCGTACCATTCCTCTTCTATTGTTGTGTGGTCTACAACGATCTCACAAACGAATTGGATGTGAGGTTGCAGCGATCGTTCAACTATGCAGTACGTTACATATATGATGCCAGACGAGATGCTCATATTACACCACTTTTCAAGGAAATTTTTCTTACTGTGCTTAGTTTTCAAAATCCTGATCATGAAGGAGGGTCCAGTGTATCTCTCTGAATAATTCACATTGTTGAATGACGTAAATCTTGGACGCCGTACAAGGTCTCATTGCTTCACACTTCAAATACCGCTGCACCGTACCGCCATCTTCAACAACTCATTCGTTGTAACGGCTTCAAGGCTGTGGAATGAGCTACCAGAAAGAATTGTGTTCTCTCCATCTCTATCCATTTTTAAAAGGAGACTCCATGACCATTTGAATAGTTATCAATGAGTGCGTGCAAACTGTTAGTTTGGCGAGCAGTGGAATTCAAGTACAGGTGTGCAGTTTTTTCCAAGCTCATTAAGGGCAGAACATGGCAATATTACTCTCTTCTTAGGTATATAATAATTTGCAGTGTGTCTGGTGCTTTTGGAAAACTTGACAAGTTTCTCTTCATTTTCAACCCTCTTCTGTCTTTCTTCATTCTCTCATCTTCATCTTCTTTATAATTTGTTTTTTCCTATAAGTTTTTGTCTTAATATTTTATCATGTAACATATCCATTCTTCATTTTTTTCCTTTCAGTTTTTGCAGTTTTATTTTTTATTGTTAATCTTAGTGAAAGTTGTAAGAACGTTCAATTAATTCAGGTGTCGAACTATATCTAATGTAATACTTATATTTATCTTGCTTTGTATTTTGTTCTTGTTTTATTAATTGTATAACAAGCTTTGTATTTTCTTTGTTCTATTGTGCAATGGGTCTCTTCAGACCTTGCACACGAAATAAATAATCAATCAATAAAACAATCTTAAATCAAGTTATCAACCTGAATTTGATTTCATTGTGCTCAAAACATAATTTCCTTCCATATTATATTCAATTGCTGAATATTCACGGTTTAGTTATTGTTTTATCATATATTAATATGCCACATATGTTATGGGAAATTCGGATAGCCAACTCCAAGCATCAAGGGATCGTGTATATCGTGTATACCTAGATCGTTCAAGCACTTGAACGGGTCTGTTAAGACTTAAATAAGTCTGAAGAGTATAGATTACAGCATCAAACATTATTTTAAAGCTCTTGAAACGAGCTACATATTTTATTAGAAACTTTTTTGCTGAAACTGTAAACATAGAATTCCCTGATGATTGAAAAAAATAAATTATTAGAAATTGAAGCTAAAAATTCTACAATACAGGAACTCCTAAACGCTTACCTATATTTAGCAGGAAAATTAATTGGCCAACAATATTATGCAGTCTTTACTCTGCAAAAACTGAATTGAGAGCTGGGATATTAACGTTCTAAGAAACTCTGAAGCGGTATTTTGGAGAAGGCAAGAGGAGTAGGGGTGGAGACTTTTGTCAGAAGGTCAGAAGAAAATTGTCTATATATTATGATATGTTATCGATGAAGAAAGAATAGCCCTCTTTCATCAAATTAGAATCGAATCAAATTTATCTTCCATTTTCACACATAAAACATGATATAATAAAATAAAAATGAATATTAACTATTTAATGAAAATGGATATGTTTTTCTTCATCCTTTTAGAACCTTTCCTTGAGTGGAAAATAAATATGTACCTACCTACTAAATTGGTTCAGTACTGTATCACAAGTACTGACGATTGGTATGGATGGATTAAAATAACTTCAAAAAGCAAAGATTATTACTGTATTAGACATGTACATCATTCTAAAGTTTTAAAAATTAGTTATAAGTTTTATTTGATTTTTTTTTTTGATAGAACTAAAATTATGTTGATTTAGTTGGCAATAGCTCCTGAAACGCCTCTATTTAGCATAAAAATGATTAGAAAAGCAATCATAGGAAATTATATTTTATGCTCAATGAAATCAAATACAGGTTGATAACTGATTCGAGTGCTTAAATGCAGACGATCAACAAAACCCTTGCACTTTGAAACTTTGTAAAGTAAGTTATTTTGTGGGGAGCAATTGGGGTAGGGCTTGGGACATTTTCCAGAAGACTTGTTTATAAAGTTATAAATAAGGGAAAAATTGGCCTTGTCTGAATTCGTTACCCAATCAGGGGTTCCTTGACACTCATTAACTGAACTATCTAGTACGGCATTGAGACAGTTGACGCCGTCAAAGTTATCTACGGTGAGTCCTCGTATATCCTAATATAATTATTATGTATTATGTTATTATTATGTATATCCTGATATAATTAGGATATTATTAGTGATTTTTTACTCGTACATTCAGAAATAATGGTCATACATTTTTCAGAATTCATTTACTTCTTTCTACTAATTCCGTATTCTAATTGAATACCTATTATATTCACAATAGTTATATTGGCGTACAGGTCATTCTTGATACAGTGGAACCTCGATATAGTACATTTTTGAACGGTTCCTTGAAATATACCGATATGTAGGTACTATGTTGAGGCTAAACTGTACTTAATTCAATACTTTCCTTAATTTATTTGAATTTTGAAAGAGTACATTCACCATGGTATATTAATATATAAATGGTTTATATATATTCATCATTCTGAAATTATTAAAATGAGTTACAAGTTTTATATGGAAAATTTCTTGATAGAACTAAATGATGATAATAGAATATCATTTGGAGGCTAAAAATAATTTTTTCTCACTTTAGTTGGCAATCACTCCTGATAATTTTTACATTCACCTTATTCTGGAGAATGAGCTAGCTATCATATTTCACTTCAAAACAAAAATTTGAATGTTTTATTATCAAATAATGGTGATCATAGTTAAAATAATAGTATATTAATTGAATCTATTGTACACCTCACATAGTCTTCATTAAAAAAAAAATCATACCGTCAAGATACGTTTTGATAGTTCTCTATAATTTTACATTAGTAGGGTCTACTGTGAATAATATGATTACCAATTTTCTTTTATTGTTGCTCACGAACCGAGTGTATTTTTCGTTATGAGAAGTGGAACGAAGCAAACAGTGTAATGTATAGCTACTAATTACTTGAGAGTGTATCACTGACCAAAGTTATACTGGAGTTTTATTTTGGCGTGTTTTCTCTACATCCTTTGTGAGGTTGGCATCCTGTGTCAAGTTTATAAACTCGGTCGAAAGGAGGAGAAATTACATTTAATTAAAAGTTGTTTGCAGGGTTGCTGTTGAAAGAATCAGGAAAGGAGACAAGGGTGCTAATACAATGGTCTATTGAAGCGTGAGAGGGTGCCTGCTGATAATTACAAGCTGCTCAACAAGCTTTCAGGTAATTAAGCTTTTGTTGGTCGATTTTAGCGATGATATAAAACACCCCGGCTGTCCTGACACCTTCTCAGACAGTGACCACAGCTCAATACAACCGCATCAGGACGACAATATTATCAGCTCAAGCATCTCATATCTGCTAGGTGAGTCTTCTTCAACAGTTACCAGGATTTCACTCGCAAGAGAAGAAAATACTTTCTGGTGGATTATAGTCCATGATAATTCAATTTCAAATCCCAAAAGTGATTCATAACTAAATTACAAAAGTAATTTTAACTCGGAGAATAAAAATGAATATAACGCCATTCTACTTATGAGGCCTAGCCATTTTTGTCTGACAATCGATATTATCAATGAACCAGATTATAATATTACTTGTAAAATTATTATAGCCTATCACAGATTCATGGAAGGTGATACAATTTTGTACTAACTCTTATTCCATTAAGGCTTAATATTGTAACCATCACAAAAGGTCGTTTCAATAATATTTCATGGGAATAATAGCCTATTGTAGAATGACTTCAAATTCCACTTGTACGCACAAGAAGTTATACCGGTACAGTACTGTAGCTTGGAGTTTAAATTCGATATATTTATATCTCGGTTCTAATTGGGTTCAATTTGATGGACTAAAAAAAAGTCATTGTGTGTTTTTTATTATTCTTTCGTTTTTTCAGGATTAAAAATAATAGTTGAATTTGAACTCCTGTGTCATGCTAGACTATTTGAATTTAAAGGAATGTATTCATTCCCTACCTATATTAATTACATCTATATCCTCTTTTTCTGGATTGGTTTTATTCTACATACGTACGTTGACGAGGAGATTCTTTCCTCCATGCTTCATTCATGATTTCTTTAAGCGATAGACGACACTTTTTTCAGAAACTCATTTCTATATCCAAATTAAATTCCTCTAAACTTACAAAGAATCTGCTTTTAAGCTTTTAATAGTAAAATAGCCACCGGTGTTCTTATGCAATAGTAATGTAAATGATTGATTGCCGTTTCTGAATTTTTGATATTATTAAAATAGTTTTGGGTGAAATTTAATTCTCGTTCTGTTATCTCTTTATTTCTTCCAATTTTCTCAATTTATACTTGAACATCAGTTTTTTGTTCTGCAATGAAATTGCAATTTAATGATTGGTGAATCAGTTATTATGAATCGTGACTGTAATTTCTCTTATCAAAAGTATGGAATTGAATACTGTACCTAATTCAATCGAATTCAAAATCCAATAAATGGAAATGAGTAAGTATGTATTTATGTAGTTACAGTAGAACGCCGATAATTCGGACCTCTATAATTTTATATATTTCGGACCTCTATATTATTCGTGGTGGAAGCTCGTCGGTAACTTCAAAAAACTCTTTAATTCGTAATAAAGAAATTTTGTCGGACCCCTCCATAATTCGTGGTAAAATCGAGGGTTGGCTCACCTCTATATTTCGTACCGTTTTGTATGCAAAAACTCTCTCTAATTCGTATTTTCTGGATTTCATCATACGCTATGGAAGGGTATGATAATTAGCATAGTTTTCTATGCTGTCGCTAACTAATTCACCAGACAAGAGGTCATCAACTAGAAATTAAATAGACTGCCAGATGGAATTATTGTATCATAGATTGTATTGTATTATGGATAAAGCATTCGGTTTAATTCAGTACAGTATTGGATGTCAGCGTGAAGAATTCGTTAATCATTCAGTTTGTGAATGTTAGTTAATACTGTATGAGTAGTGTTGTACGTTAGTCTACCAGAAATAAATGCCATATGCGATCAAAAATTTGAAATCTTGTTGCACCAGCCTCACAGAGGCCAAGTTGTAATCTGTCATAGATAACAAAGATTCCGGAAATTATTTCAAATTACGTCTTCAAATTTCCGATACCATTCACGCATAACGTTTTCTACGTAGGTGTAAGTTTTAATTATTCTTTGGTAGATTTATGTTGAAATACAGCATTTTGCTTGCAAAAACTAATAACACTACGCAAAATAGCAATTGTCAGGAGACTATAATGAGGTGGCCATGTTCATGGGTCACCAATAACTTGACAACAATAATTGACGATATGGCCGCACCGATCACAAGGATTTTGCGTGGGGATGACAAGCTCTGTGAAGATCACCACCTTTCCCTTGTTTGTGCCTGACTTTATGATATGTGATCGGAGGTTGAAAAATATTACCCTCGTACAAAAGCATATGCAGAGTGGTCCAAAAGTATAATATACCACCCTCGAGGCTATTCAAAGAATTTGTCTATTCAAAATAGAAAATGAATGTTGAAAGGGTACTTTTATTTTACGTTTTTATGTACCTCAACTCATGGTATTTACTTTTGGGCCACTCTGCATATGCTTTATACATTCTATCAATATTATCCATTCAGAGTTGCTTTCATTGCGGTATGAATAATTGAACATTTTCGCTATCAGTGTTTCTGTTGTTGACGTGATGTGACTATACTCCAAAATACGTGACTATACGTACAAAATTAGTTCTGACTTGGAGGAATATACGGCGCAGAGAAATGGAGGGAGATCAGTCAATTACAGTGATGGATATAGTCATAGGTTGAAGTGCAGTTGCCAATTTGTCGATTAGAGTCAGCCGACTGAATGCTTCCAGAGAGGAAAATTCAACATGAGCGCTTGAATACTCACTAGGAATTAGATAATGCTGGCCGGTTCATAACGGCAACTTCGCCACCGTTGTATCCCTAGCCTTCTCCCTGCGCATATCCCTCCCAAGTCCAAAGTAATTTTGTACGGAATATAGTGACAAACTAGACTTGAAGAGTGTGCCCGTGCATTTTTTGTCTCTTTCAATTTCAATGCCTGATATACTACATTGTACCGATAACTATCTAATGCCGGGAAAAAATCTATTCAATTGACGTGCAAGGTGCACTTTGTTGCAGTGTTGCAATGCTGTTGTCGCGACTACCGGCTGCACTGCTACTAGTGCTGGGCTGCATGGTATGCGCGCTCGTCGCACAGACGTTCCAGTACTCGCGCGGCTGGACCAATGGCCGCAAGCGAGCGCTTCTGCAGCCGCCCACTCCACTGCAGCTGCAAGCGCAAGCAGCCGCACGCGCACGCGACATCGACTGCCAGCTGCAGCGACTGAGGGCCATGTTCGACGGTCGCACCGACTTGGAGCCGCCCTGCACCCTCTCCTGTCTGCATCACTCCTGTGCCCCACAACAGTCTAACGCTCAACAGCTATAGTACTAATCATTTTGCCACCACAATATATCATTTATATTAGATGTTCTCATATATTTGTGTATATTGTAGCCTATTAAATTTGTAGCTCAACAGCTATGGTATTGATACGTCGGTGACTACATTATATGTTCATATTTATGTATTGAAACATATTTATTTATTATATTGTAACAGCTATGTTATTGATATGTCGGTGACTACATTATTCGTTCATATTTATGTATTGAAACATATTTATTTCCCCATATGGATTTATTATATTGCAACAGCTATGGTTTTGATACGTCGGTGACTGCATTATTTGTTCATATTTATATATTGAAACTATATTTGTCTCTTTATATTGATTTGTTGTATTGCAACAGCTATGGTAATGATACGACAGTGACTAAATTATTTGTTTATATTTATACATTGAAAAATATATTTCTTTCTCAATATTGATCTATTACATTGCTTTGAATTTATAGCTGAACAACTATATGGGTGGTATTGATGCATCAACGATTGAATTATTCGATCTCAATTTGTAGTTGATTCCAATTCATTTATAAGCTTAACAGCTAAAAAAATATCACTGAGCTCAAATAATATGCAGTCATTATTTACTTTGAGCTTGGTATAGAAGTTTATTGATAAGCCGGTTACTATGTTCTTACATATTTATATTATACGGTATATAATAAATTATATGAGTAGGCCTACATTGCTCGATTTACTTCATCTCGATTTTACATCGTTCAATTTACTTCATCATAGTAGCAATCAATAACATGAGTAATGTTCAGTTGAATTTGATAGGCTAAACGATACTTTAATGATTTCAATATACAAGGTTCTTATTATTCAACATTGGCTGCAATTATTCTGTAACTTATTGGTTGTGAATAAGAAGGGGAGATTTATTTCATGGTTGTCAATAAAGGGTAACTACTGAATGTAGCTACCCTACAAGGCTACGGTTGTAGTATTATTGGATTTTGAAGACTGAATATGATGTCAGTTAGCTTTGAAATCGCACTAATTAGTATCTTTCATTAGATTTGTAGTTGTTGAATAAATTGATTGAAACATACAAAGTGTGATATTTCATTGTTTCACTTATCAAAAGAAAAGTGTTTCTTGAATACTGGGCTGCAACGAATATTTTGATTCTGCATCTGCAACTTCTGCTGAGTATGATTTACGATGTCAGGGTGAATCACGTATCACGTTGATAAAGCCCAGCAATTGAAATGGCATCGTTGCTCTGATTTTCAACACTATCTAGTTTTTTTGAATAGGTTGCATTGGAAAGTTGAGTTCTGAATTATTTAAATCAACTCTTTGAATTTTACCAACGTGTAGACATAATTTCAGCTCGAATAACCTAACTGGCAATAATATTGAAAGTTAGCCCTCAATCCGTTAACATTCTGATCTTTTTAGCCACTTGATAGGTGATAGGATAATAATTGAAGTTCGGCAGTTAATGAGGATCCTAATTACATGTAGAATGTAACGAGTATTTTCATTCCTAAGTACAAAATTGAATCAATGCATTTCGATCAATATGTACACACTGAACAAATATCCATCCGTGTCCACACTGAACAAATATGTTCGACATACAAGTTCGGCAAACATGTTTGTTGAGAAGCTCAGGGGCAAACATTTTGAAAAGTTTGGACAATCATTGTTTGTCAAACAAAAATTACCGTTTTTCCAAACATTTTCAGGGTTGACAGCTGTAAAACAGAAACCTGTTCTTTCCACTTGGTGACGCGTCCACACTGGCCACGGGGAAACATTGTTTGTCAAACATGATACTATTTGCCCAAACTTTTTCAACAAACATGTTTGTCGAACATTTGTTCAGTGTGAACACGGCTTTAATTTTGAATGCACGTTTTTTATGAAAATAATGATTTTTGGAATTGAAGCATCACACATTATATGAAAATTATATTGAATCATATAATTTGAAAATCATATTTTCATTATTGAAAAACTATATTGAATTTATTGAAAAATTATATTGAATCCCAATAAATCTTTCCTCCTAACCAAAACTCTTGATAATTACAAGCGAAATGCAGTTTTTATAGTGAGGCCCACGTTATAATGACAGTGGAGAAAGATAAGAGAACAGCGTTGCCGATTTTCCGCCTTCTAGAGGATAGAGAATATTCTGATACCGATGTATCTGATGTAATATTAACTGTTCATTCTTGTTTGAGAAAATCATTTATATTTTATTAGTCTAGGAAATATATTTTCAATGATAAAATAATAAATGTTCATAATTGAGATTAGATATTTTATTAATTAATTATTGAATGAGTGTTAGCGAGTCACCTTTGACTCACTGTAGGCCAAAGTCGTTGTCCGTCTGTTTGTATGTTCTACAATAGCTTCAGGAAGAATTGATCAATCAGTTTCAAATTTTGTACACGTATTCTACGAACATTTTTACAGGTAAGTTCGTTAGACAATAAAATCGCTCACTCCTTCGTCCTTTTTCAGGATATAAAAATAACATTGAAAGTGCATGAGAAAAAAATGTTGTTATTTAGTCATCTGAAGAATTCATTGCATGCAATCACTACAGCTTTTCATTCATTCATAACATCAGCTGAGGCTATTTGAAAGCTATCACACAGACAGATATCCAAGCGCTGACATAATTATGATTTCAGCTGGTTAATATAGAACATAATTTACTAGTAGTTCTATAAACAGTAGATCTCACGCAGTTTTCTCATCCACAAGTATCTCATGTCACCTGTTCTAGTTGATTCACAATTCACAGTTGAATCATAATTTACTCTTAAAAACTGTTATTTGTTTTCTCCAAGATCAAAAACTCACTTATGTTAATAAACTCAGTTAAAGTTTCAATTTGTATCCCATGTGATAATTTCCGGTTATGATCCAGTTCCGTGATAATCTTTCCATCTGATAAAAATATTTGTCAACTATTTTTAAATTAATTTTTTTCAATCAAGAGTACTATAATTTCTTCAACATTATTTAGTTCATTTAATCATGTTTTATTTTATTTTCAACCACCTATTAAATTTGTTTTTCAAATGTGAGAATATTGATACTGATGGGCACGCATCATAAAAAATATTGAAATAGACACGGCTAGACATCTGTGTAATGCATGCAATGAACAATTCACTTGTCAGCTGATTGACTATGAATAATTCTATAGTATGATTGATCCTATCTTCAAAGTAGATGATATATTCAGTGACTAGCCGTCAGGCTCGCTTCGCTCGCCATATCCGTCTAGCCAGGGGGCTCCGCCCCCTGGACCCCCGACTGGATCGTCCAAGAATGAGATCAGCAGGCTCGCTTCGCTCGCCTGCATTTTCATTTGGGAATTTTTATCATAATTATGTTAGGACAATCCAGTCGGGGGTCCAGACTAAACGGCTGGCTAAACGGATATGGCGAGCGAAGCGAGCCTGACTGCTAGTAACATAATATTCCCAGGATTGAAGTAGCAGTGCCCAATCAATTTTTCCGCGATAAATGCATTTAAATCTTCAACTTGGTGCCAACCTAACAAAGTTAACTCTACTTAATGCCAACCTGACAAAATCATTAATTTAGTTGCCAGTTAACAACTGTTTCGAAGAGGTACTCCATCTAGATTATAGTTCTATAGTAACATATGATATGGAAATTTCAATTATAATTAAGAGATTGGGAGAAGAAGAATATACATGCTAAAAGACGAACTTTAAACCCTTAAAAACAACCCTTAGAGTTAAAATATTGCCAAAAGATTTCTTAGTGCGCCTCTAAAGGGCCAACTGAACATACCTACCAAATAAGAACATTTTTGGTCCGGTAGATTTTTAGTTATGCGAGTGAGTGAGTGAGTGAGTGAGTCAGTCAGTCAGTGAGTGAGTGCCATTTCGCTTTTATATATATATAGATATCAGAGTATGGAGGAATTCCTTTTCTTTTCATGGTATCCTTGAAATGCAAAATTTCAAAAACCTAGTATATAAATTGACGCGCAGTTGAAAAAGGAATATTCCTGCTAAATCTCATCGAGTTCTATCAACGCGTTTGGCCGTAATCGCGTTACATATAGGCGGCCTACAGACAGACAAACGAAAATCAGAGTCAAAATATACTCACTACGTTCGGTCAACAACTTTTACATCAGCAAACTGATACGGGTACAGATATCACTGTGCTGTTTTCACCATTGATTTTCTCTTGAAATTCTGTATCGAACTCATGTATCACATGACTTCCTTCCCATTTAAGAAAAAAAAGTTGATTTTCAGGTGTACGAATATGAGGGAAAAAGATGTTGAAGCGACGGAGAAATTTTTGAAGAGTACTTTTTCATTTCAAATAAGATCCTCAATGTAACCTACTGTCAAAATATTATTGTGAAAGAAATATTCAGCTGTTTCAATAGTTCCCAACAACTCTGTATAATAATTAAAAAGTTGCTGGTTTCAAAGATTACAATACAACAGTTCATGAGCGGGTTCTCCAACCCAGGGTGTCATTAGAATTTCTGTATTGTTAAAAACGATATGTCAACGTTGCGGAGCTAGAAAGTTGCGTTACGCTATCGGCTTTGTCGAATGATATAGACAAGGATAGCTACGCCAATATGATCAAAACTGCCATAATAACGTGAACCTCACTATAGAGGAACTCTTTCGACTGCTGAAGACACATTATTGTCAACAAACTTTTGTTATAAGTTTCAATATAATATGGAATGTACAATACCTATCTAATTAATAGAAGAAGCTTTAGAACGTTTAAACATTCTAGTTTGTGTACGTAGTGTAATAGAACTACATAATTTTATTATTTGTCATGAATTTTCACAATGAATAGATAAATTGTTGACGACGGTGAAAATTCATGACAAGTAAAATTATGGAAAAAATGAGAGGCTCTAGTCAGTCGGTTACGAGGACGGGACCTGGAGCTATCTACTGCAGATAATCGGGCCCGGCTCTACCCTTCTTTTCCGAGACACCATTTTCCTGGTTCAGTGAGTTCAGTGAGCTAATATTATCAATTTTATTATTATATATTATTCATCTTTTTTATTGAAGGCAAATCCTGTAATTATTCTATTGTTTGTTTAAAAAGTTTTCTCAATATTATTTTTATTTAAGTTTCCAGTTTCATTTTGAGTTACAATTTGATTAAATCGATTACTTAGTTCTCCAAAATATAACTGTTTTGTTTATTATTTTAAAATATAGTTCCTTTCTCATGAGTTATAGAGTTAGATCAATTTAACCTCTCGCAAGCCAAGCGATTCCCCTATTATAAATTGTTACCATAATGTCTAGGGTTGTTCTCACAACCTTATAATACCATCACAATACCATACATAATATAACCCCAATATATTACAAATTTAAATACCCCATTACATGGTGTTGGGCGTCGTTCTCATGAGAAAGAGTTTATTATTGACAAGATTAGCCTTCAAATTATCTATTGACATTTTCATTTCAGGTCATTATCATAATTATTATATTCTGTGTTTGATCTCGTATAATTATGTCCTCTATTCTCTCAACGTACAGGGTAAATATGATAATTGTTATTATTGTTATATTGAGATGAGTAGCTCTAGTTCTAGTGACTCTGAACAATCACCTAGTGAATTCGAGGTTTCATTATTACGTTTACCTATTGATTTAAAAGTAAAATCTCTGGATAAATCAGAATTATTAGAGCTAGGCAAACAGTTAGGTATTCACATCCCTCAATCTGTTAATATTGAATACTTGAGATTCGCTGTTGACTTGGCAAAAAAGTTTGTATTTATGTGGACCACGATTCAGGAGCTAGAGATGCTCTAAGTCGATTACTTAAGTTAGGGTCCCTGTCTCAACGCGATCGTATTATCTTCCCTATGTTAGCCGATTACGAGCGAATAGTAGGCAAGCTAGGCAGAAATCAAGAACACATCTACGACACAGTAGCTCCCGATAACTTAGCAAATATCCTAATTCCAGAAAATAATATGGCAGGGAATGATAAAAGACCCTTTGCGAAACCCGAAAGCTATGGGGGTACAAAGAGTGAAGACTTCAACGAGTGGTTGAAAACCTTCAATAGGGCAGCAAAAATAAATAAGTGGGATGAGGATGATAAAATCTTGTATTTACCCCTCTACCTCAAGAAAACAGCATTGGCAATTTTCGACATATTTTCGGATAAAAATGAAAACGCGACATTTCTTGATGCAGTAGGCCACTTAAAAAGTAAACTTGTAGACCCTGTTCATGAAGAGACAACCAGACAAAAACTCGAAAACAGAAACAAATTACCAACAGAAACATACACAGAATACACAGCAGATATAATAAAACTTTGTCACATTCTTGAGCCTCAAATGTCAGAGAAAAGAATAGTAGGATATGTTTTGAGAGGCTTAGACGTAGGAGCATTGCAACATGTTGCTTTCATGGACAATGCATCAGTTGAAGATTTAGAGAAAAATCTCGCCAAATATGAAAGATCTCGCTTCCTTCTAGACAAAAAGTTAGGAATGCATAATGCTTCAATCGAACAGCCTGTCCAAAAAATAAATGTAGTAGATACTTTAGAGAAGAAATTGAACGATCTGAGTATTGTGGTGAAAAATTTGAGTAGAAATGTAGGTCAATCACAAAATCCCAATCCTAATAGACAGTTTGGAAATAGGAGCGGAAACTTTTCCCCACACGAAACAAATCAGAACAACTTCCAAAGACAACCTTATTCAAACAATAATAATTACAATGATCGCGACAGAAACACACAATCACATAATCCTAATCCTAATAGACAGTTTGGAAATAGGAGCGGAAACGTCTTCCCACACGAAACAAATCAGAACAATTTCCAAAGACAACCTTATACAAACAATAATTACACACAATCAACATCAGTCAATTACAGGACACCAATCAACCCTAATAGGACTAGATTCTGTACATACTGTAAGAGGAATAATCACTGGAAAGACGATTGTTTTTTCTTATCAAAAAACTCGAATACAGGATCCCGAGCCTAGACGAATCGGATATGAACTTGGATCTTTCCATTTGATAATTATTCTCCAAATTCAATTGATAAAGAAGAAATCACATGTAATATAATATCTTCTGTATCAATGAAAGATGAACAATCCAAAGCGATAGAATTTGTCAGGCAGTTTTTTCTCAATGCCAATAATAATCAGTTATACTCAAATGAAAGTGAAATTAATTGCTCTAACGAAATAGAAAGTGAAACCAACTTCAAACAGCTATTGTCTTCCGAAATGCATGCTCAGCACGAACTTGGAATGAATGGATCATTGACTAAAGAGAGAAGAATTCAAGTCCCAGTACTTACTATTAATGGAAAATTCAAAGGAAAAGATGTATCAATTACCATTGACACCGGTACGAACGTAAACATAGTTCAAAAAAATCTTTTAAGTAGCGATGATCTAAAACATTTGAAAAATAGTAGTATTGCTTTATCGGTAGCTAATGGTTCATTAATGCCGATCACAGGAATGATCTCGAGTGAAATTCAAATACATGACAGGAAATTCGAAGTAAATTTAGTAATTTCTGAAGACTTACAGGCCGATATTATTGTTGGAAATTCCTTCTTCTCAAAATATAAAATGAAATTAGATTATGAGAATAACATCATTTCAATGACCGATAATGGTAAAATAGTCGAATTAGACATGGATAAAGAGTGGATTTGTACATTAAATAGATTACACAACGATTCTGAAACAAATATTACAAAAGAAGTCTGCATACCCAATCCCGTAAATTTCGTCAAATGTGCTCTTGAAACAATAATCCCCGCTCAAAAAGACGTGAATGTCAAGTCAATCTAACACAAAAATTGCTCAAAGTATCCCATTTTACTCCAAATGAATCGTTATTACATAATAAAAAATTGCATGTGCTTTGGAATGAGGATGATTTTGAAACAAACATGAGTGAAATTAGAATTTTGAATCTAGGAAGGCAAGATATAAGATTGTTGCATGAAACTATTATTGGTGAAATTGAAGGAGAAGTTTGTAATTACGACGAATCTGTTTCATTAGTAGACTCTGTTCTATTCGATGGAGGGGGTTGTGAAATAGATATTAATAAAGATCTTACACCAGAGCAAAATTCCAAAGCGAAAAGACTCATCAATAAATACAAACACCTATTTTCAACAAACGAAATTGATTTCGAGGAAGCGAAATTACCCGAATACAAGTTCAAACTTACAGATTACACACCCATTGCTAAGTCACCGTACAGATTACCTATCGCTCAAAGAACAGAATAGACAGACAAGTAGAGTTATTGATAAAAGCAGGAATAGTTTGTGAAACCCAGAGTCATTATGCTTCTCCCGCATTTTTAGTTACTAAAAAAGACGGTGGATTCAGATTGGTTGTAGACTATAAAATGTTGAACGAGAAAATATTACCGGATAGATATCCCCTTCCCCTTCTTCAAACAATTTTTGATTCTCTTGACAATTCGGATTACTTTTCCACCCTAGATATCAGACAAGCATTTTTCCAACAGCCATTACACGAAGATTGTCGAAAATATGTAGCATTTGCAACTCATAAAGGGCTGTACACGTTCAAAAGACTACCTTTTGGTCTTAGAACATCTCCAAATGCTTTCCAACGAGCAATCAACCAAGTATTCAATGATTATTTGTATAGAGGAGTTTTGATTTACTTGGACGATATCATTAGCTATGGAGAATCATTTGATAAGCAATATCAACAGCTCGAGAAAACCTTGAAAAGATTGCAAGACGTAGGACTAAAATTGAATACATCTAAATGTCACTTCTTCTACCGAAAAATTAAAGTACTTGGACACACTGTCTCAAAGGAAGGGATACAACCCGCTTCCGAAACCTGGAAGCTATCGAAAAATACCCTATACCCAAAACTGTCAAAGATGTCAGAGCATTTCTTGGTCTTAGTGGATTTTACCGAAAATTCATTCAAAACTACGCTATAATTGCAAGACCCTTAACAAATCTGATATCTAAAAATAACGAGAATAACCAATCACTTGGGAAGAAGATCAGCAGAACGCATTCTCGGAAATAAAAAGCAAACTTTTATCACAACCCGTACTTCATCATTTTAATAATGATAAGGAGGTAGTGGTACACACAGATGCTTCTCGAGTTGGAATAGGGGGCATTATCTCGCAGCCAGATGACAATGGAAAATTACATCCAGTAGCTTTTGTTTCCAGAAAACTGACAAAACATGAAGAAAATTGGGCAGTAGGAGAGATTGAACTTCTATCAATAGTGTATTGTGTAAATTATTTCAGACAATACTTAATTGGCCGATTGTTTACAATCTACACAGATCATGCTAGTTTACAATACTATAAAACTTGGAAAAAACCCAGTATTCGAGTCAGTAAGTTACTTATGAAATTAACGGAGTTCACGTTCGATTTGAAATATAAACCAGGAGCCCAAATGCACGTACCTGATGCCCTGAGTAGATATCCACTAGAGAAGGATATAACTGATCTCACAAAGGACGAAAACTACAATATATTCGAAATAGAAGAAATAGACATAAAGACTTTACAGAAAAATGATGAGAGTATAAGAAAAATATATGATGCAATACGAAACCCTAATCATAGTGATACAGCTACGATTAGAAAGGCGAGAAAATACACGATCGAAAAAGACATTGTCTATCTGAAGAAATTTGATGGGCATACCAATCAATTGAAACTTCTCGTACCCCGATCTCTTATCAATAAAATCCTTGAAACATTCCATGATGATTCCTTAACAGGTGGACATACCGGCATTTATAAAACCCATGAGAAAATATCATCGAAATATTATTGGGAAAATATGTATGAAAACATTGCGAATTATGTAAGATCATGTAAAAATTGCCAAGAGAGAAAAACCCCTACTACGAAGCCTCAAGGTTTCTTATCACCCATCAAGTGTGATAGTAAGCCTTTCTCAAGTATCATGATGGACTACATCGGTCCGTTAGAGAGCTCAATGGGCTATTCATACATTCTAACGATTGTTGACTTAACGACCCGATATATTTTAGCTGAACCTTGTAAACACGCCGACGCAAATAATACCACTAAATGCTTATGGAAATTAATATACCGATTTGGCGTTCACAACTGAATTTTTAGAGAATTTTGTTTGCGAGATCAGTATTGACTTGTGAAGCGATCAAATCCATTTTCTCACGACTAGATATCAAGATGATTCTCAAATCACAATAGTATGCAGTTTTCAATCAATCAATTAATTAATTGGATTTCTACTTCGATGAAACAATGAAATATAATTGAGCTCTGATAGACAATTTTACTAGACATTCTAACGATGATTCATTATTAAAAGATGTGAATTGTTCTCACGTTTTTGTTTATGAATGAATGCTATTTGAAAATCATCAAATACGATTTATGCTTGAATATTATTTTCTTGACTCGTATGTAATAAAATGTTTCTCTTTTTCAGAAACGGATGATTCTTGATATAATAATTTATTTATTTATAAGATTATTTATGTGAAAACGTATATTTTAATAACAATATTATCTGTATTGATGTTAATGAAATAATCAATTCCAGTAGGTGATTACGATTGGAATATAAGAAATAGCTATTAATTTGACCATTTACATAATCTATTTGTAGGGTTTTTGGGGATTTTACTAGTAATTATTGTTTATAAAATTGATATCTTATACGAACTGTTCATTGATAGATTAATATAGAGTACTAACGGTTATAATATTTTTAAAATGAATACCATAATACTTTGTTCCTTAGCATTTGTAGAAATATGTTGTACGGTATCTCTTTTTCACGGAGCTCTATTTAAAGAAATTCACAATGTAGTATTTTACGAGTCCACAGTTCCAATAACATTCAGTATTCCTAGGTCAAATCCTTTATTTGTTATGAGGAACCTTCTGAGTACTCCTTTAAAAATTGACTCATGTCCTTTCCCTTCCCCATCGGAGTGTGCAGTATTTGATCAGATTCATCGAACGGAGCTGCAACTTCTACAACTACAAGACGGCATTTACATTGGCAGCGATGACGACAACACTCCAGCTGAGAGCGAAAATCGACTACCACGCCGCGAACGCTCTATCGATACGATCGGGGCGATCCTAAACTGGTGTTGCGGAGTAGCTACCGACGAAGAATTGGGCGCATACGTGAAAACCGAAACCGACATCACTTCTCATCTCAGTAATCTTCAAGACTTCGTTCTCGCTGAACATGTCGAATTGATAGACAACACACGCAAGATGAACGGCATGGCAGAGAATGTGAAGAAAGTATTGAACAACATGAAGCATGACCTTATTCTTTGACAAGAATCATTCACCCAACAGAATAAGTTTCAGAAAGAGAATACTACAACCAATGTACTGAAAACACAACTGAGGACTACTATTTTCATGTATATGATGACTCTATCTAACAACTACAATGAAATCGACATGAGATGCTACAATCAACAACTTTCTCATCACGTCATTTCAAAAGAAGACCTAAACAATCGACTTCAAGAACTCGAAAAGAAAATAAACAAGAGAAACTTCACCATATCAACAAAAGACAACGATAAAATTCGAAACTTGAAACTAACATCCTGCAGAAAATCCGACAACGAACTATTGGTTACCCTCAAAATACCAATAAAGAAGAAAAATTCAACTATTTCATTATTCCACCTGCAATCTATCCCGCTTCATTGGAATGGTCATACCTGCCGTTTGACCTCCCAACATCACCTGATACTTAGAGAAGAAAATAAACTGCAAATCCTGTCAGATGACGAAGAAGACGATTGCCAGTTCAAGCAGAAAGGCCTCTGCTTGATTCCGAGGAAAAAGATGTCGAACTCCGCCACCCAAGCCACTTGTCTCCACCTTCTAACATCAGAAGCAGACGTATCGGAGCTACGAGAAGTCTGCAAATTGATTGTAAAGCAACTGACAATCAAACCCTAATCACTCGCCTACGAGAAGACACCTTCCTATTCCACAACACCGGCAAAAAGACGACAATTCGCTGTAAAAACTCAACAACTGAGGTCCCAAGCAACAGTCCAGGAACCCTATCACTCCACATCCCTTGCAACTGCGAACTTCAAGACGACAACGGCGACGTACTGATAAGCACTCTTTATCCTTGCGACTCCCGTTCCCATCCTTCTCCAGCTATTAATAACTTAATTCCTCACATGTGGACAAATTTATCTAAATTGAGCATCCCAATTTTTAAACATGAGACTCTGCCTCAGTACTTAAACCTTTCAGAAATCTTAAATGAAAATTGGCACTTGAATTTTTCAAAATTTGAAGAGCACAACTCATTCTCAGAAGACATTTCCCATCATGTTGAAATGCCAAATAACTTTGATTTTTTAGGGGTGAACAATAAACTGATCATTTATATTATTATTGTCTGGCAAACACTGATAACTGTTATATTCTTGTATTTATGTCTTCAAAATTATATTAAGAAGAAAGCAAATCAACTGAGAGTCCCGAAACGTACTCCAATTGTGGACTACCCACAGGAGCTTTAAGAATATATTGTGTTTTAGTAAAGTAGTATGTAATGAAATCATTAAAATAATGGGTTAGGATATAGGAAACTATGCAAATAATAATTACTTATTCACTATTATTGTATCCATTTACTCTTTTATGCTATCGATTCAAATATTTTCCCAGATTAGAAGATAAACTATTTCAATTATTATTATTATTATTCTTATTTTCAAGGTCCACAATATTATTTTGCTTACTCGAATACTATTCGGACTTGATGTTTAATTTTTGCATTATGATTCAATTTTATTACTTTCGTAGATTTTGTAGGTTTAATTTTATTCATCAATATAATTGAAATTTTTTCCATTCAATTCTTATTCAGATATGAATGTATTGAATTGTTGATTTGAAGTTGATTGATGTGTTAGGCTAAGTTTGATTTTTTATGAATTAGTTCACTATAATGTAATTTATATCACTTGCATTTAGCTTATGAATTGGCACTCACATAGATTTAAGGTATTCATTGAAAGTTATGTTACATATAAATATCCAATTAGAATAATATTGTGAATAATAATAATAATAATTTTAGCTTGCGGTAATTTTGACTTTAATTTTTGAAATATTATTGAAATGTGTAAAAATTAACTTAGAGAGATGCCGTTTTTTCGATAACTTCGGGCCGAAGTTTAGGGGGACCCGGGGATGTAATAGAACTACATAATTTTTATTATTTGTCATGAATTTTCACAATGAATAGATAAATTGTTGACGACGGTGAAAATTCATGACAAGTAAAATTATGGAAAAAATGAGAGGCTCTAGTCAGTCGGTTACGAGGACGGGACCTGGAGCTATCTACTGCAGATAATCGGGCCCGGCTCTACCCTTCTTTTCCGAGACACCATTTTCCTGGTTCAGTGAGTTCAGTGAGCTAATATTATCAATTTTATTATTATAATATTCATTAAAATTCAATTATTGTAATGAATGCTATCAGCTGGTCAGGATCTTGGATGTTATCAGATCTTTGTAGGCTATATTGCAACGCAAACAATGTAGTCTAACATTACAGCAATAGACTGGTGGTAACCTGGAGACGAGCGTCGACTGACTGCACCGTATTTATTGGAAGTGATTAGTCGGAGAGCGTCTCATCATGCACCCCTGCACCCCCGCCCTTAGCAATGACGATTACACTGTCGTTGAGCTGGATGTGGCGAGGGGTTGGCGGGTGAGCGGGGTGGAGGGGTTAGGCTGATTGGTAACATGAGTCCCGAGAGATTCAGCTGGCAGCAGTAGCATCTAATTCGATTGTACGGCAACCAGCTTTATCAAAACATCTTCTGTGCATTATTGATGGCACTCCGCGAACGAGCAGAACTGCACAGTCTTTTGTAGCAGGGAGGCCACGCGCCGTCCTAACCTGATTAGCCCAATGCTCACTTCCTATCGCCCTTCTTTCTTACTTTCTTTGTATTCCATTCATCTCACACAGTGTCCATCTCATCTACTAGTAAACTTGTACAATCCACCGTTCAATGAATATGATCAGATAGACCCAGAGTAACCCATCAGTAGAGTAGCTTCTATAAAATATTATAATAATGTTGTGATAGAAAGAGAAGGTTAAATTCAAAATTCTAGGTGTACAATTCAATGTTCAATATGGTTAAGATTATGATCAGATAGATCCAGAGTAACCCATCAGTAGAGTAGCCTCTTTAAGTATAGTACTGATAAAAAGAGAAGGATAGGATTAAAATTTCTCAAATATTAAATATCAACTTATCAGTAGATTAGCCTTCATAAGTATAATAATGTAGTCATAAGAAAAGAAGGATAGGATTAAAATTTATCAAATACTTAAAACATAGAAGGAATAGAAGATGCATTCTCACTTAGCATACCAAAAGAGTGATTTGTAATAGACGATAAGGAATAGTAATGCTTTGCAAGCTCTACCGATGATGAGACATTTGACATTGCATTCTACAATGGGCTTTGTCATTAATTTATTGGTTGTTGACATGATATTTGGTTCTGTTTCTAACGCAACTAATATAATTCATAGTTACTGTTGGTATTGAACTTATTTTGGTTTTGGTAGCTCGTAAAAATAAAAGTATTTATCCTTAGCAAAGTTTGTAGGCTAAGCTTATCTGTTTTTACCAACTGACTCGATAAATTGGCGGTCCAGGCTGAAATAAGTCAGGCGAGATGGGACCTTCCCGATTCCTGTGGTTAAGAGTCTCCCACCAAACGCTGCAGGGATATACTTTTTCTGTTTGGCTAAGCTGGCTTCTGTAAAATCAGAATATGTTTTCTTTACAATTGAAATTCAATTAACCATGATTATTATAATGTAATTTCTATTGAAAAATACACCCTGCTACCCCAATTATTGAGCTGAGGGTTGTCAATTTAATGTCGATCAATACCTGGGAAATGTATTTTCGTGGTTTATTTCTAAAAAAGCTCAATATTGTAGCCTCTTGATTAAATCATACACAATAAACTTAGAAGCAAATCAAGCAGCTTATTGGAAAAAAAAACTCAAAATATTACTGATAGGATGACCTGTGAATAAAATCGATCAAGGACTGTGAAAAGTGTTCGAATATGCTATCACACTTGGAATACTTTTTCATCCTATAGAAGAAAACTACACATTTTTTTCCAATCTCAAAAACTGTTTTGAGCTGACTTGCAAAACACGTTTAAAGAACAGCAAGTCACGTGGCGTATTCGGGAAGATTGATGAGACTTTTCTAGATACAGTTCATTTTACGAATTGCCGGAGTGACAGTCAATTGGTCCGTCACACTCCTTGATGTCTGATTCAATTTCACTTCATTCAATGCAATTGCCATTTGATGCTCGAGCCTCCCATGCCTTCTATGACGAACTAATCGACGAGCTGTCTATTCTCACCCCAGCGGCTAATCTCTGGAGAGAAATTATGGAGCCCCACTTGAGCGGCAAACAGGCTGGTCATCTTCGGAGGGGATGATAGTTGCTGTTTTATTGAATGGAAGTGCGTAACACATTGATGTGTTTTGAATGTTTCGCAGCCCCCATACAGAGGGTCAACCCTCTCTAGTTTGCAGGGAAGTGCATTGATTTGGCAAACCCACGGATATCCGTTTCATACTCGCAACGGTTTGTCACCCATCGCTCCCATACTTACAGAATAATTCAAATGCTAATCAGAATCAAGTGCGTCTTTATAGGGTCTCTGGGACACTTGCTAGTGTGTTTTTTCCACTCGTCGGTGTTCGTTAACAATTACTGTTGGCACCGGCCTTTGAAACGCTACAATAGAACCGGCGTCAAAACAATCGGAAAGATATTTCCGCCCCCTATTCAACCTCCTATCCTGTCTTTTTTTGCGTCCAATGTCATCAAATCTCCCTTTTTGCGAACCCCTCCTCACGTACAAAGTGCTATCACCGGCGCATCAGATTGAATACTGTTCAACAACAATCCGTTGGTAATTGAGTGTACAAACAGAATACGCGCGCGACACTCCTAATCTGCACTCGCCAGCGGCCAGCGGCCAGCAGCCTGCAGCATCAATCATAAATATACGGGGCCAATTTAATCTCGCCCATTGTCGCATTATAAATATTGCATAAACGACAATCACATCGAGAGCCATTGACATCCACACACTCACTTGAATAAATAATCCGAATGTTTATCTTTATCGCTCTCTATCGGTGTAACATTTTCAGGTATGAGTAGTCCATTAACATAAGTAGACTACCCAATTGAACGCCAGATAAAACCAAAATGCACTTGTCTGAACGACTCATTCAAACTGTGATTTGTGTGTTTGTCCATCAGTATGGGGAATGAATGTGATATGATTTATTACTATTAGGCTACTTCTTATCGGCATATGAAATTTAATGATTGATTATTCTGCTGCACAGTGGCTTTAGGAAAAATAATATATTAGGTGTGGAATTTACTGAATTTGTATCATTAATTTATTGTTTTGGGAAAGAAATAAAATCCCTGAGAGAAATAGTACAAAACAGATTTAGCCTGAAAAAATGTTGAAATAGAAGTCAGAAAAAACTGTTTTATATAAAAATCATTTGATACTCTGTGACTCCGAAGTTAATGTTATCTAAGCCACTTCAATTGAATATACAGTAGAGGCTATAATTAAGCGTAGAGTAGTAGATTAGTAGAGTAATCGTTTAGTAGAGGCATCGAATTAATTTTCCATTCAAAATATAAAATTCATCAATGTTATTGAAAATGTCGAATTATTAAATCAGTCGATCCAGAATAATTATTGGTCGGATGAAATAATTGAATAACATTATCTTTTACGAAAAGTTTAGTTCATTTTCTGCCTAGGACTATTTTTCTTATTGAATGAAAAAGACTAAGAAATTGTCAAAAAACCACTGATTTATTGATAATTAGAATGACCGGTTTCGGTTATTACACCATTGTCAATCTCTGATAAACTAAAACTAAATACAAGTACTAATACTATTAAATACAAACTAAATACTATTTTTCTTCTTTGTGTGATTTCCTGCAGAAAAAGATAACCTACTTAAAAAAGGAAAGTCCAAATACATGATTGTTCCTCGAATTGTGTGAAAGAAAGAAGATATGAGAAAGAAGATGGATCAGAAATGAGATAGAGCGTGTTTAGATGATGATTGCTGGTAGACTAGACCCTTTGAGGCGGGTCGCGTGCCCTACGCCTTTGAAGCGAATGCGAGCACGCAACAATAGCATCACGTGATTAGAGAGAGAGCAAGGGCGAGTTTCGATATACAAACCCCGTGCATCTAGGGCCGTGTAATTTGTATTTAAGGGCCGGGAATCCTAGAAAGGACCGACGACGAAGTTGCGTGGGAGAAAACGTCACCGTTTCCGGTCCGCATCGTTGCAAACATCAATTTGTTGCCTGAAAACAATCAGCCGACACTGCGCTTATTATCGGCTAACCATGCATCACAGTAGTACTATTACTACCTACTATTACAAAGTGTTGCACCTCGCATGATTCGGGCAATTTTTTGTTTGCAGTTTGATGTAAAAAGTGTTATAGTCTTTTTCATCTGAATGATATACAGTTGTAATTGAAGAGGAATAATTTTCTTACGAAATAATGAAAAATACACGATGAAATCGATGAGAAAATGAATTATAACGCTGATGAGAACAAAATTTAAGGAGCAATGCTATCTTTAAATTTCAACTTTATTTGGAATGATAGTGTTGTCTCATATATTTCTTTAGAAATAAAGAAATCATGGATTAAATAATGGAATAGATAATGGAGTAGTGATTTTATCATAGTAATCTTCTTGTCATGAAAAAATGATGAAATCAGTTATTCCTATCTTTTCATTCATGTGAACTGAATATAACATGCAATCCTACTCATAGCAGCCTACATGTATTGTCTGCAAACAGTTAGATTGTAGTGATGTACTCTACTTTGCATACACATTACACAGTGAAGTACTTCCATTGAAACCGCAGTAATAATTTTGAAATATAAATGCACTCTTTTAAATTTATTTATAACATTATCTTCATTGATTGATTACCTATATGATATTATTATCATGAATTATTTATATTATTGTATAGGAGTCCAAACAAAACGTTCCCTTTATGAATTTCATCTGTAATGTATTTAAATACCTGCATCATCATACTTGATAAAGATGTAATTGGCATAATTACTTATTGCATTATATTGAAGATTAGAGATGACAGATAGACAGTTAGATGTCATAGTATGACTTCTTAAATCATACTATAAAACAAGGCAAAATCACACATTTGCCTTGAATGCGAGAAAAAACCTGATGGAAATTCCCACTGAATACAACATGGTTTCCCACATATTATCATAGTGTCTATACTGTAATAACTGGCTTATCATTTATCATTAAACCAAAATACGTGGTACCTGAGAAACCCATAAAACCCGAAATAGAGTAACCCGAAAGTGAGAGGGGTGAGAGCTTGTTCTCAGTGGGTGAGCTAACAGGTGAACGTTATCTGTGAGATTGGTGGCAATCTGTGGGCTGGCATTTTGCCGCCGGAAGTGTGTGATCCTCAGCCACCCTCACAGCCACAAAGTCACCGTCGACGACAAAAATGACTCGTTTCCGTCCTTCTCAAGTCGCAGCCTCCGGCACAGGTAATTCCCTGCCGCACGAAAAAAGCCCGCGATAATTTGCCTCCTCAACTGGCCTACTGATTATAGAGCTGCATCTAGCGCCGCTGTATGTGAAAATTTCTGCTCATGCGATTTCCCAAGAACCGAGCGAGTAACGAAGAGGCAGAGATGTTTCCGGATTTCTCTGCGCCACCCAATATTTTTCAAAAAAATTAATTGCGTCCGATGACAGTAGACATGCTATTTTTATACTCCTTCACTCCATCTCCTTCTCATACTCCTTTCTTGTACCTCATTTTTAGGTATCAAGTACTCAAGAAAACCATTCCACTTTACTGTCCTATAATAGAAATCGTATTTGATTTTAGTGTAGAAGCTCTGAGTTGAACGTCATATGTGAATGAAATGATTAGGTATGCAGACTCTATATACTTCAATATAGTGCTAAGAAATGCTAATGAAATAAATGTTCCAATATCATTAAAAAAGCCGGAATAGTTTAATAGGCCTACTTCAAAAAATACACAGAATTATTATTGTATATTATATCAGAGACAAGAAATATAGCTTATGCTTATCCTTTATCTATGATTATATTCAGTAGCCCTAATCAAGGGCTACTGATAATTTGATGAGAAGTGCTAAAGGTATGTACTATTAGGTATGTACTTCAATATAGTGCTAAGAAATGCCAATGAAATAAATGTTCCAATATTATTAAAAAAGCCAGAATAGTTTAATACTTCAAAAAATACACAGTACTCAAGAAAACCATTCCACTTTACTGTCCTATAATAGAAATCGTATATGATTTTAGTGTAGAAGCTCTGAGTTGAACGACATAATATGTGAATGAAATGATTAGGTATGCAGACTCTATATACTTCAATATAGTGCTAAGAAATGCTAATGAAATAAATGTTCCAATATCATTAAAAAAGCCGGAATAGTTTAATAGGCCTACTTCAAAAAATACACAGAATTATTATTGTATATTATATCAGAGACAAGAAATATAGCTTATGCTTATCCTTTATCTATGATTATATTCAGTAGCCCTAATCAAGGGCTACTGATAATTTGATGAGAAGTGCTAAAGGTATTACGAAATTCGTATATTTAATTTGAAAGAATTTTGGATACATATCAATGATTCTCTGAGTTGTTGTGGGGGTGATGTGGTAAATATCCACATTAATTCAATGAAAACAACTATATTATTCAGTTTGAAATTACATATAAGTGAAGTATTAACTATAGTTGGTTCACAAATAAAATTTAAAATAAATCAACGATTGCTGTTGTCAAACTCCTGCAAAGAATACAGAGATAAGCTCACCAAATATTCCTTCAGATTCTTACCAAATATTTTGATATCTTCAACTAACTTCAAATTGCCTGGTAGATTGATAAAAATATTTCTTCCTTTGAAAATTGTTTTTTCTCAAAAAGATCGAATCTATGTCTCTCGATAATTAGGCCAAAACGAGTATTATAGTTGTGAGTCTGATTTCTTCACTTTATACTGTCAAATCCACAGATTTATTAAAAAAATTTTTGACAATTCATTATTCTTTATAAACATCCGGAAAACAACAGTAAATATTTTTTTCAAGAAACGATAAGAAACTATTTCTAGTTTGTTGAGTATGTCGATAATAAAATATAGAAACTTCGATGAGGGCTTATTCGACCTCAGACTTGATTGTTACGATATTACCGTAGACAAATTCTCTTATTAATACCTTATTTTTGTCTTGGTCAGATACTTTAGTTATTAGTGGTAGGTAGTTTTATAATTACGCTCAAATAACAGTAGTGAGGGAGAACAAAAAACTGACGTTATGCCCAAAACTCCTTCTCTCAATTAGTAGATTTTTCTCTTAACTTGATATAGGTCTCACTTTTCTACTGAATCCCTCATTTCCTCAAGACGTTTTCGATCTTTATTACGATTAGAACTCAATTTTATAATTTGAATTCATGCAAATAATTAGAATTTGTTTCTTCTGCTCAATAGCAGAACGTCTTGGCGTAGAAGAGAATGCTAAAGCGAATGAAACTAAATCTGTGAGAATAGCTCCTTGTATGACTTCATCACCTCTCAACTGTTTCCCATTCACAATTCTATGCATTTGCCCCAGGCTCTTCACAAGTTTGAAGAGACTGCTACTGGAAGTCTGATCTACCCGTTCACGTTTTTCTCAGAAATAGGATTCGTTACTAATTATTCAATTTGGGTTGCACGCACTGCATCTCTTTGACGGAGGCGCTCCGAAGAGAAGGCAGTTACTAGTTCCTTCTCTTTTGTTGCTGGGTCCATTTGTCGTCACGATTTGAGTTTGAGTAACATCTCCTGTGGGCTGATTGTCGATCGCCGTCGTCGACTATTACCGAAATTTACGCGTTGAAACGGAAGCCGTTTAGAACTCATTTGTCGACTGATGACTCGATTCCTCACGCAGCCTCTCGTGCTCGACTAATTGCCTAATTGATACATTCTTCAATAGTTGCTGGCCACTGAACTAAACCCACCACCCCTTACGCCGCCACCACCTTCAACTGAGCTTCGATTCGTGGAACAATTTAATAGCAGCTCACAGCCGAATCACTGTGTGGTGGATGCCATGCCACCGTTCTCCAGCCCCCTGATTATATGAATAACAAATGTAAACTCTCAGTCAACTTAACTGGAGGAGAGTGTTAATGAATGCCGATCACCCAAACGGTGGTAAAGACATTACTTCCTAGAAAAAACTGTCATTAATGTGTGTTGCGTGTTGAAGAAACTTCACTTAGAGAAGGCATTTGACTACGTTTAAGAGATTTCATTGCAGTAGTTTAGTGACTGTGTGGGACTCAGTCAAGTCGATAATGGAGTTTTTAGACTTCGGAACTCGGGAAATGAATTTTGACTTCTGTTTCAGCCTCGAGCCTCGAGTCAAAGAATTCTTCACGCGTTCATAGAGTGATGGGTTTTGGAATATATAGATATCTAGCTATTCTCTCAAACAATTTTATCTTGATTCATACATCAAGATTACCTACAGATTCAACAACACATTTTGTTGCTTCAACTATGTGATTCTTCGATTGTTTGGTGAACGGAGATTAGAATAGTGTGTAGGAATGTTTACTCATGTCTAGTGATGATTGAAAAGGAAATGTTGCTTATATTAAAATTCAATTCATGAACATTTTATCAGGGTATTAGAATAAAGGGATCATTGATGAGTTTAGCTCTTCTTACTATCAGGAATATCATGATATCCACTTTTTCTATAATATATTTATGGAGGATTAGCTACAGTAGTTGAGAAGTATCATAGAAAATAGAGATATTCTGTTCTCAACCACTTTGGTAGTATAAAATGATCAATTGAATAATACTCTCTTGAATAATCTCTAGCTAGTGTTTTCTCAAAAATTGGGAGCTGGAATTATGTAAGGGCTAATGAGGTCAATGAATTCCTCATTTACACCAATTACTCCGTGATTCTCAGTAATCACATTATACTTAAGACTGAAATAAACTGACTTCTCCTTATCTGAAGTCTCCATAAACAAATGAAACTCGGATGAGTTGTGCTTCTTAAGATTATATAGATATCTCCTTGTTAAAACTATAATGTCACTTAAGCCCATATTTACGATCACGGAGATAGATCTGCTGTTGGTTTAAACCCGGAATGAAACATGATATTATAATGAATGCAACCATATCTTCATGTAATTGTAGGTTAGCACGTACAGGGTGCATATGGCATCAAGTACTTTGAGAGCTAAAGACTGAATAATATTGACCAAGTCCCGGGATATGCAGAAAAGTTGGAAAGAGTTGAGGAACTGTGATGACTGGGTGGGGGGGGGTTAGGTGCTTAGGGTGAGTGGGCAAAGGGCGGGAGGGTGCAGGGTGACCAAGCCTGAGCTCGGCGCCAAGGTGGCGCTAGCAACCCTCACAAAAAACCTAAAACGCCGATAAAACCAAGCCGACCGGCAGCCTAAACGTCTCTATAATATCCGGCGATTCCGTGTCTCTCTTAATTGGCCGCGAACTGCTTTGACTCTCTCATGTCTCCTGTCCTTCATTCCTCCACTCTCGCACCCGCAAGCTCTTCACGTCTGCTCTAATCTGCGGCTCACATCTCTTGTTTCAGTCTCCCAGAATTCGTTCTGTCACATCTAGACCTAATCCTTTTCGAATTAATTTCGTTGATGGATTAAGAGAAACGTCACCTGTAAGCATCTTGGATATATATTGGTTGATTATAAAATATTAAAATGGAATGTTTTGTCAGAGGAAAAACCTATGATGACGATCTTGACTCAATAAGTTTCCTGAAAGATATTCATAAAATGAATATCAATGAGTATCTGTTTTCGAATAAAAATTTAGTTACATAGATTTCTCAGCCACTTCAATTTCTCAATATCCTTTCTCAAGATATACAATATTAAAATGGAATGTTTTGTCAGAGGAAAAACCTATGATGACGATCTTGACTCAATGAGTTTCCTGAAAGATATAAATAAAATGAATATCACTGAGTACCTGTTTTCAAATACAAATTTAGTTATATAGATTTCTCAGCCACTTCAATTTCACAAGATCCTGACACAAATTACAGGGTTTAGCCTATTCTTCTTTAGAGAGTTCCAAATTCTTTGATTGATAAACATATATCCATTATAATATTTCTACCTTAATAGTTTTCGCATTACTTTGCTCCGAGTAATAAGCCAAAAATGGCTCAATGCACTAGAAGTGTTCTAATTATTCATCATGCGGGATTCATTAATTATCATTACATAGCCTTTGTAAACATAGATGGTAGCTAACAATCACTGTGAAAGTTAAAAAGCCAACAGTGTTAGGCTATTCTAGCATTATGTACAATACTATCCTGTAAAGAATCTCTTAGGGGTTCCGACATTACGATAGTCGCATACTGAGATGTGACACGACGTGATATGACGTGATCCGAGTCTGATAGATGGGTTAAATTGATATAAAATCATTATAATTTTAATACTTGCTGGCTTTTCTCTAACATTTGAACATTATAAAATGATATAAACTCATCTAGCAGACCCGGGTCATTTCATGTCACGTCGCGTCGCGTCACAATATGCGACTAGCCTTATTCGTCAATTCGTACTGTATGTTTTGTCTTAATTCCATGCTGATACTTCTTATCCAAAATTTGGGTTGTTTAAGAAGATATAGGTGTGTGAATTAAGATCTATGTGTTATATATGAAACTATGAATATTTTATCGGTCTTTTATAGGATCAGGAATTTTATATTTACGCGCAAGATCAAGTTTTTTTGGAATGGATCAATTGAAAGATCTGAAAATTTCAACAGCTGAACGCCTGGAGTTTAGGAACTTTGTTTCACGGAATTCTTGCCTAGATATACACGAGACTCGAAATGTAGTGACTGTTGAGTTGTGCTCGAATAATTGACGAGTGTGGTCGAGCTGGAACAGTTTATTTGATGCTTTGGTCAGACAAATTCTAGGTGAGTGGTACTATACTTTGGTACGGAGGCTGGCGCCATTGTCCAGACGAGACTGTGCTCAACCTCACTTGTCTCGAGAAGCCGTATCATTTGACCAAGCCGTAAACGCGATGTGCATTTTCTTTGAACAGCTCGCAAACTTTATTGCTCTCCTTTAAAGGCTTTGCTTTTTCAACGTTGAATCTGTCTTGTGAAGCTGCTCTCATACCGACAGAAATTCGCGTAATCCCAAATGTGACCACTTACATGGCTAGTTACACACAATGCTTTTGAAACACGATCATCAGCAATAATTTATTGGTTTTGAACATCTGGTTGCATCGCACTATTCAACTTGTGATAGGATGCAGGTTTATTCATTTACGGCAATTATTTTGTTGCTGATTCAGACAAACCTAGTCTTGTGAATAGACAATGAATGAAGTACGATTTCCATGTACATAAGTTATGGCGAAAATGAGTAACCTAGAGTTCTAGGTGGTTCGAATGAAACAAAAAGTAATTTTGAAGCTCATAAGTACTGATTAATAGAATAGCGGAGGTAGCTTGTTAGCAGTTACCTAGCCAGTCTAAAGGTGCGTACAGATTTACGCGCCGCGAGCAATTCACTTTTAATCAGCTGATGCCAAGCTTTTTATATATGTATCTTACCGATTCTGTAAAAATACAGATATAATCAGCTGATTAAAAGTGAATTCCTCATGTTCGCGGCGCGTATATCTGTACGCACCTTAATAGGAGTCTCGAGAGCAGTGTTACAGGCACGCTAACATCACGGTCAATCATCACTAAATAGAATTATATATTATTCTCCCCTATTGAAGAATCAAGCCTTACGTGATCAATGCTATTTACAATTCTATTAAAAGTTGTCTATCACAGGTATTATCAGTTTACTTATTTTTGTATCAAGACTAATCAGATCTAGGATCTGATTATAGCAAATTCGTTGCTGGATCTTCTAGACGTATTGCAGGAGATTTTTCTGAATCAATTAATTAGGGTGTTAAGTGGTCCAATTTAAGCTCCTAAGCTCCTCGAAGTTATACTAAAAATAACAATAACAACTTGAATGTCTTGCTTCATCAATCGATGACAATTTGTGTTTTATTTCCTGTAACTAATCGATTTTCCAATGCTAAATTCTTCCAAACAATTTATCAGCTTTAATGCACCAAATAACGCAAAAATTCAACTGTCAAATTGATTTCTCTAAACTTCTACTTAACAATTTAAGTCACAAAATATCACAGTATAATGTTACTCGTCCCACACACAAGTCTAAGACTCATGTGGGACTACTTCCTTTGTTGTTGAGTCGGTGCAAATAAATAATGTATTCGTAAGTAATCTTTCGTATAGTTGTTTTGGGCCATCGGTTGGTGGCTGCGTGTCGTGGTTGTTTGTTATTAAATAATATACAGTATTTAGTGGGCATGTTTTCGTTGCATTATTATTATTATTAGCGTATGGCTTTGAATGGTGGGGAGACCCAAGGGTAGTTCCACCTCGCCGTATATAGTCCAAAGTTCCCTAATGGGAAACCGGACACTAAGGTTATAGTGAGCACAATACTTTCAATTTACACTTTTCACTTCGGAATAACGTTCATTTTGATGTTAAAAAGTCTAAACATATACAAAGCTGCGTTGCAGTCGTCGACCGATGGCTCTGAATTTTGTATAACAGAATTGCAAGTTTTACGAATTTCTTACAAAACTTGCAAACTTTGTATATTGCTTAGCAATAATATTCTAGGTCGATAATGCATTTAATATTTGTAAATTGGTATTTATTCCTATAGCCTAAAAACATCTATTTATGTATTCTTATGCACTGTATATGACAATAAAGAATTATTGAATTTGAATTGAATTGAATTGATATTTATTATAATTGGACTTTGGCGGTTGCCAAAAATATGATAAACCAAGATGATTTTCTGAAAGAAGCAATTTGTGTGGATTCGTTCAATTTCTCTTCGTTCACTTCTTTCACCCTCACCTGGCTACACTCGCCTTTCGCACTATACTTTCAATAAAACTACAATTTCAAACTCAATAATTGGGTGATTATGATTCAATTGCCAGAAATGTTATTAAGAGAGAAGGATGATATATGTTCGAGATTGCCGATAATCGGATTAGTCCTGCCCAGAGGATTATTTACCCTTACTGAGATTAGAACCTTTCAATATTTTAATTGGAAAACTTTACCATCGTAAGATAATTGGAATACATGTTATTACATAACCAAGTATCATGAGTTAATTAGCTGCCTAAAACTATTAGAAGATCATAAAATTAAAGATCATGAACCTTAGGAGTGGTAATGGTGGCTTTTAAAGCATGTAAAGAATTGAAAGTCATATAAAGTCCCTTGATTTTGAATGTAAAAGATAGGGGACATCGAGCTTTTGAATACTACAGCTATACTTATAAAGGCGCGTTTCAAATCGCGAAGCGACTCAGTCTAGGTCACTCGGCGACACAGCATGTGTTTTCTTGTGGTGACTCTCAGATTGGGTGATTTCTGTATCGCATACTCCAAAACTGACAGACTGCATATGCTGATCGCCAAGCGACTTGAGAAATGATTAAAATTGACCAAGCGAATGAGGTCTAAGATTCAAGTCGACGGTTTGGCATTTCTCTTAATGTTTAAATGTTTATATGTTGCGCATTTACGGCGAAACGCAGTAATAGATTTTCATGAAAATTTGACAGGTATGTTCCTTTTTTAATTGCACGTCGACGTATATACAAGGTTTTTGGAAATTTTGCATTTCAAGGATAATATAAAAGGAAAAAGGAGCCTCCTTCATACGCCAATATTAGAGTAAAAATCGGACTATAGAATTATTCATCATAAATCAGCTGACAAGTGATTCACACAGATGTGTGGAGAAGCAATACCTATTTATTACTGAGTAGGCTGATAGTAGGTATTGGGAGAAGCCAGTCTATTGCTGTATTTTCATAAGGTCTATAGTTTCAATCAGGTACTTGTGGATAAGAATACTCCGTGAGGTCCACTGTTTACAGAACTACTAGTATAATAAAGGGAAAAACGGTATAGGAAATTCACGAATGGCGTATCATCACGTCTGAACTACTGGACTGATTGATTAACTTGGAATTTTGCATATAGATTCTCAATTAACCGAGGATGGTTATAGGCCTATTTTCGATTCTTCAAGATTTCATTACAGCAAGTGTTAAAGTAGACCCTTGCGGAGCATGGGCTACCTACTAATATTCAATTTTTTTCCTTTTTGTGAAGTTGAGAAGTTGATATTGTGGTAAGTAATAATTATTGTTCATATTGAATGAAAAAGACTAAGAAATTGCTAAAAACCACAGATTTATTGATACTTAGAAAGACCGGTTTTGGTTATTACACCATTGTCAATCTCTGATAAACTAAATACAAGAGCAGCAGAATTTATACTAGTGGGCGAATACTGCTATTGGTCAAGGGCATGAACGCCTGTTATTGGCCCATTAGTGGGAGGAGAAACTAAATTCGGATATATGATAACATTTCGGATATATGAACGTTTGCTAAATTCACGATTTCAAATTCACTCTATGAACAGCAGGCTAGTTGCTTGAATTAAGTTCTGTACTTTCTCACAAAGTTTTTTTTATGAAGAGTTTGAATGCTGCCATTAAAATCGTTACTCCGATGAAACGAATATTATTGACAAGTTATATTATGTTTCAATGAAACAAGAACAAGAACAACCATTGATTATTCAGTGCATCAATAATCTATGATTAAAAGTGGTGTTAAAATAATCTATGATGCATTGATTGAACAATGATTGTTATCTTCCCATTGAAATTGTCAAAACATAGCCTGCATCAAACCTTCAATGAGAAGCTGAACTAGTAACTGATTCCATAAAAATAATTCTATATCAGGTTTCTTTTGCTCTATCACGTACATAATAATTATGTGGGTAGATGACACAAGCTGATAAGTCATGATTTGTAAACTTTTCAGGAGAACAATTTGAAAGTTTGGCATAGCTGCAAAAATTATTATCTATCATATTTTTTCTCACCCATTTTACACTAATATAATCAGCTGATCTTTGACTATCTATATATATAAAAGCGAAATAGCACTCACTCACTGACTGACTGACTCACTCACTCACTCACTCACTCACTCACTCACTCGATTAACTAAAAATCTACCGGACCAAAAACGTACAAATTTGGTAGGTATGTTCAGTTGGCCCTTTAGAGGCGCACTAAGAAATCTTTTGGCAATATTTTAACTCCAAGGGTTGTTTTTAAGGGTTCAAAGTTCGTCTTTTAGCATGTATATTCTTCTTCTCCCAATCTCTTAATTGTAATTGAAATTTCCATATCATATGTAATGTTACTATAGAACTATAATCTAGATAGAGTACCTCTTCGAAACAGTTGTTAACTGGCAACTAAATTAATAATTTTGTCAGGTTGGCATTAAGTTGAGTTGACTATATTAGGTTGGCACCAAGTTGAAGATTTAAATGCATTTATCGCGGAAAAATTGATTGGGCACTGCTACTTCAATCCTGGGAATATTATATTACTAGCCGTCAGGCTCGCTTCGCTCGCCATATCCGTTTAGCCAGACGTTCAGTCTGGACCCCCGACTGGATTGCTCTAACATATGATAAAAATGCTCAAATGAAAAATGCAGGCGAGCGAAGCGAGGTCTAAGATTCAAGTCGACGGTTTGGCATTCTTTAATGTTTAAATGTTTGAATGTTTGAATGTTTGAATGTTTGAATGTTTGAATGTTTGAATGTTTGAATGTTTGAATGTTTGAATGTTTGAATGTTGAATGTTTGAATGTTTGAATGTTTGAATGTTTAAATGTTTGAATGTTTGAATGTTTGAATGTTTGAATGTTTGAATGTTTAAATGTTTAAATGTTTAATGTTTAAATGTTTAAATGTTTAATGTTTAAATGTTTAAATGTTAAATGTTTAAATGTTTAAATGTTAAATGTTTAAATGTTAAATGTTTAAATGTTTAATGTTTAAATGTTTAATGTTTAAATGTTTAAAGTTTAAATGTTTAAATGTTAAATGTTTAAATGTTTAAATGTTTAATGTTTAAATGTTTAATGTTTAAATGTTTAAATGTTTAAATGTTTAAATGTTTAAAGTTTAAATGTTTAAATGTTTAAATGTTAAATGTTTAAATGTTTAAATGTTTAATGTTTAAATGTTAAATGTTTAAATGTTTAAATGTTTAAATGTTTAAATGTTTAATGTTTAAATGTTTAAATGTTTAAATGTTTAAATGTTTAAATGTTTAAATGTTTAAATGTTTAAATGTTTAAATGTTTAAATGTTTAAATGTTTAAATGTTTAAATGTTTAATGTTTAATGTTTAATGTTTAAATGTTTAAATGTTTAAATGTTTAATGTTTAATGTTTAAATGTTTAAATGTTAAATGTTTAAATGTTTAATGTTTAAATGTTTAATGTTTAAATGTTAAATGTTTAAATGTTTGGAAATTTTACATTTCAAGGATAATATAGAAGGAAAATGGAGCCTCCTTCATACGCCAATATTAGAGTAAAAATCAGACTATAGAATTATTCATCCTAAATCAGCTGACAAGTGATCACGCAGATGTGTGGAGAAGCCAGTCTATTGCTGTATTTCCATAAGGTCTATAGTTTCAATCAGGTACTTGTGGATGAGAATATTGCGTGAGGTCTACTGTTCACAGAACTACCAGTTTATTCAGTGCATTAATAATCTATGATTTAAAGTGGTGTTAAAATAATCTATGATGCATTGATTGGACAATGATTTTCTTCCCATTGAAATTGTCAAAACATAGCCTGCATCAAACCTTCAATGAGAAGCTGAACTAGTAACTGATTTCATAAAAATAATTCTATATAAGGTTTCTCTTAATTCTTTTGATCTATCACGCACATAATATAATTTTCCGATGTGATAAATATTCAAGAGGATGAAACAATAAGAAAGTACAAATACATAAAGGGGTAAAACACTCATATATTTTTATTGTGTGAGGCATTATATACAGCATATATATCATGAGAATATCGATAAGCCTATAACATTGAACTATAATTTATATAACATAATTTACAATATTGAAATTTCATTATTCAATTTTTCGAGATTACATAACATGGTTTGGTACAAGAATTATTCAATGAAAAACATGTAGCGATGTGTCTTATCAACTATACTTGAACGTTATTTACAAATTGGTAATATTATTCACAATTCAACTTGAAGAAGCAAGATATTTCTTAATTGTAACGTTTTCATAGGATTTTTTTAACAACTACTGTCAATAGTTACTCTATTGCTGTTGCGAAGCATTCATTATTTTATACATTCATAAATCTTTCTCATTCAATTGTATTGAAATATTTCGTTAATACTTCTCAATCAAACCTGTATTGGCAAGTCTCTTCCATTTAGAGTCCCTACATCCATCCACTCCTTGAACTCTGTGAAGCAGTAAAAGTAATGTGATAAACTGATGAATGTAATAATCTGTGAGTCTTCTTTTCAGTTCCATTCTAAAAGAATGGAAGTACTAATTCCAAGTTCACAGCTGAACTTGCATCATAAAAAATCATTGGATGAAAATGGTTCATTCATCTTCGTTAAAATTTACTCATCCATTACTACAAGTAGAATGAGCATGGAATTTGCACGAGTGTAGACATTCTCATGAATTGAATTAATTTTTGAAAACTAACCAACATATTTTTTATCCTACTACTGTTTTCAAATTATTATTATTTGTTTTTATAAAATCCGATTCATGAGATAATTTTGTTTCGAATAACAGAGGATTGTGATTAACTGAGTTTGTTCATTTGGAGTCATCCTACATATTTGACATCCAGATTTTGATACCTATGTGATGATTGTCAAAACTTCACGTAATCAGCACAAACCTTATAATACGGTAATAATTATTATTGATAAGCTGTTATTTTAATTTGTGAATTTTTGCTGCTTAGTGGTCAAATAGGATTTGCTCATACTAAATATTCAGGTAGCCCTGGGAAGACCAATTTAAATTTTTGTCAAGGTCAATAAATACGAAATTCTCTAAAGCTTTATGGTAGAAAGATGAGTTTTCGATTAAAGAATTATAATTTTCATTGAGCTAGTATTCTTAATTTTTGAAAAAGAAGAACAATAAGGAGGAAATTTTATCTTATAATTGAACTCAGTCGTAGAGTCCATGGATGGATATTGTAAATAAATAATCTCCAAGATTTCTATAAATTCGAAGGTTGAAATTACTATGGTTCTATGGACTACAAACATAAGCTTCTTCATTAGCGATAGATTGTCTAGTTCGCCTGGAATGAGATCATTTTTGATTTGAAACGTTCATGATAAGATCATAAAGGTTTCCACAGAAATTATAAAATAAATTCCCTTTTTCACATTCCGAATTTCGAATTCTCGTAGATCTAAAAACGTTTCATAGCTATCAACTTCTAATACTTCAATGTACAAAATTCAATTATGCGGTTATTAAAACAATTTCAATCGTATTACTAAATTTTTAATCTACGTGGCTTAGAATGTTGAGGTACGAGATAACGTTTGAACGTTGAAATTATCTACAAGTTCATTTTTCAAGTTTTCAACCATTAACTTCACTGGTGCACTGAATTTTTAAGCAACGACTACAAAAGGTCATTGAATCACTCATTGATTCTATCACATTGAACATATTTCCACACTAATTATTCATTCATCTTCAACTGAAGCTCATCGCGTGAACCTGAAAGTCCGTAGTGATAGCTCCATCTTGATTTGTTGATTTTCGCAAAGATTTTTCATTTTCTGCTCAGTCCTATCGATTGAAATGAGAGTCAGATGCAGTTCTTCATTTGACTTGTTGATTCCTAGACACATCGATTACAAACAGATCCTTATCCATTTTCCGCTGAATAAATGTTCATCAAGCAAGCACTCTCCAAGATCTTGAGATGGTTATCAATTTCAACTGAATGTCCAACTTTGATAACGAAAAAGATTTTATTGCACACTTAATTATACGCTTGAAAAAGTTTGAAATGGATCCAATCTTCATGGACATGTTGAATCGTTGATCGCAGTCCAGAAATCCATTTTTGATGGAATTATAATCTTTGATGACCAGGTAACAAAACACTGGAAACCCCAACCTAATTGATTCAAAAGTTTGTTGATACAGTGTCCATTCTCAACCAAATGTCCCAACTGTGATAATCAAACCGTTCCTATTGCACACTTCAATCACCCGCGTAGATGTCCAGCTAGCAGCTATGTTCGAGAATCGTTCAACGAATCAGTTACTATTCCCTGAATAACATTGATGTTCCCAATTCAACCAATGCTGAAAGTTTGATAATGAGAGACTAGCTGTAGAGGAGTGGATTCAGCGGTCGGACGATACATTGTCGGACAGTCAGTAGGAGAGTGGAAGGTGCACTTGCACTAACAGATTGGAGACGCGATGGGCGCACTGGAGTAGGGATGATGGTCGGACGCGGGGGGTGGGAGCGGCGCGGTCGGCGTCCAGGGCTGCAGCGACTGTAGCGCGGTGAGCGAGTTGTCGCGGTCCGCATGCGGCTGGTGGTACATGCCTTTGCTCAGCGCCTCAGCTTGCAGCGACATCATCAGTCTGTTGGCTGCTTGTCTCTCAGCCTCACGCTCCTCTGCTGTCTGCCTCCTACAAACAAATCAGCACAAAAATATAAGAATAAAATCACTTTTTTCCATATACCAAGAATGATTGACAATCAAATTTTGAAGTATGTAAACAAAAAGAAATGGAAAAGTATCTATGGGAAGAACTAGAGAATAATCTCTTAGAAATAGGAGAGTAAGAATGATTCAACTTTTGAATCAGGTGAATTAGAAGAAATGGAAAAGTATCTATGTGAATGAACTAAAGTATAATCTCCAAGAAATAGGAGAGTAAGACCTGGTTTCTAGGACACTGGTTTGTAGGAATCCCGGCTGGAGTTTGACAGTCGTTAGGCCCACTGACAATTATATATTCAGGCGAGGTGAGACCTTTCCGCAAGGGACTCCCAACCAGCGAAAGTCATACGAATTTACTTTACTCTAAGACACTTATTGATTCTAAATGAATATTGAACCTATATATTTAATATAGATTCATTTATTGAATCTAATGGAATATTAAACCTATAGATTTAATAAACTCAATAAGTATCCTAGAAACTGGGCTCAAGAATTTCAAATAGGCTTCGAAACAGGAGATTCCCATGATAGAAAAGAGTTTTATCAGCGTCTATTTATTCAATTTTTAAGCTGCACAATTCTTATATCAGCATACTATTGTTCCATCCTTGAATTATGACTTTTGATCACTGTCTTCTGTTCTAATCTACGTCCATTTTTACCTGAAACATTCACGTCCCCCATAGATTGAATTAAAAAAAAAACTCAACTAGACAGAGACTGTAATCGCAAATAAAGACAGAAGACAGTGGTAAGAAATTATGAAGCAATTGTAGGCTAATCTAAGAGCCAGGAAGCCTAAATATTGATTTAGAAGCCAATAATATGATAATATAATTGATTGAAGTGGTACAATGAGGCCAGGAAAGGAAATAAGTAATTACTTATAAGATATTACTGTATAACTTTTCTACTCTATGATGAGGTCAGTAATCTTTAAACTTTATCAATTAACCAGTATCATATTTAAAGCACAGTTGAAACGTTTCCATTCATTTTCAAAGAAATTTTGATAATAAGATCAGACGTGTCGACTATTTAGAAGTCTCCGAAAATAGTAATCACTCAGTCCATGTATTGTATCATCTCCCCAAGAATGCTTTGCATGAAATATCTCAATTTTCAAGTTCTATCTTTTTGAAATCCAACCATCATACTGCAAATTCCCCGAATTAGCAAGCTTATTCCAATCACAGTACTGAAATGAGTAGGAATAGTTTTATGAAAAAAACCGTGGTTTGATAACATTCATATCAAATTTTTCAGAGGACTTCGTAGTGAATGGATTTGATATATCGAAGCCGAAGTGCTGTAATTATTATTGAGAGAAGTGAATAGTGAAAAAGAAGTGACAATCGAATTCAAATAGTAATAAGCGGTAGAAATTGATGACATGATAATAATACAGTATTTGACACCTCACAAATGACTAGTTTCCAAATTGACAAAAATTATCGTTTCACTGTTTTGTAATTACAGTGTTTGACTATGAGAATAAATAATCAGAACTTGACAAATGACATCAACTCACAAAACCTCTTCAATGGCAATGACGAGATCAATGGGATTGAATTTGAAACATTGTATTAGAACAGCCATCATTATTATCCCATCTTTGATGTTAAAGCCACGCGGGCAAAGTTAATGAGCTTGCATCAACTCATTGTCATCCCACTTGATAATTAGTGATTAGTGCTGTAATTATTGGGACCCCTTTTTAGAATTGTCATCATTTCGGAATGCCGAATTCGAAAGCGTTGGCCATATTTAATAGGTTTGATGGCTGGATTAGAAGTGCGCTGGCTGTTGTGTTATTAGTTTTACAAATTCATAAGGATCGGTTGCAATGCGGTTCAAGCGAGGCTAAACTAATTTTAAACGCGGTTTCAAGTTGAAACGCTAGTTTTAATCGATGCTCAAAAGACCGAGCGCGCGGTTTTAACGCATGTGATTGCCACACTGACACGCAAAATGGCGCACAATTTGCAAGATTAATATCGAAATTGATCAAAGGGTAGTGAGTGGTATGGTGTTTGTGTTTTTTGGGTACGAGTGGAGAGGGAGAGGTGGGCCGCGATGGCCGAGTAGTGCGATAATTGCTGCCCAAAAATAATTGGAATGCGATGAATTTAATTACGGTTTAATAATGAGAGAGGCGAAATTAATTTGGCGCGAACTGGCGACATATACACAATTGTTATTTGATAAGGTGGATGAAAGGCTGGTTGTGTGAGTGGGTGGGGGGGCTGCACTGGGATTGGTCGCATCCTATCCGAATATCACGTGATCCGTTCGCTCTGCGGTGCGGCCACAGCTTAAAGCTGCGTTTGTGCCGCTAACGAATTGCCTACTCTTCCCCTGAGGATCCGCACTAAAATCTATTAACAGCACTCCCGCACGCACTCGCACGCACACTGTTCAATTATCGCCGCGCACATTTGTCACATACGTCCAATAACCGCTGTTGCCGCATCTCTAATAAAAACCGCTTTTCATCGACGAATATTGAAACGAAATTTCTCGCGAAAATAACAATTTTTGCGAGAGCGCCAATCGAGTGTCGATCTGGAATGAGCTTGATGGAAACGGAACAATACGAAACCAATTTGAAATTCATTAGCAATATGTGACACTTCATTTTCAGGCTGCTCATTCTTTCAAAACGGCAGCATAATGAACTTTCACAGAGGTTGATTAATTTTTGCATAAGAATGCAGAAAAGTCAATTGAAGCCTCTGTTAAACTCTTATGTAAAGCTGATGAACATTTCGAAATTCAGGTTCCAAAGTAATATTTGAGGGATGATTATCATTTAAATCACTTTATTCTCCCACAAGACATTCACGATCAGTTTCAGCAAATCAATTCTGGCTTTCTAGGAATCCTGTTGAGCAAAAAATTCTCACCCAATTACCCTAGTTTAGCATGAGCCGCAAATGCGTCATATTGATGATTGTTGAATAAGGATTTTGTCAACTAATCAACTATCCAACGCTATTGATTTTGAATTATTTCAACCATCATAGAATGAAGCGAGAAATATATCACCAGTATTCTATGTTATGCTATTGAATAGTGATTCAATTCAATTCTTCAATCAATGTTTCAGCCCAAGAAGGGTACATAGCAGATAGCAGTACAATTCTCAATGCAATTGAATGCTGATGAATCATACTGGGATTATTCATAATGCGTGAATAATACAAGGGCCGTCACTCAGGTTGAGATGACGTTAGTTAATTAGCTGCTTATCCAGTGACGTCTTCTTGCTAATTTGTCATGGAATAACCTGTTACATGCTGTTACATCCGATATTAAGACGCATACGTCCCATCTAGCTCCTCATAGCAATGTCATAATTATTAATTATAAAAAAATGTTAATTAATAACATAATTATTATGTTATCATGTATTCTACTATGAATTAGTTTGAGGATTTATCTGCAATTTGGAAGTAAGTCACCGATTCACTAAATGCCTTTTGTAGATTGAAATTGGAGAGTATTGAGTAAAAGTATTTGAGTCATACAACCACGATTCAGACGCCACAGTGATAGATGTCTTGCCTACTCTGTTGTTCCAGTATCAGGATTATAATAATATTATCCAGTCTACCACATTATTCTCTGATCACATCAGTGTATTAACAACTAATAATATATTTACCATCAATTGAAATCTCAATAATAATCTATATTATACCACTTGATAATAATAATTGATCGATAGAGAGGAAAATACATTAGTAATATATTTTATTAAACTTGACGAGATCTTGTTAAAACAACTTTTTCTTGTTGAAAATGTCTTAATTCTCCAGCATTCTCACTGCAGTGGATGTCGGCTTCAAGTTATCAAAGTTGTGTAAAGTAACACTTATGGAAAGGAAACGATCAAAAACGTCCGTTTCTTCTAGTTTGCGAGACTAGCTAATAAAGATTTAATTACCATCGATGATAATTATTGGGAATAATCTGTTTGGTTTGTGGTGTGAGCAATTAATACAGGACGGCGACCAGCGACCGGCGACCGGCGACGATTACTCAGAAAAGGTTTTCATAGATAAGAGCGAAATGAATGACGACCGAGCTGGGTCCTCCTAATGGCCAAGCTGGGCTTGAGAAAAGAAGCGCCCTCTCCAATATATTTATATCCGGAAGATAAGTGGACGGCTATAAAACGCCCTATCAGTAATATTCGTCATTAATAATGGTGTTATACCAAAGATATAAATAAAACTAAAGAAATAGCCACTTAAGGGATCATCCGACATGGCTTTCTTCTTGAAAAACCTGTTTCGTTCACCGTAAATGGAGACCTTTAAAACTGTAGCTATTTGCCTTGTAAGTACGTTATCTGTATCCCGACGTAATTAAACACAAGATAGGCAGTCAGCATCCAACAGCCAACAGTCAGCACATACGACGACTGTGTCAAGCGTGAGACTTGGTGCTGCTTCAAACCCGATTCGATTTTAATCCCGACAATATTAAATGATCGAGCTTTGAATAATACAAATCATCGACAGAATAGCAGAAAGCAACGTTGTTGATCAAATTTGAAGCAGACATATCCAATTGAAGAATAAATGGGATATGAAGGTTTGGGGACTTTAGTCATCCATTTCGAATCAATGGTGCAGAGTTTCTAATAAGGGTAATAGGGGACCTCTGTAATTGAATATTCAAGTAGCCCTATCAAAATTCTTCATTGAGACTGTGTAATTCGATTATTCAATGAAAGCTATGTAAATAGAACTAAGGACTGCTACTGCAAAGGATACTGGATATTTGAAATAATTATTATAGAGTAATAATATTCCAACAGTTGATTAACTGCAATCTCTAATAAAATCTTCCAACTGAATTGAAAGTTTCCGAGTTAAAATAATCTCATGAATTCCACAAAAGTGAATTCCACGTTAAATGAAAGTTAAATATTGCTGTACTGTGCAACAAGATTGATAAGAAATTTTAAACTGGTATAAGTGAACTTTTCAACAATGAAAAAGTAGAAAACCAATGAATCTGGGATGAATCTAGAGCTGATTGCCTCATTACCTCTAGACTCAACTACACATGAATTTGATTCTGAGTGCGTATTCATTGATTCATTATTCATCTTCTAACCGCTGCAGGCGTAGCTGATTACATGGAAGCACCCGTATCATCCATATCTCGTGTACAGTAACGGTTAACGTAAAGTATTCGATTAAGGCAGTCCTGGTCTAAAGTTAGTGGAACTGTAATGAAGCTGCAAAATATCAGCGGTGGCGATAAGGAGCGTGTAAGAAGGGGAGAAAGCACACATGAAAAGGGTGAAGACGACGCAAAAGAGACGATAATAATTTCATAGGAACGAGGGAAAGATCCATTGCAACCGCTGCTCGCTTATTCATGCTAATTAACTAGTCGAGTTACCGCTTACACTCTTGATGGCGTTTTCATTATTCATTCGATTCGTAATTAAATTCGGGAGAAGCGTTTTCACTTATCATACAATGCAATGCCATCAAGTGACGTATCTGGTCAAAGTTGCGATTCAAACCATTCATAACACAACGCCTGCCTGCCCGCCTCATCCGACATCCGCCCGCTTCATTAATATGCCTCGCGATTTTCTATTACTTTACCTACTTAAAATCAAATTAAACTACTCGTTCCACGTATGAGTAGTTGAATTTCAATCCCAATTAAGCTGCTCCTTGAAAATCAGAAAGTTTAAATATTTATAAAAATGCAATCATAGCAAACAACAACGCAATATTCTTGTATACATACAAAATGTAATTTGAAAAACATAGCTTTACTTTACTTTAAGTAAAACTGTGTTTTTTAAATTATGGAGGAATTCGACAACATCAATTCTTATTCAACAAATTTTATTAGAACGGAATTGATAAATTTATTCTTCTATTGGTGTTCACATGTTCACTCATTCTTCATAACCACTATTAAAATATTTTGTAGATTTAATATGGCCGAGCTTCAATTAAGAGTTGATCTAAACAGTTGAAACTAAACAGTTGATCGAACTCTATTAAGGCAAATATAGATAGAAGAACGGTGGTGAATTGAATTATGGAAAAGTATCAAGGAATAAAGATGATAGACAGAACAACACCCATTATTGAATTGTCAAATCATTTACTGTGAGAAACATTTTATTCCATGTCTATTTGGACAACAAATTTAAGTGGATTAATTAAGATTACAGTTAAACCTCCATTAAGTGGAGGCAAGCTTGTACAAACAGGAAGAGCTGTATCCATAAGTATGAATCAATTTTCCATTAAAAATCCAGTAAAGAGTAATACTAAATTTGACTTGAGGAGTCTACTAACATTCTCAATTGCTCAAGTGTATAACTTAGAACATCTTAATTATAGTTGGATATTATCATGGGAATATTTTCCGAGAAGGATTCACAAGAGAAAAACGTTCATAGAGTGAATAGTAACAAGCGTACTCACACAAATATTTGCTCTTTGTTGGAAACAGCTAGTGAAGCGAGCAAAGAAAGAGTTGAAATGGTGGGCTTAAGATATTCATTAGATGGAGGTCGAGTCGTTACGTTTGAGCGGAGTTGAAATGAAAGAGATGAGCAGCGTTTTTGCAGGAGGCAACGCCAGCCCACACAACATGTCTGACAGAACAAGACCAGACAGTTGCTGGGTGATCGCGAGACGCGACAAAGCGTTGCATTCGTCTTTGGCGGATGGTCGACGCCGACGCCTTTGACAAGCTCGGCGCTTTCATGTTCTCGCGCGTTCTCTTGCGTCGCTGGCAAAAAATGTCGCCGCGGCAAATTGACAGTTTAAAAGCGAGCTGAATAATTCAGCCGCTGAATAATGAAGAGCGCCCTCGCCGCGCCCTGCAGCCCTCGCTACACGACTTGCCTGTTTCCGAGCGTTAAATATTCACAGCCGGGCTTTGTCGCAAGACAAGTCGCCCTGCCAGGAAGCCCGCCCGCCGTCGGCGCCATTTTATTCCCGTTGCCTGCGGCCGAACCGACAACAAATCTTCCAATGCTTGCACTTGATCTCCGGTGTGGACTCTTCATATTTATCGTACATTGTAGCAGAGCTTTTCCACGTAAGGTGACACTTCATCTACAAAATAATGATTATAACAGAATATTCTAAAATTATTTGGATCTAACTTGATCTCCGGCGTGTACTCTTCGTATTTATAGTACATTGTATAGCAGAGTTTTTCCAAGTAAGGCGATACTTCATCTACAAAGAAAACAAAGAAATGATTATAACAGCATATTCTAAAATTTGGATCTAACTTGATCTCCGGCGTGGACTCTTCATATATTTATCATACATTGTTTTTCCAAGTAAGGTGAAACTTCTACAAAATAATGAGTGTAATACGAGATTCTCTCGTAGAATACTCTAAAATAATGAATGCTTGGATGAATATCACAACGTCTTGCTCCGAATTACAAAAGAAACTTTGATTGTTGACTTGAATCAAGTCAAGAATAAGAGCAGATTATTTTGACTATGATTATAAAATTACATACTAATGAAATAATGTTTGTTACAAATGCAAGGAGAAAGTAAGATTCAAAGTTCTTGAAACATTTTTTTCGTCTATTCTCAAAACGGTGATAAAGCTAGTCTTTTGTTTGCGTTGCGATTTTTGAATTATATTAATCTCCCTGTTCTTAGAGCATTATAAAACTTGTCTCCCTATGACCTGCTATTCTACTCAAATGATAATTTGTGGTAAGTTCAGTGATACTGGAAGTGTGAGAAAAGGAGTTGATTAATCTGATGTGATGAGAGGATGCGATGCGATGCGATGCACATGTTGGAGGAGCGGAAAAGACGTCTGTACTTCATCATCGACGATGCCACCCCCGATTTCATCATCGAAAACAATTATCAAGTTGATATTAACTCGATAACTGGAGCGATATGGTCGTCACTTGTCTCTCTCTAGCTCGGGTCCAGCCGACCGTGAGGAGGGTGGCGCGGAGGTTGGGGGAGGAAGGAAGATGGCTTGAGATAGGCCAGAAGAGCAGATGTGACCGGCCTAAGTGAATTGCGCAAGGAGTGATGGTGGGGCAGAGGGGGTGCCGCCACGGCCGACGACGATAATAGTGTAAGACAGTCCCTTGTCAAGCCGACAACCACCCCAGTCCTCGGAAAAACCCCAGACCTAGGGAAGAAAATCCAGCCACACTGCCAGCTCCTTTGGCAAGCGAGGAAATTCATTTCGAAAATTAATGTTGGCCCGCTCTCTCTCTCCTCCCCTCTGTCCAATTCGCCTCTTTGTCCTGTCGCGCGACAATTAACAGATTTCCAAATCCAATCGCAATGATTTATGGCAGCGACGCGATCTAATTAAGCGTGCTTTGCCAGTCGACGACGCCAATTAATCGCGCTGCACCGGCTTTGCGACTAATCAACTAACCGGCATTTCACCAACTAACTTTGGCTTCCATTAACGTTTCTTGGCAAGTAAACATTCAGCTTTTGACCTGCCCTTTTATTTACACTCATTTCTTCAATAAGTTCAATGTGAATAAATGCCACCAGTATTCCACTAACATTAACTTCGGCTTCCACAAACGTTTCTTGACAAGTAAACATTAAGCTTTTGACCTACCCTTTCATTTTTACTTATTTTTCCAATGTGATCGATTTAATTAATGTCACCTTATATTATTGCACAATGTTCAGTTCCATGATCACATGATCACATTTCTCATGTTAAAAAATATCAGTCTATTCACTTGAAAGGCGAATAAAAGTAAGTTCAACATTATTGAGTCTTGATCTCTGGAGATTTACGTAGTAGTATCATTAATGTCATGAGGCACCCAACTATAAGTATCTTCAAAGTATCTATCATTAGTTTATCAATGTTTAGCCATGTATTAACCATCCCTTTGACATTGTTATGGTTATGTGTTGATTGAATAGACTGGGGCACTTCATTCATGCACAATAGATTTTAATATGCTTAGTAAGAAGCTATCATTGCCATAATGACGAGTTATGATTGAAGCATCAGCCTGTTACTTTGGAGCAGTAAATTGTTTCTCATAGTTCAACTAATAATTTGATGGCCTTGAGGTAATGAGCCGACAAATTATATCATTCACTGACGACTGTGAAATTGACTTTCGATAGCAATACGATTACGATTAGGCCATCATCGCATTTCGGCCTAGGCCTATCACCAAAGACACTTTCGAGAACGATATCGTTCCAACTACAGCAATTTCCATGTAATTTGGTGTGTTGTGTACGTGATTATATGCTGCACTTTAATGTATCACATGAACATAGGAGAAACACAATTCTTCTTAGTGTTAGTAATAACAATTTATTTTCGTGACCTCTAACAGCAGTTTCAAAGTGAAGGGGCTACAAAGAGATAATAATAATTGACCAACGCTGAAGCAATTTAAAAAACTATACTGTCCGTTCAAAAGACCTTCGCGGTAAAGAGTCGTTTTGTGGGCGAGAAAACCTGAAATTATTACTTTTGTGTTTCGGACAAATTTTTGGACAGCTTTATTTTTGAAGCGACCTTCAATCACAATCCGTCTGGTCAGCATCAGCAGTCACGTATTAAACTTTAGTAATGTACGGTTTTGATCGTAAGGAACAACAATTCCACCGGCTCACAAATTACTTTCAAAATAATGATCTCCAACATTCAACGAAATTTAATTCATGTATTTTTGTTGAAAACGTGTACTTAGCTCTGACATACCTTGATGTGAGTATGCTCCCAAATAATGTGAATTACGTCTATAATATTTTAGCCTTATCGTATTTCTAGGAGGAAGAAGAATACACTATAGTGGAAGATCTTTTTATCTCCTCTCTTCTTCTCATTTCATGATTCCATTTTTCCATATTGTTCCCAGTTAGTGCTTCTCAAGAATGCAGATTGATGGCGCTACTCTGTGGTTTCAGCGAATTCGAATTGAATGGTGAGTGTAAAGATCATCAGATCATTCATGATTCATCATCATATAATTCCTGATCATTCATAAATAGCACTTCTGTATGCTATTCATATATATTTTATTAGATTGAAACAAATTTCAGTTGTGGATTAGTATAGAGTTGAAGCATCATTAGCTGTAGGAATCAATTCCATGTTTAAAGGATACTTGTTTGATCTAGTTAATGCACTTAGTGTTTTTTGCATATCCGACTTAGTATAGCGACTGGTAACCAAGTCAGGGCAACAACACTAGCTTACCTGATCCATGCATGTTCAGGGCTAGGCACTAAGCACTAAGCAGTCCATTAGTACAAGCCGGCTAAACCGCTTGCACGTAATTAAAATGTTACATGGCACTGTTAGTAGCAATTAATACTTTACTTATCGGCGGCGCCTCATCAAACCTCCCCTTAAACCCCCAACCAGGGGAAAGCCCCCTCCCCCAACCCTGCTAAAAGCATAGCCGCCGACTGGTGTCGCCTTGCTAAACGCATTCCGCTGTTCTTGCACTGCCCGCTCCTATCTGATAGATGATAGCGCGCCACACCATATCTCTCTCTTACTCCTCTATCACTATTCCTTCTCTACTTCAACAGTTTCTTTCTCATCTCGTTTACTCACTCTAACAACGTCTCTCCCTTCTCCCACACTGGCTTCAGCTTCTTACCTTCTTCTCTTCCAATGTGTTCTATTCCCTCAGTATTTCGCTCAGCATTTTTCAATCTCTGTTCCACCTCTGCCATTTTTCTTGCCTCTTCCGATTTCACTTTTTATAATTCTCATTTTCCTATCTGAAGAGTCAAGATAGTGTTGTAACTAACAGGTTACAATCAGTTTTTTAATTGATAATAATATTTACCTGACTCCAAACTTGTTTCTTTTTCTCTGTATGTAACTGCTTGAGATTCTACCAAACAAAACTCTCTTCCTCTATTTACTACAACATCTTTCTTTGAGTGTTGCTGAGGGTTATTTCGTCCCTCTTTTTCCTGTTTTGTAGATTTTAAATGTTCATCTCAGTGGTTTTGTCATAATTCTCAACATAGAGTGAGTTTCAGTAATGTGGTCAATAATTATTTCTCTTATCCATCTAAACATGTTTCTATCTAATGATGTCTTCTAATACCTTTGAAAGCTGAATGCTTCCATTTTGTTGTATGATGCTCACATCCTAATAAGCTCCTGGTTGTGCGAGGTAAATTAGATGAGATGATACCGTGATGTTGCCGGGATTCGAAATCACGTTCTGGCGTAGTGATGACAGTCTGAAGTTACGAGCTTGATGTCGGCAATTTCATTCAAACTCAATGTTCTACACTCAAAACTCAATTTTGAAGATTTAATGAATGAATCGCTTTGCTTGTACTCACACAAATTGAGAAGTTTCACAGCCTGGGTACCGCAAACCAAACCTTCATCTCTGTCTATGTCTAAATAGTGTGTTTCTCTTTTCTTTGTGTTTGTACATTTGGACTGTTGTATAAATTAGAATTGGAACCATTTTGGGCGTAAGCCTGTGCTACTTTTCTGTAAGTTGTGTAATTCTGAACGATTAAATGATTGTTATCATGTCTTACCAATGACTGTCATTGAATATCTCATTCCCTCTCAACAGACTCCATCTTTCATAACTTCCTTTTCCTATCTATTCTCTCGCTTCTCATACTTCTAGTATGTATTCCAATGTTTCACCTTTTTTGTGTGTGTGAATAAATAAATTGAAATTGAAAAAATTGATGTCTCTCCATTCAATACTATCTCCATTGCTTTTTCATTTCTTTTCAGCCTTTTGAACTGATCTCGTTTTCTATCTTCCTATTATACTTTCTCATTTCTTTTCAGGCTCTTGAACAGATATCGTTTTCTCTCTTCCTATTATACTTTCTGGTTACTTCTCAAGTACACTATTCATAAATGTATCTCTTGTTTCTGTCCCACAAACACATCCCAATCTCTATCTATGTCTCACTTATTACTTTCCGCCTTTTCCACTTTATCGCTAACTGCATAAAGCGTCCAACGACACAGCTATTAATGGCAGTCGCCGAGTAAAGATGTGGCTGGACTGCTGCGACTGAACGAGTTTCCAGCGATAAGCGTCATCCACTGCAAAGAGATTCACTTTGATCTGTCAGAGCTGAATGAATGAACTCATTGATGTGTTATTTATAAGGAACGCTGACAATTTGAGTGGATACAAATTCCACGATCGACCAACTGACAGACAACGGATTGCTGCTACAGCGTGTAATCTACTTTAATGTTATAATCTAGGTAGTTTCGCACGAATTATTCAGATTGTAAAGTACTTGTGGCAATGATATTAAAAGCTGGTTTGGCTGGGTGACAATTAGTAGGAAATAGTTGAGGTTGAGTTATTTGTTGGATGCAAAACTTCAAAACACGATGATTAATACGAGAAAAGGAAAGAGTTTGGGAAGATTTGAGAAACTTTTGAGGATTTGATGTGGAGAAAGTGATATCTTTGAAGATATTAAGGGGAAAAGTATTGAAATGTGGATCAGGAATTGAAAATTTGTTGGTGAGGAAGAAACAAGATGGTGAGGTGAAAAATATTTATTTTATATACTCTTACCATTCTCATTCAATAATTATTTTTCGATATTATGACACATGGAATAAACCTACCCTGAATAAAAAATAGACTAACAAAGAAAGAAGTAACCCTCAAAGAAGGACGGATCCTTCTTTGGCTTATAGACTACTAAGAAAGAAGGATGTGTAAAGAACCTTAAGGGGTGCTTCAAAGAAAGAGGAGGAGAGTGATGAGAAAACAAGCGATTCGACGAAAAATTCAGACAGTCAATATGACCAAAAGTAAGAATAGATTGCTGCAGGAAATTTATAACAAGAAACTGGGAAATCTAATTTCTGGAAATAAACGATAAGCTGATTTTAACATTAATACGAGGGATTCATGGAGAGAAAAAATTAAAAGTAATGAAATAGAGTATAGAGGGGAATAAAGACCTATCATAAACACAAGCGACAGAATGATAATGGAAATTGAACAATAGAAAAGAAGTGTTGAAACTATTGAGAGCTCAATCTACAGATGAGCTCATGGAGAAGGTTTTTTTCAATTCAGGTTGAGAAAATTATATATTGATGTGGCTTATTCCACATTCATAGGTATTTAATTGTAACTGGGAGTTTAAACTTTCATACAGTGTAAACTTCAACTCTACATCATGTGGCCGAATCACTTGGAAATAATTTTCTGACAAAACCTGTTAGGATTGATAGCAGAAATTACCATGATAGCTTAACAATATTAATTTTGTTAGCAATATCAATGTTTGTCAATTTGAGTGCTCAATATATAAGAATATGAGATGATTGTTGGAGACTCTATTTCTGTATGGTGATACGTACCTCCACTTGGTGCGTCTATTCTGGAACCATGTTTTGACCTGTGCGTCGGTCATTTTGAGCGTTTTGGCAAGCGCGGCGCGTTCGGCCGACGCCAGGTACTTCTGCTTGTGGAAGCGCTTCTCCAGTTCGGCGATTTGCAGCCGCGTGAAGGAAGTGCGCGGCTTCTTGCGCTTGGGCGGCGTGCGGTTCTGGTACGGGTGACCGATGCGTCTCGTCATCGGAAACGTCGCTGCAACAACAAAACGCTCTTCAATTGATATAATATATATATATATATATAATATATATATATATATATATATATAATATATATATATATATATATTCATTTCCTAATCATGAAAAGTTTAAAATCAATTAATGTGGTGACACTGATAGAGAATATCTCTCATAGCGGAATATTATTTTCCAATCAACTCCTATTGTATTCATCCTTTGTAAAACGTCTGTAGTTGGAATTCTGATGTATTACTTTGGAGAGCATGAAGGAAGTTTCATGACAGATGATTATACTTAGGCCTTCACCAGTAAGCTATTACAAAGTATTCACCCTAATGATGGCGATAATTCATCTCTATAAGTATTTCTCTCTGTAATATACTTTGGAAGACTATTTTTTAAAACATAATTTTCCTGAATGGAAGGTCAGAACAGCTCAATATTGGCTTATTTCATAAAGTTGATGATTGAGTTTGTTGACAAGCAATCTAACATGCAATAGATTCATCGATTCATACCAATACATGAACTGTGGAATTTTCCACTGTTTAGAATTATTCATTTCTAATATGTATTTGTATAATTTGATATATAGAGACAACATTATCAACTGTTAATTATTTTATTCGTTTAACATTCAATAGCTGATTGCCTTGATTCACACAGTTCAGTAGATGTTGATTGGATTGGGCAATGTGTCCAGTAACAAAATAAGCAACAATAAAATCGTTCTCCATCTTGGATCCCACACATTCGCAACAACGTGCTATTGGTTATGATTACAAGCTTTTATTCACGACTTTTATATAAGAATAGTATTTCCTAGTAATCATCATTCGGGATGGAAGGGATCCTTGAGAGATGACCACGAAGAGAGAGAAGGATGCAGGAGAGAGAAAGAGTGAGAGAGTGAGAAGTCGATGGAATTGAAGCGATCGTGCATCACTATCAAATGCCCTAATGGCCGTATCAAAGCGCTATTATTTTGCTATTGAAAGGCCACTCGTTGCCGAGTCAATACTGATCGTACCACAAACATTATCTATTGGAGAAACGTTCCAACAAATCATCTATGATTATACGATCGATCGATTTATGTCTAATGGTCTCCATCATCTATTCCGGCCAATCAGCGAGATCGGTCGTCACGACTTGGCATTCTTCTTATAATGAACATCGTGAATACAGATTTCTTTTCGGCCAGATAGCTACGAAACATCCCAGTTTGTATCTGCTATCGAAAAATGATTACCGCTCGATGCAACGATGGAATTGCATATCATTGATATCGGAATCATCAACTAGTTCGTTGGAAATGAAATTTGTCGGACAACTTCAGATAGACAAGTAATTCATATTCATAGTATTAGAGAGCTTCATAACGGTTGTTCAGTTAGAATCTATTTGAAATTTATAGTAATAATAGTAATGAACAAGAGAACCTGTGGCAGAGATTGTAATAAGGAGTAGTTGAGAAGGAATGTGGGGGATTAGAAGAGGTAGGCTATATAAGTCAGGTTATTTTCGATCAATTCATCTATATTGCATGAAAAGTAATTCTATTAAAAAAATGTAACAAAAATTATTATTATCAAAAAATATTGTTGGTTTTCTTTCTGAAATGTCGATCAGCAGTTTTGCTAGTATTCATTCAATGATTGGCTGATGTATTTTTGTTTCATTAATTATTGTCTTCAATAATATATCATTTATGAACCGCTTTTCGACCTATCCCTCATTTTTTGGGGTTAAGTCTTAAGCCGTGTCCACACTGAACAAATGTTCAACATACACGTTCGGCAAACATGCTTGTTGTGGGGCACAGGGACAAATATTATTAAAAGTTTGGACAATCATTGTTTGTCAAACAAAAAATTACTGTTTTTCCAAACATTTTCAATGTTTGCTGTAAAACATAAAACCTGTTTCCCCCACTTACAAATATTTTGTTTGGTGACGCGTCCACACTGGCCACGGGCAAACATTGTTTGTCAAACATAATAAAATAATTCGCTCAAACTATTTCAACAAACATGTTTGTCGAACTGTTCAGTGTAGATGTGGCTTTATTCTGGGTTCTCCGAACAATGTAAAGAATGATGGTTGGCTGAGTTGGATCTCATATGTTATTTGCTGCTACAGATTCACAAACCAATATGATGCGATTTCGTGTAAAAATTGTTGCCTTCATTGATGATGCCCATCAGTTTGTGTTGTGTCACTGCACAAAGGACTCCCTGACAACATTTGATGGCTCAAAAAATGAATTGTATGCTATAACGACATAGTCACATGCTTGGAAGTAGACCTAACTCAGCACGCTATCAAATAGTGACAACGTAGCTTATTTCCCCCAGCTCTTTTATTTCGGCTGGTTCCGAAACTAGAAATTGAGCTATAGCGTGTCAAAGGGAAATCTAGCGACAACCAATGGCCAGTACCAGCGCCATTCACCACAGGAAATAACAACTACCAGTTAATTACCGGCTCACTCGATCAACTTGTGTGCGACTCCATCTTGTTTCAGAGTCATTTACTGCCACATTCACAGGTTCTATTCAGACATCAGTCATACTGAATATTCCCTGATATTGCATGGAATATGGATACGATTTACAAAATTGGAAGAATTGATAAAATAGCATTTAGAATTTGCTTAGCTAATAGTGGAATCTATGAAGAAATTTGTATGGTGGAAGATCCTATTCGAGTATTCTATTATAGGTATCATATTATTTAATCTCATATTGAACAGAATTATGGAAATTTGTAGTAGTAGCAATAATTATTTGGCTGTCCCTACCAAAATGCAGTTTTATCTTGGAGGAGAATTCAACTTTTCTAGAGTAGGCTACCTGAGACTTTTCCACTAAAATTTTCAGACTTTAGAATCGCCAAGCAAAAATGAAAGAATTTGCGGTAAAACAAGGAACTTCGTACCAGTATAATAACTTTTATGAACATGTCGCTTCAAGGGATGCTCCTAACGTCAAAGGGATGCTTCAAGGATACTCAAAGGAGCAGATGAATCACTATATGCAATATCGAGTATATCTTGAGTATTGAAATCCTGAACCTTATATTGCCATCCAGTATAGCCAATCTATTCAAGTAGCTCTTTGGAATTACATGCTGTTGTATTACTACAATTACGCCAACGCTTTCCTAGATCACCACTATAAAGCCTTACTACTCTGGTCTAGTATGGTTATTGTTTATAAATCATCTATAGATCTTTCAAACATAAATTTGACTTTGATGCCGATAATAACTTATCAGTTTCTGAGTGCTTTTTCTGTCAAAGATTGAACAAAATTATTAATGCATTTCGGGAAAATTGAGGAGCAGATTCAATTAAGTTTTGGCCGGAACCGATTTTCAAGAGGTACTGAATATTTGATCTATGTAGGCCTACGGAAAAGAGCTACTGTATATGAAGAAACTATTGAAAAATTATTTTAAATGTTAGCCAATGATCACCTGCTACAGTCTAATTTAATAAAGCTGCTGAGATTAATATCAATTTATAGGCTGTTGATAAATTTATCCAGAATAGGAAGACTCGTGATAATCGAGGAAATAGCGTTATCATGCCAATAGCACAGATTATGAAAAAATGTTCAACTTATTCCAAAAACCAATTAGTTTTTTCATTGGATCCAATAATCCACAAGATACTTAATCAAGAAGTATGAATTTTTAGTGAACCTAATCTTCTCTCACTTCTTAAGATAATATATTTAGAGTTTTCTATTCAGGTCAAGTTCGTAAATTATGTAAAAAATAAAATCACTTTACTTATATAGGCTACTTTTGTTCAAATTAATAAAAACCATATAAAAACTTTATTAAAAGTAGTACCCTTTATTAAAAAAATTAAAATATTTTAACTTTAAGGGTACTACAAGTTTTTATATTGTTTTTATTAAATTATGTCAAAAATGTTCAACGTGCTTGATTTACAATGGAAATGGAATTTAAAATGAGATTTCTACTCAATAGATTCGACTCTAGCATGAGGTATTAGAGTGTAGTAATAGTTGCTCAGCCGTAGCTGAATTTTGTTGGGAAAGATCGTCGAGTAAGATTTAATTTGATAGATGCTATAGCCAGCAATCAGATATTTGAGGTTAGTGACTGAGTAGAGTTGATATTAGTGAGGAGAGAGAGCTCATGTGCTGTGCGTGCTGTTAGATGGTGGTGGTTCCGGAAATCAGTAGTTGTGGAGGAGGGAGGGAGAGAGAGTGAGAGGACAAGCTCATGAGAGAAGCCGACCAATCAGCGGCCGAGAAGTAATGGAGTGGGCCGCCATTGGTCGGCTGGCTCCCTAATGACCCACCGACAAGGTCGTACTCATGTTGACCATAATTAGGCCTACTGTTCACTTCGGCAGGGCCTAATAGCCCACTAGAAGGGCGGGCGACCAGACGCTTCTATTACGTAGTACAGCATTCCCCTTTAATAGGATGGTCTTTTTTGTTCTTCAAAAGTAGGAAACCACGTTGAGAAAGGATTTGAGTGAGTTTGTAAGATCCAGTTGTTTGGGAGTTGTGAATCAATTCCAAAACTGATTGTTCAGCTATAATTTTAGTTTTTTTCAGAGAATCAACTGAATCAAATGTTGATTTTCTAGTTTATAGGTTTTATGTTTACTGAATCAATAAACATTTTTCTTGGAAGCCTATCCCTTTCAATTTAATTAGTTCTATAATTAATTATATTCTTGTTCAACCGATGCAACAAATGAATAATTAATCGGTATTATTATAGTAAACTAAAATTATTTAGGTGAAAAAATTTAATTTTTTTGTTGAGATACCCAAAACAATAGATATTTTGGCTTTCGGAAGAGTGTAGAATTAATATTAAACTGTGTGTATACTGAGTGTACACTTAATATTATGATCTTTTAAACTGGTCACAATCCGAAACAAGTACAGGCCCAATGCATTTATTTTTACAAAGTTTGTTTATTATGAGAAGCATTAAAAAAAACAAGCAGGCATGATCCAACTAAACAATAATTTCAAACAGGAACACATTGCTGCGATGTGAACATCACAATTATCCCAGCTATTAGACCAAGAAGAAATTTCACATTAATTTAGATCAGGCCCATACGGCAAGTAAGGCTGGATCCGGGGAGCCCGGCCTCCTAGGGGGGCCTGGCGGTCAGGTGTCAATGAAAAAATATATTTTTGTTTGTAACTGTATGAGAAATAAAAAAACTACAAATAAGTTATATAATGAGCTATTGATGAAATGACTAAAGCAGCAATACAAACGCACCCTAACTAAAATGATAATTTTTACTGGAACTTTCCCTATTTGATAGCACCTGATTCAATACTGGCCGAGTGGCCAGTATGGCCAGCTGGCTCGAATGAAACTCCAGAAGACCGGTTCAAGGTTCATATTTTCTATGTTTTAATGGACACCATCATTGGAAGTGTGACTTCTCGGTTTACAGCTGTTAAGAAAATCAATAGACTGTTTTCTGTGGATGTATCCGAAGCTCCAGATTAGCTATGTAACCAGATCAAAACATGGACTACACTGTACAAAAATGACGTGTTGAAGAAAAGCTCATTTCAGAGATGGGACATCTCAAATGCATCCAGCCAGCAAACTTTAGTGACAACCTGAAACCTTTAGAATTATTGAATGTCCTCGTTCAACAGAAGATTTCCAGCCTTTATCCCAGTGTAATGATTGCTTTGAGGATTTTCTGCACTTTGCCAATAACTGTTGCTGAGGCTGAAAAGTCATTCAGCTTGCTGGCACGTGTGTGTGAAAAATGTTCAACGATCCACCATGGCTCAAGATCGCCTTTCAAGCCTAGGGGTGCTGGCCTTAGAAAGTGAAATAGCGCGAAAGTTGGACTTCAGCAAAATCATTGATAATTTTGCTAGTTGTAAAGCAAGGAAAGTTAATTTGAAAATATATGGTTTCTGTTTCAAAGAATTAAATTGTATTCTGTCTCACTAGTATTTTTCTGTGTTTTTAATCCTTCAACATAGTTTTTTGTCATATTTTTACAACATGAAACATAAATATGTGTGTAATAAATAGACACATACTTGAATTATTATCAAATTATGCTATGTAACTCCATTATCCTAATGAAAAGAGAGAATATTTTTGTATCATAAGTAACGTTGTAAAACATTGTGCTCGCGTGTAGGCCATTTGGGGTTTCGTTTTAGTGATCAAGTACTAAATCAATTATTGTATAAATATGTTGAGGCCCGAAACGGGTCTGATCGGGGGGCCCGCTCCGGCTCTCTACGGCCCTGATTTAGATCAGTAATTTATTATTGTAGACTTTTAGTAGTGATTGATCGACCGATGCTCAGTATGCGTATCTTCTATGATGTATGTTGTATTTTTCAAATGACCTACTCTATTTCCATTCTCATGAGTGCCGGCTATTAGCATTTTCCATGCTCCATTTTCATCTCATTCTGTAGCTAAGTATTTTTTGATACAGATGGAATTTTTTGCTATTTCTTACAACATTCATTATTGAAGCAGCTAGGTGTTTATAAAAAATTCGGCTATGAAGGATGACGTCTTGAACTATTTGAATTGATCATTCAGACCACAATATACATACTAATTTTCTCCCGCTTGTCTTGAATGTGTAGAGACAATGAATGCAGTAAATGCAGCAGTTGTTGGCTTGCCCCATTTCGCAAATAGCACATAACAGGATTATGTCAGTCGCTGATCAGCAAACGGCATTTTTCACCTGATTCAGTCGTTCAGCTGCTGATCTTGTCGTTGCTGAGCGAAGAGGCTTTATAAAATCGGTCGACACGATGCTAAGCCAGAAGCCAGCCTCGATGGGAAATTGCCTCTGAGCGCGGGCGGGCGAACGCTTTTCCTTTGTTCGTGCGCTCTCATGCAATTAGCCATTTCCCTCTCTCGGACATCTCTCACTCGCTGGTTGTCTCTTGTTCAGCGCCATTTCGTCAGGTAATTGGCTAAATCCGGCGCGAAATTGGCGTCAAGTGATCGCGCACTCTTTCATCGCGCCAAATAACTTTTCATCTAGACTCTGCAGTTGGAGAGGAGGGGGTCAGCAGCCATTCACCAAACTCAGTGAAAAAACACAACAGATTAGATTGAGATGGACCAGTCGTCAGGAAATGGAATTAGAAACGTGTAGACAGCAGTCATCAGTCCCCATATCGTTGTCGGGATCGGTTACACCAGAATTCTAAAGCTACTCAATTCAGCATACTATGGCGGAGTTCACATTTTCTGTCAAAGACCCCGAGGATTATAATGAGAACGACTCATTTTAAAAATTAGGGTTTTGATCCATATGGTTTCTGTGGGGATAAATAACTCAATAGCTTTGTTTTCGATTCAATTGCTTGCAAGGTCAGTTTACTTGAGAGAATATACACGATACTATCTATCGAGGAACTTGTGATGCTGCCAAGAATAAATTCGACATTGCCAACTGAGAAGTTCTGAGAACTTCTATAATCTACCTTTTACCTAGGCTTAATAATAGTATCTATGATGATGCACTATGTGATAAAATATTCCTCAATTCAGTCGTTCCTTGATTGGATTTCATTGTTTTAGGTATGCTGTTGATGTTGATGAGTGTTGATATGTACTCATCAATTTCTTCATCCTTTCCAGAACAAGCAGGGTGAAGGTGTTTGAGTCCACAGTGCAATAATAGCGGATGCACTGAAGTAAAACGCCCATAGTGTATGAAGGCTCTTAGAGTATGCATCCACCTTTCATTCCAGTAAACGATTTTCTACTCAATTATCGAGTGCACTTACTTTAAGCGTGAGTGCACAACAGCAGCAGCAGCATCAGCTCCAACCTAGCTTCTCGGTGGGGTGCTTAGTTGTCGCCCGATATTAATTAAGACTGTAGCAAAGGCGCCGATAAATTGCCGTTAAACGACGACGCTAATAGTGTAAGATACGGCGGGTTGGGCGACATCTAGTGGCAGCCAGTTTGCGGGCTTTTACACGTTTAGAACGACAATATCTAGTGGGCCGTTCACAGTTATTGCGGGGCGCTCAGTCGCTTATTCGCAGCACGGAGCGTACAGGCTGCTTTCATGGTGGAAACTAATTAAACTAGTGTTCGTTGGCTGGGTCTGGTAGCGGGCGAGGGAAGTTTTGGTGGGGGATGAGGGTGGAAAGTAGTTATGAAATTAACGACAACATCGGTGGCTGCTTTTCGCATGGAGAACGACCCGCCTTTTAGGCTCAACGCTTTCCCCTCATGAATATTTTTAGGGTCGACAGTGAGAGCCTCTTCTTCTGACCCTCTCCTGAAAGCAGCTCTTTTACAAAAATCACCTCCCTCTCCTCTCCACAGTCCCCGTCCAAACTTTATCCGTTGTTGTTAAAAATATTAAAAGTGCGAAAAACGACTCTAAGCAGACGCCGAGGCGTGACGCACCACGCTCGCCGAATTAAAAACACGATGAAAAATTGAATCAACTTTTTGCCTCTTCTCTCTGCCTCGGCCTTCATTTTTCTTTGACGTCATGTATAATAAGGATTTCGCCATCAGCCTGAAAGTTTTATCAGTATTATTAGCATTTTTTTTATCCTTCGCTCTGCACATTTTCCAGGAAAAGCCAAGCAGGGAGGCGTGCTACTCTACGCTTCTGCTCCATCACTCTGAGCGATACGATTAATTCTGGCTCTCATTTCACGCCATTCTCTTCTCACTAGATAGCTGCGTTGTAGCTATCTAAACGCATAGCCAATCTTTCAAACTCAATGTTATAATAAAAACATCATCTTCAGTGTAAGACCTAATAATAGAAAGAATTTATAAAAGTTTGCAGATAGGGGTTTTCAATATCAAATCGAATCTATTAGAATTTTTAATAACTTGAGATTCTATCTCTGTATACCGTTGATATTTCCAGTGGATTCTTGTAACTGATATTTAATTCCATTATCAACATTAATAAATCTTGTTTTTTTAACACAAGGTACAGTTTTTACAAGTATTCGTGAAAGGGTTTTATGTCGGGGAGTAAACATGGGATCAGTGCATAATTCAACATGTGAAAAATAGGAGAACGAACTCATAGCTTCTTTAACAAGACTCGACAATATTAGAAATTAAAGATTATAGATCTATTATAATGTCCATACTGTTGTATCAGGTTACAGAAAATAGAGAAGAACTTCTATTTTCTCATCTACAACATCTTTAACCAGGGACAAATTATCTGATTAGCAATTATTGTGATGATACAAAACAAAAATTGGAACTCATGCTTTCATTCTGACATCTGTTTGAGAACAGTGAAATCCATTATAACAGCAGTCACAATCATCGTACACCTATACAAAATATTTATAGACCTTGTTTCTGTAGAATTGAATGAATGAAAAAAAATATTATACGTTGCTCGTTGGATTGTTCCGTGTCTATGAATAAGAAAATGCTCTCTTTCAATAATAAATTATCGTCATTGTTCTGTTGCCTGGAAACTTTCGCGGAAGATGTATGAAGTAGCAGAGAGCGGAAAGGTGAGGAGAAGATTTACCGCTTGCAAAGAGTGAGCAAGATGGCGAAGAGTGAGGGTGGAAACGAGAGTGACGGCGAGCTTTCAAGTTGCTGCAAAGAATGGCCAGAAAAAGTGCGGTAGTTGCTTAAAGTTCTCCCGAGAGAATGGTCTACATACAACGACGATGTGCTCAGCAAGAGTGGCATGCAAAAGTAGATGAAGCAATCTCGAAAATTAAAACGAGGGCTGGGAATGGAGGGGCGACAAGAGGCCTCCCTCAGTCGAACTTCTGTCCAATATCGGAGATTAATAAGCCAGTCTCCGTCTATAGCTGCCTCCTTTGCTTCACTTGCAAAGCCACAGAACATCCCTCGACTTACAACATCACACGATGGCTTCCAAGGTGGGATTCACTCCATACATTCAGCATTGATTCTACGGGCAGCATTGATGTTGTAACCATAAGAAATGCTGACATTTCAGTAAAGCAGCTCGCGTGACTACAACGCCCCTCGCGGCCAACTGGTTACTCACATTAAGTCGGGGCACTACAAACTGCCTCCCTAGCTTTGTCGATTCGTGTCTACATCATTGATGCTTATTGAACGCCACTGTCTTCCTTCATCATCCCTTTTTCATAGTTACCAATTCACTTAATAGATTACAAGTCTATTGCTTCCCCTATTATTGGTATTGTTGATTTTTCATCGTTCATTTGTCCAGTCATTTTACTTTGTACATAGCTTCATGCGGTCAGGAATGCGGTCTATTTTCAAAGCAGGGAGTGGAAGCGGGATAATCTCAAATCAATCAATTTCCTATGGAAATGGAAGACTTTATTCGGTGTTATGTGAATTTTGTAAGAAGCCTGATTCGGGATATCAATAACACTAACACTGACACACACACATGTATGTCACTGACACATACTATAATTATACACATTTCTGCTCACCTCTGCTCGCTCATGTCTGCATGCATACGTTTGATTTTTTCTCCGTCTGTCTGTTGCTGTGTGCTTTCTTTCGCCTCAATAATATGATGAAGTTGGATTTTTTTAGCGGCGCTTCATCTCGCCGAGCTCGTAAGAATGACGACGAACGTAAAAGTGGATGGCTACTATGCCTCCGCTCCGCTCGCATCGCTCCAATTTCATAATATGTCAATCGTTGTACATTCGGCAAGCGACTTGGCGAAACTCTCGGAAAACGAGGCATGTCAGATATTAACGATCTATTGCTTGTCAAACATTAAAAACTTCTCCAATGAGCGGTTAGTTCGCTCCAGTTTAAATTAGAAGCATAGATTTATTCTGAACTAGAATTACTCATTGTAATTACAGTGGTGGTTCCAGATTTATCATGTGTGGTTGCTCTTCGTTTCAACTGCTATGCTCATTTGAGACTCATTTAAAGTAAATAAATAGATAAATGTTTATTTCCCAAAAAACTAAAACTGCAACATCAATTACAGAAAATATTAGATAAATTAAAATTACATACAACAGTTAGTTACAAAAAATTCTTATATTGTGTCCTCTACATTTTAGTTTTTTCTGTGTGGAAATTAACCTACTCCACTATGGCGTACCATGTTCTAGAGTGGGTTTTGTTTGTGCGGATTATTAATTAGTTAGTGTTAATTATATAGAATGGTTTCTTGAATTCAGACTTCAGATATAAAAAGTACTGAAGAATATAATTTATGAACTCCAGATACTGTCGATTCTTACAAACTTATTCTAGAACTACTTGAGAGTCTCAACCTCTTCCCTCTCATTCTCCTCCTACTAGTCGGTTTCTAACCAATGTTAGAGCTACTTGAGAGTCTCAACCGTATATTCTCTTCAAGATTCATCAGTAACGTACGAGTATTGAGTTACATGATGGAATGGGAAGACTTCCATGGAAACATGAACGTTGCTAGAGCACTAATAGAGGACTTCGTGACAGTCAAACTCCCTCGAAGGAATGTGAAAAGAAATGGCTGCCGGTCCAGCCCTCTCGATGTTGTTAGTAGCTGCAGCTACATGCAGTACACGAAATGAGATTGTAATAAGCATGCATTGCTCGTCATCAGCCTTCGAGCCCTCTCCATCTCCACCTATTTCAACTCTAAACTCCACCTGCAGCCTCCACTCACATTGAAGTCAGCCGTTCATGGCGGACATCCTAACCTATTATTACCTGGACCTGGACATCCATTGCTTCCGATGATTCAGAATAGTACGGACTAAGTGAAGGTCGGCCGGGAAACTAATTTTCTCCATAACAGAAAAAACTCCAGCGATCAATCAGAGGCCTTCATTCCTAATCGATTAATGACTAGATAACTACCAGTTGAGGCCTGTATGTGGTTCTAAATTGAGTATCGAACTTAAGTTTTGTAGATTAGAAGGATAAGAAATATTTAAATGTACATTCATATACAAAACCTCAAGGTCATTTCACACCGCCGTAGCGTAGCTTGAAATACGTATTTTGGATGTCGTAACCGTATGTTTATCTACGCTACGCCAGTTTGAAATGGACAGATTGATTTTGACTTTGGGAGTTCAGTCGGCTAAGTGCCGGTTGCACAAAAGCCGGTTAAATTTTAACCATGATTAAATTCACGAGAATCAATCAGGGAAGGCCTTTTTATAAGACGGCTTCTCTGATTGGTTCTCGTGGAATTAATCACGATTGAATTTTAACCTGCTTTTTTCCAACCGGCACTAAGTCTTTCAAAAGACGTATTTCATGTTACGCTCCGGTGGTGTGATATGTTCATTATTATGCTTAGGCCTATGTAAGTAAATAATCATGGTTTCCAATGGACAATCGAAACAATGTGTAGAAGCCTAAGAATAATGAGTAATGAATAAATAATGAGGCTAGGATTGATAGAAAATCAGTATCCTTATATCATAGCAAAATAGGGTGGAGAATTCGAAAATATCCTGAGTTGAATAATAATCGTATTCCCTCCATTTATTATGAATAATAGTAGCCTACATTCTTGACTATTGAATGAGTGATGGAGAGCTTTTGATGACGTGAGAGTTGACACAAAACATCATCAATTTATTTATTATTTATTTATCCATCATTTACAATCAACATGAGGACAAAAAACAGACTACAGTCCAAAACTTCTTTTCATCCCAATTTCAAAAAATAAATTGTCCAAATAAAGGTTTTGTGCGACTTTCCAATTCTTCACAATTTAAGAAATTATATTATATGTCAGGTCTTATTGTAACTAACTAGGTCATAGCATGAACAGCATATTATTGATAAAACGGCAGAAATTAATTATAACAGTCTCAAACATAATAAAATTTGTATAAGAATATTAATTTATTAATGATTCATTCAACTGCACCACATGGTAATTAAATCTCTTTGGCAAGCCCAAGCCAATCATAGTGCATAGAAATAGCACCAAAAAGGTGATCGTTTGAAAGCAACACATGTTAATCTACTATCAGACAACAAACCTGCCTTATCATATACGCTAGCACATGTACATTGTATGAGAGGAACTATGTCTAGAAGATTAAGCAGTTTTAAGAATTACATAAATTGAGTTATTATTGTAATTAAAGGATTTATATTCTACTGCCTGCCACTGACGTCACGTCCACGTCACAATCGTTCTACCAATGGCAAATTTTCATGCAAATTATTACATTGAGATTCTCAGAAGAAAGGTCTAGCCAAGAAGCTGAGAGAAAAGACAGCACTTCCCTTTTGAAATCCTCACCGTTCAGATCTCTTTATAGTTACCAAGACCTATTTGTAAAATTTTCGTTCGATTTTATATGTTTTATTTGTGAGCCAATATTTTAGGCCAATCTATTTGTTATTTGTAAATTTGTATTCATCAATCGATAAATTTAAAAGTTTAAAGTAAATTATCCCTTAATTAATTCGGTGAAGGAGATATTTAAATTAAAATTCCACACGTGCTGAAACCGAAGCCTGGATTGCTGCCAATCAAACGATTTTTGATCTAAAGAAGAAAACCACGACCGCCAAGGAATTTCACGTGAGTTATAAGTTTAAAAAGGGGCCCCAATCTACGCTTCGAAAATATTTCAGTGCAGAAACATAAATTTTTCTTCGTTAAATTATTGGCCACGCCGACAAGCGCTTTTAGTTATTAAGAGCCTAGAATTTATTCAATATTTAATTTATACGAACTTGTAGTTGATTAGCTATCCTCCGCTGCCAGAACCACGACCCCGAGCATTTTAAAAATATTTTTTATAATTCATTTTTTCACTATTTTTTCAAAACTGTTAAACTTTTATCAATTGTAAAATTCTGTCGAATCACGCATGGTATCATGCCAGTACAAGAACATTTTTAACTCTTTTGTCAATGCTAAATTATTATCAATCTGTAAATCAAATTCTGAATCTGCACTGTATGATCATATATTTTATTATAATATATTCCAGTTTTGTTAATTCGTTTTCTGAGTTCGATTATTTCATAAGCCTGTCAATTATTGTGTCTGATACGTTCTATATCATCAAGAACCGATCGAATACGATCATTGGAATAATTGAATTAAGCTGGATATTGGAACAGGTCTAAGTGGATGTAGCGAGTGGGGTCAGATCGAGATATTTATTCTTTGTCCTTACCTGCTCATATATCAGCTTTTATCTGTTACCAACCTCAACTTAGGAGCGAATACATCAATTGTACAGCAGATGCAGCCAGAGATCATATAAATTCCTACAATAGAGCTTAAAACCCGACAAGACTCTGTTCTCGAAGTATATTCTGAACGATATTTGGTCCAAATACCGTATTTTAATCCTTCAGAACTTATTAGAGACGCAGTCCCGTAAATTATCTACATCGGGATTTTTGCTCGACCTGTATGATTTTGTTTGCTCATTCTTCACAGGTAATAATTTTAAGGTATCCGTATTCAGTGTTTAGCGATCGCTACGCTGCTTATAAAAATTTCATCATTATACAATCTGTCATTAGAAGAATCAAGGGTGAGCGAGCGTTTAGGCCTCCCGCGATTCCGACAATTGTATTGAATCTTGTAGTGAGTCAATCAGTCTGGTGTACACTCAGCGTCCACGCACGCAGTTACAAAATTTATAGCCTATACACCATTGATTCAGTACAAGATTCACCCTACATATGTGAAGCCGAGTAAAATCACGCTCCACAATATATATATATATATATATATATATATATATATATATATATATATATAAGAATCTACACCTGCAAAGAAACCCTGTGTGCAGGTGTGAGTTGCAATATAAATGTTTTTCAAAAATATTTAACAAAAATGATCCAAAACAAATTTCTTGAAAAAAATACAGAATAAAAACTAGTACTTAATAATAAAGAGGATACTTAAAATAAAGGAACGGAAGGAGAAAAGACGGAAAAGGCCAAGAAGAAAGAAGAAGACGAAGAAGGAGGAGAATGTATAAGAGAACGGTAAGAGGTAGGTAAGTCAACTGCAACCATGGGGTAGACGAAAATTAGTTTATTTATAACAATTTTTCCTCGATTTTATTTGCTATTATCCATTTATCTATGTCTGATCTAAGCCTTTGGTTTATGTTTGTTTTTTCAAGAATATTGAAGGTAATGTGGTTTATTAATTTATTGGAAATATAAGAAAACTGTCTCCTACACACATTCAAGTCCATTCTGACAAATTGGAAAATGTCTCGCGCGGGGCGCAAGCCCAAAAGAGATTCTCGAGGTACAAATAAATTTTTATTTTTTATAATATATAATACCAAATTTTTTATGGAAAGTTGTCGAACTGTTAAAACCTTGAACTCCCTGAATAAATCTTTTGTTGGAAAAAGTCTGGGTTTGCCTAGAATAATTTTTAAAAGATGTTTTTGAATAATGAAAAGTTTTGTGAAATGCGCATTCAAAGCTCCCCCCAAGTCCGTATGCCATATTGAAAAGCGGATTGAGCATACTAATAATAGATTAGTTTAGCTATTTTTATATTGCTCAGTTGTCTAATTTGGTGAAATTTGTAGATAAGGAATTTTAGTTTGGAACATATGTTATTAATTTGATTATCCCACCTTAAGTGTGGTTCCAACAAGATACCCAGGTACTTGAATTTTTTTTCTTTTTGAATTTTCTGACAAGAACAGCAGCTAAGAAGTCTATGGTCGTTACAGTTTAATCGATGGATTTTTATACTGTCTATTGTTCGTGGTTGAGAAAGGGAATTGGGTGAAAATAACATGAAGACGCTTTTAGTTGTGTTGAGGGTTAATATGTGTTGATTAAGCCAAGAGAACGCCAATATGAGTCCACTTTCCGCTGCAATTTTTACATCATCCCATGAGTTTTCAGTGAAAGTTAGAGCAGTGTCGTCTGCAAATGATATTATATCACAATTTCTTATATTTAATTTAAGGAGATCATTGATATAGATTAAGAACAAAATGGGAGATAGGACAGTACCTTGCGGCAGACCAAAATCAGTGAGTTTCATATTGCTTGTGTTGAGTATCTGAGATCGATTTGACAGGTAACTCTTGAATAATATTATTACCCCTAATCACCAGGTGTTCAATTTTTTCCAGAAGTCGTTTTTGAGAGATAGTGTCGAATGCCTTGGCTAAATCCAAGAATACTGTCAACGTTTTTTTCTTATTATTAAAGTTTTTTGTTATAATTTGTAATAATCTGGTGATGGCATCCTCTGTAGATTTACCGGGCTGGAATCCATACTGGTTTTTATTAATAATGTTGAATTTATTCAGATAGCCCAATAATCTTTTTTTAATTATCTTCTCCATTACTTTGGCTAAGTTATTCATCAGACTAATAGGACGGTAGTTGGTAGGATTGGATGGATCACCTGATTTATGGATAGGAACAATTTTGGCAACTTTGAACTGTCTTGGAAAATGACCCACCTCGAAATATTTGTTGATGATACGTTTGAGAGGTTTTGTAATTGAGGGAGCAATCTTCTTTAGACAAGTAGCTGTTAGATTGTCCACTCCAGGAGCAGAATTACCTTTGAGAGAATTTATTGTGGCGAATATTTCCTCATCATCTGTATAAGCCAAAAAGAAGGAACTATACGATGGAATTGTAGTATCAACAAATGTATGTTGTATAGGGTTATCATTAATTAGTTTATTGGCATACAACTCACCTACATGTGCAAAATGGTGATTAAGAGCATCGGACTCAATCTTAGGCGTACAAGTCTCTCTTTTAGTGTTGAGTAAATCATTTATACACTCCCACATTTTTTTTTAGTTTCCTTTGCATTTCGATAGTTTATTATTATAGAAGTCATATTTACATTGTTTAATCATATTATTTAAGATGTTTCTATAATTTATATACTGCGATTTTAGAATGGAGTTGAAAGGCTGTTTTTTAAGAGTTTGGTACATGAGATCACGTTTCCTTATTGAAATAATTAGTCCAGTTGTGGACTAAATAATTAGTCCATCCAAGGCTTGAGAGGTTTCAGTTTGTGGGGTACTAGTTTCACATAAGTTTCCTTTTTTATCTCTGTATTTGATCTGTTCATGAAGTAATCTCTATATGGAACAAGTCCGTGTTTAGAGGAGGACTCATTACAACAATAGACACAGTACAAGAAAGAAAAAGTTGACTTTCTACTGCTGTAGTTTACAAGCATAAGCTATTCAAACATATTTACATACAACAATACTAACACATAAAACAATTGAAAGAAATATAATCTCAAATTCTTAGCCAATAATAATAGAAATAAATTCTATAAACAAAAACTGATTGCTTCCTTTCTTTTGTCATAGTTCTGGAAACATTACCGATGTACTCAATGCACTCATTTACACATTTTGAAAACAATAATTTCTACAATATATAATTAATAACATGAATAGAAGAATAATAATCATTTCTCATAACATATGAAACTGGTACTGGTACTTATTCAGGATCAATACTAAACTGCATTCAAAAGCAATGCCAATTCTGAGTTAATATCAAAAGAAAAAAGGAATTTTTTAAGCTCTAACTTGAAGCATTTCTGATTGATTTTTTGTTTTAATTCTGGCGGCAATTTATTGAATAATCTTGGGGCCAGATAATAGAAATGTCGCTGCCCTGTGGTCGTTTCCCTTCTTGTCTCCTCTACCATTCCTTAATATTTTATTTATAGGTGATGGCTTCTTGATCCATTCCGAGCTGCGATGTAGGTCTATTACCACACTTTTTTCTACGTATTTCACACGACATGCAGTCAAATATTTAAGTAAATAATCAAAATCGTTTACTTACTGACTGTAGTACTTTCGACCGTCTCGCGATCATTTTCAACAGAAGATTTTGATTATTCACTTAAATATTTGACAGCATGTCGTGTAAAATACGTAGAAAAAAATTTATTTATCTTAAATTTTTGTAATACTCAAATTTCGAAAAAAACAAATTAAGAATATTGAACATATTGAGTATGTTGAACGGTTCACATGATTATTATTTCTATTCTGCAAACCGACATGAATATTGAGCGAGCACAGTTTCTCATCATGGTAATCGAGTCAACATCATAATAATATGCAAGCACACACGTTCGGCGATCGTAGAAATAAAAGTGATCGAGCCCGTAAAACGAAAGTGGCCGACTCAATCCCGTCGCAGTTGAAAATATCACCGGCGCGATGGGAATAAATATCTGTGTAATAGGCCTGTGGGAGAGAGCCCCTTCCCACTATATATAAAGGCCACCACCTCTTCACTGCTTGGTTTGCTGGTAGTATGGAGGGTAACCGAACCGATGTAGATCTACATACACACCAGGAGTGATATGCATCGATGATGGAAGCAGTAACAATATTTGTGGAGGGAGTTCAAGGGGCTGAAGAAGAAGAAGAAGAAAAAGAAAATTTGAACTGGAAAGAAGAAGGAAAACTGTGGAGAAGAAGACGAAAAGGTAGAGAGAGACATGCAAATACGTGCCATGGTTTGGCGAAGAAGGCACTAGAATCGAGACGGAGGGTGAGAGAAAGGAGTGTATAAGGGTTTGCAACCGTTTCGGCTAAAGTAGGGTAACATATCATGTGTGTTTTAGAGTGAAACAGGGGTAGGGGGTGCGGAGTGGCACCAACGCGCGTAAAACACGCGTTTTGCATGCCATCGCCGACGATATATTATGACGATTGCTCGCCTTCCATCCGCCATCTTGCTACCTCCACTCGTTAGCGAGTTTCCATTCCCTTATTTATTCATCAATTTCTCCATCACATTGCGCCATTCTTGCTAAGCGGTCGGCTAGTGCCAGTGCCTCCTTTGGTTTTAGTAGCACTAGTATCACTGCCACTATCAGCTTTACTACTTTGTATAGTTTCCATAGTGTCATGTTGCAATGTCCTCTTATCGAATATTGAGTTGTAACCAATGTTACAATTCATAGCAAAGAATAGGAATCTCCAGTTTCATATATTTTGTTCATCCTGATAAGAAACTACTTGTATTTACATTAAAATTAAAAATTGAAGTTCCCCGCTTATCAAATTTCCATTTTTCACAAAAATAATTATGAACAGTCAATGGAAAATAAAAATATATTTCAGAAAGTCACTTTGATTTTCAATTTTTATGTACAAGTTGAATACTATTATTGAGAGGTACAGACCCCATCTGGTATACAGAACCCAAGGTACAGAACATCACTGTTCAGCTTCTGTTTGACGACAAAATTACTGTCATTTATGGAAATTGATAATTGAATTTGGATGAATTATTAGTTTAGATAAATGATTAGTTACATTAGTGCTCCAGAACACTGTAATTTCTATTGAAAATATTACATGAATCGGTAAAGAAAATGATTACATTACGGCGTAAATACCTGATGAAAAGGCCCAACATTTTTTTCAGAGTTGTCTGGGAATCCATCTTGAATAGAAATCCTTTCCTTATACATCCATGATCCAAATAAACTATACAATTCAGTTACTCATTTATTTATTTTTTACCTCAAAAAAGATTTAGATCTAGTGGAACATCATTACAATAACTGCAATCTTCATTTTTATAAAAGCCTATTGCTCTCAAATTGACTAGACCCCACTACAATTCCCCGGAAAAATGTGTTGGAAAGTGCTTCTAGAAATGGCTGTTCGAGACTTCATGTGAAGTAAGTGAGGTTATATGGAGTACAAGGAGATATGAATGTGGAAATTTAGATTTGAGGATTGAGTCCATGAATATACAAGTAGAGAAATTTATGAAGAGACGTATAAATGTAACAAGAAGGACCCAAGGACAAAATTTCTAAAGATATCTTATGATATCTTAACATATCATTTCAGGATGATGGGGATATAGGAAATAAGGTATGGGATGTATGGATGAGGATGTTAGGTAATTGTTGTCTCGCAAAACATGTTGAACACGTGCGTAAAGTAGGGCTTTTAAAACAATAGCAATATTACTGAACACAGAATTAATAATGAAGAGGACTACAAGAGTGTGGTCAGGATGTTGGGGAAGGTGATTGTGGAGGGGTGGACGAAGGAAAGGGGTGAGGGGGCGACCTTGGCTGTCTGCGGCCGGATATCCTTTTAGGACAACAAGAGAAGGCTTTCAGACGTCTTAATCTTAACGCGCGCGCGGCCCGATAGAGGAGACAGTTGCCCTTACTAACAGCAGCGCACCCTTGTCTCAGTCCCGGGCCCGGCCGGCGCGATACCTGTTTCACTGACTCACTTCCCAGGCCCAGGCTCGGCTGCCCGTTCGCAGCCAGCCCACTTACCCAACACAAAATTAATTACCTCTTATTATCTATCGTTTTCCAATCGGTGCAGTGTTGCGTAGGTTATTAACTAGGAATTCATATTCTTAGTAATAAGAAGTTTTTCATGGAAAGGAAGAAGAGCTTCAAAATACATAACGATGGCTGAGAGAGTAGAGCATCGTCTATAACATTCTTGCATCATCATAATAAATGTTGAGCGGTGTCTCTGTTGATCACACTTATAAACGATTTTCAACAGCGAAAAAACAAAGTTCGGTCTGATTGCCGAGTACCCAATAGCGGCTAACAATCAAAACAATTATAGTGTTTGGTTTCTAGATATAATTGAACCGAACGCTGTTTGAATTTTTGTTCTCATAAATCGTTAGGAATATGCTATGGCCTGAGATTTGCTTGTTCGATAATATGATAGGTGAAAATGAGGTTTTTGAATTCTGATTCTATCACAATAACCGGAAACAAATAATCTGTAGAATTGAGTGATATTTTTATAGGGAGATTATACCTAAGACTTGGCATTTGAAAGCAACTTATTTAGACGTTGCGAATAATAACCAGTGTTCCGCAACTTTTTCACATTCCTTATTAACTAGTATTGGATTTTCCAGACTAAATTATGTTCCAGTTTCGTAGAGTATGAAAACTCATTATTCAGTCTGTAAGAACGCGAGTAGAAAGTTAACAATGGATAGGGATGTAATCTCAATAGTTTCATTTACTGATTTCAATTACCTTACTTTCTGGGATGGATTTGCAAAATAGTTTACTGGAAGTCCACTACTTCAGAACTGCTGTTTAGGAACGAGGAGAATTTCATACTTCCAAATTACAGTATTCAGTATTCGGTTACAATATTTTAAAGCTTGTATTTAGAACTCAAATGGTGGATTGTCCAATACCAAGAATGAAGACCAGAAGGTGCTTTCTCGATAGCACATCAAAATAAGCATTGAACCCCCTGATAAGCTCGGCGTGACTCAATTAATTAAACGTAGAATACATGGAAAAATACGACAGTGTGTTCCTTGTAATCTCATCCAAACAAATTAATCTCACTTTGTTAGATCGGTATCAGATAAGCAGACCGCGATCCCCCATACAAACCGGTTTATTAACGATTTGGAACGACATCCTGAGATTCGAATACGTGTTGAATGCTTTTAAACGAAGCGGAGCTTCTGCTTTTTTCGTGGACTAATCGCTCGACAAGGGTCGAATAGTTTTGTCCATTCGATTGAAGGTGGTTGAGTCGGTGGCCAGCGCCTTCCGCCTTGTGTGACGGCGCCAAGTCAGACCCTCATTCGTAGTTGCTGGCTTGTTTCAAGTTTTATTGTGACTCTTTTACGATCCGATTATCTTGATTGTTGAGAAGGAACTTACGCTCTTTTGAGCACCGAGGAAGCTAGAATGGACTTCACTTCACTTCATGTTTTTAGGTTCCAAGCTCAAAACTAAAAAATAGATAGCTTGAGAAAACTCTAAAAATATTAATTAGAAGATTGCTGAAAAGTCTCATTGAATTCAACTCTTCATCCAGATTTGCAAAAGACATGGATTAGACTAGAGTTATTTATCTATTTATGTTACTACATTTACATATATCTTTATTGATTGATTGATTCTTTATTGATTCATACAATAAGGATCCATTCTTTTCATTCATCATCAAAATGATAGGGAGATGAAAAATAAGGTGAACTTGTGTTATTCTTCTCCCAAATTTAGGTCCGAAACAGGACCTATTTTTTACACATAGTCCGAAATAGGTTGTCTTACAAAATTTTCAGTCCTTAATATTATTCTCACTTATTTGGATAAGAGAGGCTTGAAGGAGAAAAATGACTCTGAATAGAAATCTATGATATCTTAACAATTCTTGGTACCATTTCACGCATATTCAGATTCGATAAGTGTTCTGAGAGATGTGAGATCTGATGTATTCTCATGCTGTTTGATGCCAACTATTTCTTGAGCGTGGATGATGAGATGAAAAATGATCAAAATATCGAACCATGTCCTAGGTAGGAATCCAACTCACAGCAAGGCGTAGTGACAGTTATTGGTTGTTTCGCATCCCCCTGATAGACAGTATTTACCACAACATTCACTGATTTTATTATTATTTTTACTTTTTTCATAAAAAATATTATTTTCTCTTTTACTAAGAATTGCTTGTTAAATTATAATTTAGTATTGTATTGGAGGTTCAAGTGTAAGAAATGGTCGACTGCGTCCTAACTTCGCCCTCCTAGGTCAAAAATAAAGGCAGTCATTCTATTCTATTTACTATTTACTATTATTATTTTTGAAAATTAGTCCTTGATGAATTTATCTTTTTTAAAATCATTGTCATAAATAAATTTAATTATCTAGATGAGTATTACAAAACTTTTTGCTTGGCGACACAACATTATGTTTATCCCTTATCCCTTTTCGCAACCACGTGAAATCGATCTCACCTCTCTTCCCCCATACTTTCCTCAAATCCAAGCATTGAGCCACAGAAATATATTACTGCATTAGAGCCTACTAACGATGAAATAGAGATAAAATATGCTGAGAAATCAGTAAATTTCAATTCATTACCAAGTGCTATGCACCGAGAATCCTTTGGCGTTGATCGCGACCCACCGTTGACCTAGGCTATTTTAAAAATCTCGGTATCTCACTATTCATTTTCATCATTCATCAGTCTCTTCTTAGAGGCCTAAAATATGATGGAAGAAAAATAATGACAGCAGTTTAACAGGACAGGAAAGAGAAAAAATCGGAGCTTCTGGAGTAGTTATTAGGAGAAATGAGAACAAAAGGCTGGCCGTAGATGAAGACTGAGCATAACGCCACTAATGCAACAATAAAGTTGTTTGATTGGGTCGTAAAAGCCAAATAATAATACAGGTCGGCTTTCTGTCTCAGAAATTGGCTACATTTCATCAGAAGGAAAAAAATAACATGAAGTAGCACCTTATATTCGGTAGGAACGTATTTTTGACGTATTCTTAGGGTAAAGAGTGGATACAATCCATATAACAGCAAATATTTATTCCAGAAATCTCTGGTAGTGTAGAATCTGGAAGTGGAACTATCATTACAATAATAATCTCAGATAGCTGTTTCAAATTTGAACCTTTCTTCACAACATAGCTCAGCACGATTTTAACTGTACTATACCTATGAAATATGTTAAATGAAAATTATTGAGGTGATTCGCAAAAGGAAACCCTTCATGGAATGATTGTACAAAAATGAAAGATAATAGGAATTGAAATTTGCATTTTTCCAAAATATACTTGTTCATCTTCATCAAGTGGAACAGTTACCGATCATTCTTATAAGTGGTTTACTTCAAGATGCAAATTTATTCAATCACTTATTGAAATATTCAATAGACAAAGTCATCATTATTTCTCCATGAACCTTGAATGTCCTAAATGCCCTCAATGGTCAGGAGAGTGAAAGGAAATAATGAAAAGCAACTGAATGAATGAAGAAGATTGATTTTCTGATGTATTTGTACATCATTGAAGATTACCCTGATGGAATTTTAGTATAATACGTATTATATTTTTCACAATCTCGTAGATAATAGTAGCCCAGTTATTTACTCAAGATTCGTTACCTTTAGTGTTACCTTGAGTTTCATATTCATGTACCGGTACTCTCAATATTCATACTATCCTCAACAAAATCTAATATTCTATAGATATAATAGGAGTATAATTATCTAAAATTTTAAAAAATAATATACTAAATAAATATTACGCTGAATCTAATTCGCTTTTGAGCCGAGGAATTTGCATGCTTTTTCTACTTTTAACAGTATCAGCTCAGAATCTAGAATGTCAACAAAGCTGAACCGGAGTTGGAGTGTCGCTATTTTGGGATAGAGGCTTGAAGAATAGGGCCATTAGCCGGCCTGCAGTAGTAATGTCGCGAAATGCAATTAGGCTGTGTTTCCACCCTGTACGGGTTCAGTCGATTAACAACGCCCTCTGAAAGCCATTGCAACCTCCCCCCCTCCCATCAACCGTCTAACAACGCACCAACCCCCTTTATTTCACAAAGTACTCAGTGTTGATCGTTTGGTGAAGCATCGTTCTCCAAGTGCTGATACATCCAAGTGCTTCAAAGAAGACATTGGTTGATCGTATTGAAAAATTAATTTTTCTTATTCACAGATTGTGAATATTTTGAAATGCTAGAATATACTTAGGACCTATGCACTTGTGAATATTTATACACTTAGGAGTATACCTTTTAAACCTTGTTAATATTTTGGAGAGCTAAAATACACTCAGGACCATATGCATCGTCTTGGTTAAACCCTTAACTGAGTTCACAGGTAGCTAAGGATGCTTTATTATAATGTGTTACATTCCAGGCTCAAACTAACAGCTGATCTATAGTGTGGTCCACGTTATAATGGCAGTAGATAAAGATAGAAGAATAGCGATGCCGATTCTCTGCATTAATTAATTACATTTCTACACTGTCAAAAGCATAATTGGCATCGTGGACCTAGAAAAGGATAGTACCACCGGCTATGTCGAATGATAGCAAAACCAAAGTTGATCAAATACTGTCATTATAACGTGGACCTCACTATATCTTCCTTTAAACTGAGATGGTGCATTATGTGCTCTAGATTAAGACACATCACATTTCTCAATTATTCTAACATAGAACGGTGTTGTTGACAAAATATGCTATTTTCTTACGTGGTTTGTGTATTTAGTGCTGGAATGAGCATACAGGACCTGTGGTGCAATTTGGAGAAACTTGAAAACAATTATTGATAACTAACTCATAATCGTGGTATTCAACACAGATAATAAAATATGTAATGTTATGTAGCCTTCGCCTTAAATGTTTTCATAAACAGTGAATATAATACCAAATGAAAACAAAATAATCTAAATTTTTTCGCTTTCATTCAGAATGCTATTGACTGATGAAACAGAGAGCAGGCAACAGGACTCGTGCATTTGTTGGACCGTCAAACGAGTCTGTGGTTAACCGCGCTTCCGAACCTGCTAGCCTACACCATCCGACTAGTACTCCACTATCATCCAGCAAAAGCGAAAGGATGATGAGTCGAGCTGTGCGTTTTGTGTCCTCTCAACCAGTTTTCAAGTCTTCAATGAATTGAAGAGAATTTTCAAGTAATAAACATTGATTATTATTATATAAATAAAAATATAAATCTGAGTAACCTTTTAAATTGTTTCGTCAGATTTATATTTTTATTTATATTAAAAGTAGCCCTAAAGAAATAAAACAATATTATTATAATTTTTCTGAAAATTTCAGAAATCAATGGTAATCTGGAGAACTTTAATAATTAGATCTTCAACTGATTCTTGTTTTTTTCAGTGCAAATGTGTTTCAAATATTCCCCACTTGACACATCAATGATCGCACATGATACAATCAAATGTTGGTCCAAAAAGATCGAAGAGAAAGAAAGAATTGGTAGAAACGAATGCGCTGTAGGGAAAGAGGCAGGTTGAAGTGTGTCCTATCCAAATAATTTAAGTAACCCGTAGGAATTAATGTTGAAACGTAGAAGAATGTTGGAAAAGCAATCCAAATGAAAGCGACGGTTCAAATTAGCCAAGTCTTCAATATTGTCATGAAAAACGTGTTGGCTACCTGGCGTGTATGGTACCTATACTAGTTTAGCTATTGCTAATTTCCAATCCGCAATGTTTGTTGAAGAAAGTAGTAACCTGTCCAAGGGAGAGTGTTGGATTGTTTGCGAAAATAACAAGGATGGTCTAGGATGGCCTGGTGCAGCAATGTAAATGAGCAGGTCAGTTTGTTTGATGTCTGGAAGTCATTACCGTGACAATTCTAGTTAATCAACAAACCTGCCAACTGCTGATAGATAGTCGCACGACAATAATTCGCTTTCCTGCTGGTTGAAACAATTAACGCGTTGGGCGTTATAATGCGTTCGACTATCGTGTCCTGGCGTTGATAAAGACCATCAGTTTCAAGCCACCGGCCACTCCACTATCACCTCAACAGTTATCTGTTCCGTGTGAAGAATACTGTTTAAATGCTAATTGACTAGCGTTTTCTTCGAAAGAAAACTGATCTATGTTAACGCCGTTTACATGTAGTGTCTTGTCATGCGTTACATTGCTAATTCATTGCCAGATAGTACATTCTACATACCACTTTCGGAAACATTTTGTAGACGTTATAGTCCAGTCAAATGGTCGTTTTTCAGGAAACAGCCCCGAAAGAATTTTTCTTGACGGTTCTATATGTATTTTGGGGCGCTGAATTCGAATCCGAAATTTGCTGACGCGCCAGAGGGTGGCTTCACCCCCAAAACCCAGAAAAACCCCCAAAATTTCGGACTTTTTTCGAATTTCCCATTCAATCTCGAAAACCGTGAGTTTCTCAAGAAAAATCATTCTTAAAAAAATTAGAGAAAATAGAATTTCCAATAAATTGAGTGGTCGCGCAGGACTCTACCGTTTTTAGTTCCGGAGCTACGAATTTTCAAAAAAGGGGTATTATTTAAGGGTTTTTCAAAATTAAGCAAACTCACCACTTTCGCCCTATACAACTTGGATATTTCACTAGTAATGATGAAAAACCACACCTCACGTTAAAGAGCAATTAATTCTGAACAAGATTTCTTAGGAATTTTCAAATTTAGTAGAGGGGGAGGGGGGGGACACCCAAAAATAGAAAACAAATCATTCAGTAAAAATACAAATTTTTCTTTATAATACATTATAATGAAGCTACATTCGTAGCTCCGGAATCAATAACGGTAGAGTCCTGCGCGACCACTCAATTTATTGGAAATTCTATTTTCTTTAATTTTGTCGAGAATGATTTTTCTTGAGAAACTCAAGGTTTTCGAGATTGAATGAGAAATTCGAAAAAAGTCCGAAATTTTGGGGGTTTGGGGGGTGAAGCTGCCCTCTGGCGTGTCAGCAAATTTCGGATTCGAATTCAGCGCCCCAAAATACATATAGGAACGTCAAGAAAAATTCTTTCGGGGCTTTTTCCTGAAAAACGACCATTTGACTGGACTATTGTGTTTCTTTCCGATGTTACGAATTATTGTGGCGTTACTCATGAGACTGTATTATTGTAATGTATAGTAATGTGTAAAGGTATCAAATTTGGGTAGATAAAAAGCCCTAACAGAAATAATAATAGGTCTAAAAATAAAGTAATTGGCTAATATCGCCAAGCAGATAATAATCAAGATAAGATAGCATCAGCTTGTTCTGGCTAAATGGTACAAGAACTTAAAAAGGATTTGAAGAAAGTTTACTACTCATAAATATATTATTTATAAAATATTTGAAGATTGAGGTTAGATAGATGTATTCACAGATCGGTGACCTAGAGATCGATCAAACCGAAGAACGTAGAATCTGACCAAAACCCCTTGGCAGAGCTTTATTGCAATCAGACGGTGTGCAATGTGAGAAAACACCCGTCCACGTGGCTAATTATTAGTTAGCATGGAATTAATATTAATGTATATAATATTAACTAGCATGCAAAGAGCATAAATAAAAAACCAAATAAAAATAATTTAATGTATTCAGGAAATAAGAGTTACCAGGCGCATGAATACCTAATAAAATTTGCATGCACCAATAGTAAAACGGCAGTTAATAGGCGGCAACTGTAGGCCGATTCAAAAATATTTATATATATTTATATAATTGTAGTAGATTTCGTGTAAAAATTTGTGTAATCTATGTTATCAATATGGCTCGAATGCAAAGAAATTATTAATCATATAATCTAAGCAATATCTTGGCATTTTTTGTAAGATCTATTTGAATTTAATGGCGGAGGATTGAGATATTTAAATTTTATGCTAATTTGAAAGTCGGAAAGAGGATCTGTAAAACTTGAGAAGGAAGAACCAGCACTCGCCAGCCAGATGCCACCATAAGAGGACCCCAAATATTTTAGAGCGAAGTACCTTATTAATAATTTTGTAAAAGTTAAAGTTAAAGTAAATTATTTAATTTCTTAAAAGACTTCGTGATGCTATTGTGAAGCAGAAGTCATTTTTCATTTTTATTAAATTTATAACCCCCTGGAGGAGACGATTCCGGCTACCATATTCCCGGACCACATGGAGTTGGATCGACATCGGCGGCTTACAAGAAGATTTTCGACACGTGAGTGATTTAAATTTGAATTTAGTGATGGGCGCCCTAGTGCTTCGAAATAATCTGATGATCAAAGCTAGCTCGCCGAAAGGGTTATTATAAATTGAGAAATTAATAAGAGTAATACTTGCGCAAGTAAAAATTAGTATTAAAGGTATTTAATTGAAAGAAAATATATAGATCAATAATTTTTAGAAATTTCTATTTAATCAAAGAAGTACGAATCTAGGCTATCAAACGTATGCATACAATATTTAATTTTTTGCAATACAATTTGCGATAATTCATCATAGTTCTAATTCACTAGATGAATGGCTCTACCTATTCCGTCAGGTGCCGAATCTTGCACCCTGAGATAAAAATATATATTCGATACAAATAAATCTACTAAATACTAGAGATTTTAATATATAGATATATTTGGATTATTAGTGGCTAATTTATCAAGCTGATCTTAGAGCACATATTTATGATTGAATTATCCAAGCCGACAAGTATTAGCAAGTACATGTCACAGCTACATGCCAAAGATTGCATATGATTTCAAGATAAAGGCACATGGTAATGATTCGTGCCATAAATCTAGAATATAAAGTTAGCCTGTGATATTTTTATTGATTTCAAATATTGTTCTATTTTTATATTATATTTTTTATCGCTCTATATATATTTTTTGCCTCGACTGATCTTTGCATTATTTGTACAATATATGTGTAAAATTTTCATGGTGTGCAATTTATTTTATATTCCTCATCTCTATAGTATAAGTATCATTTATATATATATATATTTATTATTATTGAATTACAAGAGTTATTGGAGAAGCCCATATCTAGGCCTATCAAGATTTTTTAAGACTGAATACTATTAGAAAACCACGCCCTAATTATATTAAATCTCATGCTTTACCGACTGATGCCAAGCAGGAGGCTAATCGTTATTTTATATAAAGAATAACGTGACATAAATACATGTCGTGCCAACGTGGGACTGATGATGAGAGCCAAGCTCATTGAATAATTACTTGAAATTAGGTCAATAACCATAGTGAAAATTATAGATAACTTATACGAGTTGTGAGGAAAACTGGCGAAGGAATATTTGTATTACTTTTTGGGGAAACAAGAGCTTTAAATAGAGAGAAATTATATGTTTTAAAGAAAATTTTATATTATTAGTACTGTGAAAAATTACATGTTTATAGAGAGAGATTATATTTTATAAGCCTAAACTGCTATTACTTTCTAGTCAAAAATATATTAGGTGTTTAAGCCGGTTGGAAAATAAGTCGCAGCCTGTAAACTAGCCAAAAATAAATCAACAAAACATTGAGGGCGCTAGAGCATTGTAAAAAACTTAAGTATAAATACCTGGTTGTAAGAGTATCCAAACACTTACACATCACTGTTCACTGTAAGTCCCGGTTGTGTCTCTTTTTTAAGCATTTTCGCTTATCATTTTTATCACTGTTTAATTAGCATTTATCACATTTGACATAATGAATCACACTCCCGCAAACTCTGAAGTTTCATATATGTACGGCGGTTGCACAGATCCCACTTTGTCGACTCCGAGCACATCAAACCCCACCACGGTAGATGCCAATACGCCACGAGAAAGGGAACCAGGAAGCGTCGGGTCGATAATTTTCGATCCACCAGGTCTGCAACCTCTATCCTCCACTCGAATCGACGCCGCTGACACACCATTGAATCAACGGATAGTAGAGATCAATTTTGAAGGGGGCGAAGAGCAGTCTGCAGAACCCGCATCGCCGGAGGCCGAGTCACACCTGGGCAAACAGAGTATGTTTTCAACCACAGAACTAGATCCGCTTCAAAAGGTAATAATGGAACAAACGAGTAGCACTTTCAACATTATGTTACAAAAAACAATGGATAGTATGATGCAGGAAATTAAAAAGGAGATTGCTACAGTAAAAGAGGAAAATAAACAGACAGTGGAACAGGGCATGAAAGAGACCACAGGCGCTATAAAATCAGTAGAACAACGGTTGGATAATATTGAAACTAAAGTAGAGAGTCATAGGGAAGAGTTAAAAGCAATGATAACCCTACAAAAAGAAAATCAAGATAAAGTTACGGCAGGATTATCGGAAAGGTTAGATACGGTTACATGTGAACTCAATGAAAGGATAGACAACTTAAATACACAAATCACTACACCTATTCAGGATATAACAAATAACATTAAGGCCGATTGCCACCAAGAAATCCACAAACAAATTACCGTTGCCAATCAAAACTTAACAACTACAGTTGACAAAAATATTAACAATATTAAAGAAATACAAAACAAACAGATTAATATGTCCACAAAAATGAACCAACTGCAAGGTAGCATCAATCAAAACACTGAAACCTGTAAAGCTTTAAATGGAACTCTACTAATTCAGAAATCCACTCTGACTCAACTAAATCAAGAATAAACGCAAATAAAATTACACATGATAGTCAATGGCAGATAACACAGGAAAAATAATAGCATTGGAAAATCATATTCAACAACAACCTCAAGGAATTCAAACAGACAACCTCAACGTACATAGTATATTACAAGGACTAGGAAAATTTGATAACACTGATCGCCATTTGCAACCTCACCATTCATTGATCAGATAAAATTAGTACAAACTCTTGCACCTACCTCTTGGAATTTTTGGCGTCTCCGTTTGACTAATTTATTGATTGGCGAACCCCTGATGTTTTTTCGGAGTAGAGCCCATGAGTTTACATCATTGGATGAGTTTGTCGCTGTCTTCCTGGAACAGTATTGGAGCAGAAGTAAACAGTTGGACGTGCTAGCGGACATCATATCATGCGATTTCAACCCTAAATTAGACGGTGCATGTACCACTTTCGTCACTGCCCTACAGTTTAAAAATTCTCAATTGAGCGAGCCCATTAATGAATCGGCGTTAGCAAGCATTATTTTAAAGAAGCTACCGTATCAAGTTAGAATGGCACTCGCCACACAACCCATTACTGATTGTAAGCAGCTGATTAATCATTTATATGGCATACAGTCTGCAATGGCAATATCAACCCACCGCTCAGACCAAAGATACGCATCAAATCAGCATAATTCAAAATTTAATCCGCATAACAGCCAAAAATATGAACCGGTATCATATGATCGCTACCGATCTGCTCCCCAATTTGAACGCCGCTATGAGCACAGGCAAAATGGTAACTGGAATAATGAAAAATTTCAAAATCGTACAACTAACCACTATGCCCAGCAGAGCACTCGTAGGAATCACTATGATGGCCGTGATCGATTAAACTCACATAATAATAATACACAAAACAGTTACAACAGAAATTATAAACCACCACCTCAACAAGTAAGTACAAACTATACACTAACACATGCAATAGGTTTGAATCAACAAAAAACCCGGAACCCAACACCCAACGACCCGCCACCAGATATACAGAAAACTACAGCTAATAAAACAGGACTATATGATACCCCCAATATCCAACCACAAAAAACCGCCGCCAACAATGCAATTAAAACCAGCCGCAAGCAACAACCCATTTTAAGTATTCTGTTTCCCACTGAAGAGCAACTCGCCGCCGAAGAATCACTACCGGCCACCACCCTACAACAAGAACCAATCCATTACAAAAATGACGAAATTCCATCACTGCCTAAAATAAACAGTTACGAGGAGGAGACCGCCACCATGTATCCGCACACCACACCCGCGCATCAATTGACCGCCACCATGCACCCATATCATTGTACCCCACCGAAGCAGACCAGAGAGGACGGCATGCAGGACCGGAGGAGCGACCACCGTAAGGCCCGGAGGCGAAAGAAACGGAGGAACCGCGCGCGCCGATGGAGGCCGCATGCACGCTTCAAGAGGCCAAGGAGGATTCCGGACCGGCACCAAGGAGGACAGGAAGAGATCGCCGACGTCATGCATCCGCGGCATATTCGTTTCAAGGAAGATGATCAACGATGTGACCGGAAGAATGGGCTAAGGAAACGGGATAAAAACGGATCGAATGAATGGGATAAAAACGGAGCTACTACTATGACTACTACTGATTCATGCCTGGATAAAAATAAAGTGGACTATTTATGGAGGTTGATAAAGGATAGAAAGCCAATAAGATTGGAAGAATTAAAAAATAATATTAAAAAAGTGGAAGTACCTGGCTATATGTTGAGTGATTATATTGTTGGGAAGTTGATAATGTTTTGATATGTGTTTATATTTGTTATGATGGCTGTGATATTAATAAACGACTGTGTTGTGGATAGAACGAAAAATATTGTATTGTTGTTGTTAAATGAATCTATTATTGATAATTGGAAATTTAATATTATAAAAATGTTTATTGTTACAAGCCTAATGAGTTATAATGAGCCGAAATCAAGGATATTAGATGAAAATAAGAGGAAAGGTGAATTAAAATTACAGGATGAATCGGAAAAGAATAGATTAAAAGGAATTATCATAAATGAAGCTTGGAATTATTTAAAGGAATACACCAGATACCGGGGTTTTATATTCATGAAGAAAATTTATCAACTAGGACAGCCTCAACAATCAACAAATGGACAGCAGATAACCGAACGGCCTACAGCAGTATAGCCTAGCTACAAGCAAAAAGCCAAGATACGGGAAAACCACAACAATTCTACATGAAATATCATCGAATTTAAAATAATATGATAAGAAGTCAAAGGAAAACAACACTATCAAGCCAATTACTAACCTTCCTTAATAAATTTAATATTGATATAGGACCTCGTGGCAACAATCCAATGTTTTAATTCCTTCAGCCGTTAGAAGCCTGCAATAAGGAAAAGAACAATTTTTAAATATGTAATTAAATTATATACATCAGATAAAAAAGACACAAGCGGGGATAATAAAATTAAAATTTGTTAATTACCTGTTTAAGAGAAAAATCGAGCAGTTAGGTTAGTTATGAAAGTCGATAGCAAATTCTGATGTAACATGAAACACTATGAATTGTAGAACAGCGAACAGCTGACCAAAGCCGCCCAAATCAAATGAATGTAATATCTGTTGAACATATGTTTATAAAAAGAATTACTGTACCCAAAGAGTTATTTATTATTGTTATTTATTATATTTATTAATGTCGATATTTATTTATATGTTTTTATATTTATTACTTTTAATTATGCCACGTTTGTTACCTGAAAAGATTTAAAGTGAATACCAATTACCAAAACCAAAGAGCCATTAGCAAAAGAAAGTATTGTACCTGATGTATAGAAAATTATTTATATTAAGACCTAAGAAATACTATAAGATATAAGCCCAGAAGTTTATGAATCGAAATTATTGTCTAAAAGGAATCATTTATGAGAATTATGAAATGTGTGTAGTTAAGTTGGCAGCCCTGCAAGCGGCGAATTCAAAAATTACTGTGTTGTAAATGGTGTCAGGAGGAGTGCGTTTAGAAGTTTATATTTATGATATTTTTATGCGTGTTGAGGAGGAGAATTTGTTATTGTTTTTGATAAAGGTATAAAGGAGATGCAGCAAATATGACTGCGAAATGTGATAGAAGTAGGAGAGTATAATTTATAAATAAAGTATAGTGTATATCAGTGTATTTGAAGGGTGGGTTTTCATTAAAAACATTGTGATTCTCAAATATTTGAATTCAAACCCAGGGGCGTGTGTAAAGGTATCAAATTTGGGTAGATAAAAAGCCCTAACAGAAATAATAATAGGTCTAAAAATAAAGTAATTGGCTAATATCGCCAAGCAGATAATAATCAAGATAAGATAGCATCAGCTTGTTCTGGCTAAATGGTACAAGAACTTAAAAAGGATTTGAAGAAAGTTTACTACTCATAAATATATTATTTATAAAATATTTGAAGATTGAGGTTAGATAGATGTATTCACAGATCGGTGACCTAGAGATCGATCAAACCGAAGAACGTAGAATCTGACCAAAACCCCTTGGCAGAGCTTTATTGCAATCAGACGGTGTGCAATGTGAGAAAACACCCGTCCACGTGGCTAATTATTAGTTAGCATGGAATTAATATAATGTATATAATATTAACTAGCATGCAAAGAGCATAAATAAAAAACCAAATAAAAATAATTTAATGTATTCAGGAAATAAGAGTTACCAGGCGCATGAATACCTAATAAAATTTGCATGCACCAATAGTAAAACGGCAGTTAATAGGCGGCAACTGTAGGCCGATTCAAAAATATTTATATATATTTATATAATTGTAGTAGATTTCGTGTAAAAATTTGTGTAATCTATGTTATCAATATGGCTCGAATGCAAAGAAATTATTAATCATATAATCTAAGCAATATCTTGGCATTTTTTGTAAGATCTATTTGAATTTAATGGCGGAGGATTGAGATATTTAAATTTTATGCTAATTTGAAAGTCGGAAAGAGGATCTGTAAAACTTGAGAAGGAAGAACCAGCACTCGCCAGCCAGATGCCACCATAAGAGGACCCCAAATATTTTAGAGCGAAGTACCTTATTAATAATTTTGTAAAAGTTAAAGTTAAAGTAAATTATTTAATTTCTTAAAAGACTTCGTGATGCTATTGTGAAGCAGAAGTCATTTTTCATTTTTATTAAATTTATAACCCCCTGGAGGAGACGATTCCGGCTACCATATTCCCGGACCACATGGAGTTGGATCGACATCGGCGGCTTACAAGAAGATTTTCGACACGTGAGTGATTTAAATTTGAATTTAGTGATGGGCGCCCTAGTGCTTCGAAATAATCTGATGATCAAAGCTAGCTCGCCGAAAGGGTTATTATAAATTGAGAAATTAATAAGAGTAATACTTGCGCAAGTAAAAATTAGTATTAAAGGTATTTAATTGAAAGAAAAATATATAGATCAATAATTTTTAGAAATTTCTATTTAATCAAAGAAGTACGAAATCTAGGCTATCAAACGTATGCATACAATATTTAATTTTTTGCAATACAATTTGCGATAATTCATCATAGTTCTAATTCACTAGATGAATGGCTCTACCTATTCCGTCAGGTGCCGAATCTTGCACCCTGAGATGAAAATATATATTCGATACAAATAAATCTACTAAATACTAGAGATTTTAATATATAGATATATTTGGATATTTAGTGGCTAATTTATCAAGCTGATCTTAGAGCACATATTTATGATTGAATTATCCAAGCCGACAAGTATTAGCAAGTACATGTCACAGCTACATGCCAAAGATTGCATATGATTTCAAGATAAAGGCACATGGTAATGATTCGTGCCATAAATCTAGAATATAAAGTTAGCCTGTGATATTTTTATTGATTTCAAATATTGTTCTATTTTTATATTATATTTTTTATCGCTCTATATATATTTTTTGCCTCGACTGATCTTTGCATTATTTGTACAATATATGTGTAAAATTTTCATGGTGTGCAATTTATTTTATATTCCTCATCTCTCTAGTATAAGTATCATTTATATATATATATATTTATTATTATTGAATTACAAGAGTTATTGGAGAAGCCCATATCTAGGCCTATCAAGATTTTTTAAGACTGAATACTATTAGAAAAAACACGCCCTAATTATATTAAATCTCATGCTTTACCGACTGATGCCAAGCAGGAGGCTAATCGTTATTTTATATAAAGAATAACGTGACAAAATGTCAGTTGAAATTTCATTTCATTTGAGATATATATAGTTATTGTTTTTGAAAGAAAAGCAATTCGATCGATGTATTCACTTGCATGTAATAACAATCCAAGCAACCCCAGAAAAATGTTATAAACATTGGAAATCTCCCATCCAAACAAATTGCATTGGATTCTGAATCTACTGACTCTTATGATAACAAGCTGGATTTTGAAATTTGGTTTTCCTTGGGTGAGAAGAGAAGCATTCGACATTCCATGTTGAGCAGCTTAGTCCAGGAGGTGAGATTTTAGACTATGGATATGATTTGTTTACCTCCTTATTTATCTAAACAGAGATGCGGAGTCAAGAAGTAGGCTATATTCCAAACATCGTCATGGTCGTCATGGATTAGGTTTCAATTAGCTCACTGAGTATCCACCTTTTCCTCGGTCTACCAATGCTCCTCTTCCCTATTGGTCTATGAAGACCATTGTATTCCAAACATTTCCCTCTATATGGACTATCATGATTATGAAGCATTTGGATCATTAAATACCTCACTAATTTGAAACAACAACATGTATTAAGTGACAACTATCTGATTCTATCTTATAATCTGCACTAAAATTTTTTCTGGTACTGTGAATCAGTCTAATCCTACAAATCATGCGGAAGACAAGGGATGGATAGGTCTACTCCAACATTATCAATGTCATTATCAGAAAAGAAGGATTGGACTAGACATGAGTAGCCTACATTCATCCCAATATTAAAGCTTACTTGAATGTTTTATTAAATACTAGCAGGAAATCCGTGCTCCGAAGGGTCTTTTTTAAAATTTGAAAGCTTGACGTAATGGAAACTTGAAGAATTGAAAATAGGCCTATAACCATCCTCTGTTAATTAAGAATCTATATGCAGAGTTTGAAGTTGATCAGTCCAGTAGTTCAGACGTAATGTTGCGTCAAATATAATTTTCCTATCCGGTACGCGTATAAGCCAATTCTTTCCTTTATTATAGTAAAGATTATCATCCTCACTATTAGATGGATTGAAAATGAAATTCGCCAAGATATTACGAGTAAAATAATAAACCAAGAGCTAATCGGAGTAAGTTGTTGGCTCACTGCGTTCAGTTGACTGTCATATTTTTGATGAGGACTGTAAAGGTAAAAGGTATCAGAGCCTGAAGGATATAGCCTAATTGGTCCACTAAACAGTGTCGGGTCTCGTTCGAGTACTTGAATATAAAAGATACAAAGTAATAGTCTATATAACGGAAAATATATACATTGATAGTAAAAAGTAAGCATAAAGTGAACGCGACGGTATGGCTGCGGGGCATACCACTCTCCATCAACGCTGGTTATGATAATAAAAACGCTTTCTAAAAGGGTAATAAATTTGCGGCATAATTCCAGCACCGACGCTTGTAAACGAAAATTGTATTTCGATAGATCGTTCATGTATACGTGTACATAAATATGCAGTATGGATTTTCCCAAGTTTATTAGCCAATCTTCCAGAAAGCTCAGGCCCAAAAGTCGACGAATGACTTATCTTGCAAAGAGTGCTTTGAAATGGGGAATACATAGAATTTCAGTAAAATATTGTTGGAATGTGGTAATGATAATGTAGGAAATGGATTACTGCGCGGTAAAAAGTGCAGCTATATCTGTTCGGTACGTAATTGATTGTTAAGTGTCAATTTCAATAAGAGAAATGAATAGAATATTTTACTATTACTTTACAATAGGAACGACACCGGGGAGTAATATTGTTGGAGAGTAGGCTCCACAACAAACAGCCAACAGTCAATTACTATACTAATTCTGGAAGATATTTTTGAGATGGTTAATAAGAAGAAATCACAGTAAAGTGTATTTCACTTACAGTAAATACTGTAGCTCACAAATTGCAAACAATTTGAAGCCAAGAAGAAATAGAGAATCAAATCCACTCCAATCAAGATTTCACAGAAGAATTATATTTTTCTCTTTAGACCAGTTCATAGCATTTACATTTTTAGGCTCCATTACATATCATCACTGGTGTAAAATCATGTGAATCTAATAATTCTGAAGTCTGAATCCTAGAACTTGAAAATGATTTTTTTTTTGTCACTGAGTTTCCTCAGCGAACCGTACTAATTTAATACTATTTAAAGAATCAAATGCCAAATATTCCTGAAATTCGAGTGTGATACTTTGAGTGGGTGAAGAGAGGGATTGTGGAAATGTAGGTTATAAACAACTGGGGAGTGTTATTGAAGAGAGAAATTGTCAGTTAGTGGAACTGGCAGTGGCCAACACTCGCAACGGGAGTCCTGAGAGCAATCGATATGCCCATTTCCATATTTCCACCTATTTTCAAAGATTCACAAATTAGACTCAATCAAAGCTTCAAATGATGATAGAAGCGTTCGTTGATATATTTCAGTCAAAATAGTCCGATGTTATTCTAAGTTTTGAGTTGTGAGGTCAATGTCACAGACAGATTTCGCGTTGCATGGAGGAAGGAGGACGGATGATGAAGAGGAAGGATGAAGATCAGAACGAGGAGCAGGAGAAGGAGCGAGAAGAGGAGAAGGAGGAAGAGGAATAGAGAAATGAGATAAGGAGAGACAGAATTGAGGAGAACGGTCGTCTGACGTGTGATTAGGATGACTGCCGTCCTGAGACGGGCGGCTCGATTCTCGGAAACATTTCGCACAAATACAGAGCCCGACACTGTCATTAGAGTTGCATCTGTCTCTGCTTGTTTCCATCCTTGTCTCTGTTATTATTTCTGTCTCTGTTGTTCGCTTGACTTTACAGCTTCAGCCTTGAGTCTCGTTACCCAAAGATTTACAAAGGATGCGGCACCAAACCACACGTTTCCATGAAGATCAACACTCGATCACAATGTCCATAGATAACCGACTCTGTTTTACATTTATCTTATTTAAAATTGTGTTGTGATTCATCTCACTCTCCACCTTCTTCAACCAAGATTTGAGTAACATGTAGTTCTATTGAAATCCTATTGACACGCTTTTAAAGTGTTTCAAATCTGTATTTCGGTAGTCTACTTGAACTAGGTATAATAATGATACTTTAAAATGATTTTTTCAAAGAAACTTGCTTGTTCCCGAATACGTGAATAGTGAAATGAAGAGTATACTGTTAATAGTATAATTATAAAATGAAAATAGTAGGCTTGAAACTTTTAAAATTATTTTTAGTTTGATTATATACAATGATCATTGCATGAATCATTGATACAGTAGACCCTGACTGATCTTGGTTCAATTCTGCTTATGGAAGGCAGTAATAGATTTTCTGATAACGAAAATTTTTGCCTTACAAAGTATTATTATTTGATTTGTCTCCACTACATTCATATTATCATGCCCTGATAAAACAGTTGCAATATCATAGAGCTCATAGGAAATAAAGATCAAAATTATAGATTATATGAAACATTCAACCGCTAAACCCGAAAAGGAGTGTAACAATAAATAATTTATCAAATCTTAACCGAGCAATTTCAAATAGATGGAATAATAATGCAAATATGGAATATTGAGGAGATGGCAAGCGTTTATTTGAAAAGAGTTTCGTTGAACAGTGTAACACCGAAAAGCAGAGTAACAATAAATAATTTATCAAATCATAACTGAACAATTTGAAATGGGTGGAATAATAATGCAAATATGGATTCTTGAGGAATTGGCAAGCGTTAGTTTGAAAAGCGATGAGTTTGCTAAACAGTTGATCTGTGCTCTGATGGCGGCAACTCGAAAGGAAGAAATTAATAGTTGGAGAAGACCGCGCCCGGACTCAGCTACAAGCCTCCAATTTGCGCTCCAAGCTGAGAGCTGAGCGGCCTTTGTCTTCATGGATCCGCCAGACTACGGCTTGCATAGCAATGAACTGGGTCCCTAGCCCGCATCGATAATGTACTTTTCAACAGCAGTTAGAAAAAAACTCTGTCATGTAATTGCACAGCTTTAGAACCGGCTATGTTAGTATAAGAAAGAAAACGTTTAGTACGTGTTCAGTTCCAACTAATATAATCACTGAGATCTGAGAACATACCAATAAACAGCACACCCTGCAATCAACATAATCTTTTCCGATTAACATTTTCATTGTCGAATACCATTGTATAATTTACACATATATGAGCACTCAAGAGTAAGCTAACATTGACAAATGTGGTTTCCCCATCTGTTCTCTTCGAAGTTCAATATAATTAAGTTCCCAAAAATTCTAGATTCTCAGTGCAATATGAAACTTGACTGATCAACGCTCTAGATTTTTCTTGCGATAAATTTAGTTTTTTCATGATTTTCGGATTTGGTCATTTTTTTCTATAGCTCTACAGCCCATTGTGGGCTTTGGCCTCCTCCACAACATTCCTCCAAACGTTTCTAACCATTATAAATCCTCTCCATCCTCTATAACCCATCCTTATCAAATCATCCCTTATCTCATCTTCCCATCGTATTCTTCGTCTGCCTTATTTTCTTCTTGAGTGAAGCTTCTCTTTAAGCACTATTTTTGGCATTCTGGTTTCATCCATCCTATAAATATGTCCGAGCCACCTTAGTCTCTGTGCCTTTATGAAGCGTAATATACTACGGCCTTTTATTAATAGTTCTAGTTCAGCATTGGTACTCCTTCTCCACTCTTCTCCTTCTTTAACAGGACCGTACACTTTTCTAAGCACCTTTCGTTCACTTAAATTATGTTGGTTTTCCTTAGTCAAAGTCCATCATTCAGAGCCATAGGTAACTACAGGTCTTATAAGGGTTTCATAAATCTTAAGCTTGCTGCTTCTACTGATGAGCCTGTTCTTTAGAATAGAATAGAATAGAATAGAATAGAATAGAATACAATAGAATAGAATAGAAAAAACTTTTTTTTGAATAAATAAGCTACCTCAAGCGAACCTCAAAGAGGCTGCTTGACAAGGTACTATTATACAAAACATGTAAATTCAAATATAATTATATATATATCAGTGAACTTTATTTTTACTCAACAGTTAAATTCACTTATCAGTTTATTACACTGTCAAATTTACTTACAGAATTCACTTAACAGTTAAAATTATCATGATATTAATTAATTAATTGTTGGCTCAGCTCTCAAAAATCTAAAGAGTATATATTATATAGTCAACCTGAACTTACATACAAAAAATAGAACAGAATGAATTACAACAATACAATACATTAATAATGAGTTACATTATGTTACATCTAAAGTGTAATTATTCAACCAAATCTTTAAATTTCTTTTCAACAGGCGCATATTAACAAACTCAGCACAATTATCGGGTAAATCATTGAAAGTTCTTGGTACAATGTAGATTGAGGTGTTTCTGGCTAAATTATTCGAAGTAAATGGTACAACATACCTCTCATTCCTTAAATCATATCGATTAACTTTCATAACTAAATATTTTTTGCAAAAGTAATTTTCTAAAATCAAAGTAAACAGAAATATACCTTTTATATTCAAAACCTTGCATCTATTCAAAAGATTCTCATATGAAATATCTCCCCGAGAATTGCTGACCAAACGTAAAATCTTCCTATGTACCGAAGATATTCTCCTAAGATAAACATTGCTAGCAAATCCCCACCCTTGCAATCCATATCTCATAACAGATTCTCCCAAGGCTATATACATCATCCTCTTCACTTTATTAAGTATTAAATCTTTAATATAATACATTTTGACCAATACCTGTTTGAGTCTATTACAAATTTTTTTTATATGAATATCCCAACGAAAATGATTGAGAAGCTTCATGTTGCTGTAGTATGCCGGATTTGGTCATTGCATTAGTAAAATCGAGGGAATTCATGATTTTGATGACAAGTAACACTATTAAATTTTATCTTTCAACCTGTACTGAACTTCTTCTTTGAGCACTCTGAGCACAATCCAAATCCAATAGATGCGATAAGGAGAAAAGGAGCCTTCTCCAAATTTTTTGTTTTGATAAACCAGAATCAAACTTTGAGGAAATCCTTCAAGATTAAATAATATAGCAAAGGCCTCTGCGAGATTCATTTTTTGTCTGTCTGGTGGTGAAGTAGCCTAGCCTATTAACAGCGATAATATACGTAACTACCTGAGTTGAATATTAAACCAAATTGAAAAACAAAGTCAATTTTGCTATTGGGAGGTCCATACCCGGATGTTCAACTTCTTCCATTAGAAATGAACAAATTGTTAGTGATAGCATCTTGTAAGTGTAGTACTGTTTGGATTGAGCTAATAGTCCGAGCTCATTACACATCATTTTGTGAGTCAGAGAATGACATGTACGATGTAGAAGAGCTTAATTATGTAGTCGAAAAGTGTGCAGGTGGACGGATGTCATAGCAGTGTTGCCAACTAGGCGAGTCAACTTGAGTGTCTTTAATTTTCCGGTCGGTTGGGCACCCTGCCCGCATGTTACCGATTCAAATTTTACATTTTTATCGCCCCTCAACTGATAAGTCGACGCCTATTCTGCGAATAACATGGGTAATGCTGACCTTAGCGTTTGCTTTGTCACCCTTCACAATAGACCTATACCAACCGTTTCCTTTCTCAGCTAATGCAAGATTTTAAGCTGCTGTTATACCTACTCTAGGGGAATATTTTCTCATTTATTGAACCTTGGGCCATTTGTTTTTGACAACTTATTGCTCAATCTCATTTTCACGTGGCAGTAAAAAAGTCTTCTAGTAATAATGATTTGTTTTTGTAAATAGAAGATATTTTTGATAATTTCATAGTGATGGAATCATTTCATACAAGAGATTCAATCTTGGAATGTCTAGATTGTTATTAGATATAAATGTTATCTATGTATATGATCGATCATGCATTGAATTGATTAAAATAGGTCCCTGTTATCTGAAACCGACAAAGATCAAAAAATTTGAAGAAATAACATTTTGAAGTCAAGAATATTTTTGTTCCTTTTTCAGGAATATTGAAAGAGAAATCAGTATGATTTTTTGAGGATGATTGATTTTTTTATGTTTTCAAACTAATTTTGTGCTACAAATGTTTGTGCTAGTGAATCAGTAATAGTCGTAACTCATTTCACATGAGAAGAAGCGAGATGGATGAAGTAAAGACTTGATTCCGAAAATACAGATTCCCATCAGGGGACAAACAACATCAATTTGTGAGATTCGATATCTTTTTCCAATCGATGAGCTCACTGGATTCCCCTCGCTACCAAACATGTTGTCTGGGAGAACACTGATGTCAATCAAGTCTGTTTACTCCTCGTCTCGTTCGATGAAACTGTTCGACGCCATTTGATCCGGAAACTTGAAGGAGTGGGTGGAGGGGGGAGAGTGCTAGGGCATCGTCTATTATCGCAGTCTACTTTACCGCTGAGCTTTGCCTGGAGAAAAGCGCAGTCGAGATGAGACGAAGGGTGTCCGGCAGAGCAGTTATTGGGAAGCTGAATAAACCAGATGCTTGTGTTTGAGTGTAAGAGGCGAAAAGGGTGGAAGAAGAAAAGCGGAGTTGGAGGATCGACAATAAACAATATTGGTCAAGCGTTAGGTATAAAGGCGGCTACCACACCTATTACTGTCAAAGGCATTAAAATTGCAGAAACTTTTTGTTACCCCTTGCCGGAGTCCTGAGGGGCTTGGCGAATCGGGGCGGCCCCTGGGACCGCCTGTTTCCCCTTCGATTGGAGTCTGACCCTGAATCAAATATTCACCATCTTCCGTTTTCGTTCTTCTCTCTCAGCGATCTCCCACCCTCCTTCGCCGCCCTCCCTCTACAGGAACATCCCTAAATTTTTAATTGAAAAGAAACATTTGGAGCACAACGCCTGAACAAGCACCGACAATCGGATTCCTTGTGACTTTTGTCAGTTCGCTGTCTGCCTCTCGCTAGGCAGCCCTGGCCGACCGGCGGCGGTCACTGAGCCAAGGGACCCGCCCCGCCCCAACCGATCGATTTGTTGCAGAAATGAATGCATTGACGTGAGCTAAGTCAACGATATACTGTACTTTGTTTAAAAGAGTTCTCATTTTGAAGTCTCTGGGATTAATTAGAATGTTTGATTTCCACCATTTAGAAAAATTATTCACTAGTCACGTTTGAAAGATCTTTAATATTTGAACTTTTCTCAAAAACAAATGTATTTTTATTAGTCCCACATTTTTGAAATCATTCATCTATCGATTTAAGAGAGCTTCTTTATTCCTGGGAAGCGTCAAAAACAAAAACGCATCTCTCATTAACTTTCATCATTAATAATCTAAGAGGAAATTTAAAATAGGAGTATATTATAGTAGGATTCCTTCGAATTTGTTCTATCTAATCATTGAATTAGCTGTTATCTAAAAAACTCTACAGAATATAGTATGGTATTCTACCTCTTGCAATGGAGATTCTTTTTACTTCTCGGATTCTCCTGATTGAAACAAAGATACGCCTGCTGTCAAACTGAATCTATTCTTTAGAATGGCAATGTGGAAGGGTCTGTATTGCACATTCACCAATACACCGGCACACATAGTGGCTACGCTCGAGGTAAGCCAGTATTCAAGTAAACGGCCGCGTTTATCTCCGTCTTTTATCACGTCGGAAATTTTCTGTCGAAGGGCGATGCTGAATTGATAACGAAGATTGTGAGGAGGAAAGAGAAAAAGAAGAGGAGGAAGGTCGTTTGATGTTGGTCGCTTGAGGACAGGGGGGTATTTGAGAGGGTTGGTCGTGGGAGGGGGGGGTTGAAGAGGGGTTGATCGCTCGGAGCGCAATAAGACCGACACGTCAACACGAGGATGGTCGTCCATCTCACAGCAGCCGACCCAATCAAGAGCACCATTCGCCTCAATCAGCCGACATCCACTCACTCACTCACTCACTCACTCAATCGTCTCACTTTCCCCCTCAACCAGAGAAATTCCCTGAAAACCTCTCAAATTCAATGTGTCGCCCACCATTGCATTGCTAGACTGAGAACAGTTATGATGAGAAGACTCATCTCTTGCAAAATCTTGTCCATTGCTCCCAGAGAAGTTTCATTAGTGGTGTAAATATCAGTCAGGAATATCTAGTACAGTAATAGGTGATCAAGTAACACAGGATAGTTCAAGATTGATCGGTATATCTTGCAGAATATTTCTCAAATAATCTACAATCAATCAAGTGTTTTGGAAATAAATATTTTTCATTTATCAATATATTATGTAATGAAATGCAGCACCCTACGTATTTCTTATCATATCAATAATAAGTACTCGAAAATGAATTATCAATGGAGACCATAAATAGTATTCAGTCAATGGTGATGAGTCAAATCTTCTGTATTTAATAACAGCCAAACTCAAAGTTGCGAGTTTGACTGTCAGAAAGAAAGACTGTTTTTTTCTGTATTCGTTCGTTCACTTGAATCCTGTTCTACATTATTCAATAAAATAATAATAACAATTGGATGTGGAGATAGAGAAAAAATATAAGAATTGAAAAAAGGAAGTCTGTGAATTCTCCTACATCCATTTTCATGGAAGTCTGTCCTCTGTTATTTGAAATAATTCGATATGGAGATGAAATAATCAAATCTTTATTTCATCGTGTTAGTCATACATGGTTTCAGAGACTAAGAGAACTGAATTAATATTTGAGTTGGAAATGGAGATGAAAAAATCGAATCTTCAATTCATAGTGTTACATACTCGTACAAGCCATACATGAACTGCAATCCGTTTCTCAGTTGTTTCATGGAAGTTATCTTACCTCAATATAATTATTCTTTTAGACAAATGGAAATATGCATTATCCGTTCATGACTATAATGAGTTCAAATAATCATAAATTAATTTAATGCAAAATAGCTAGAAGAAGAACATTTTCTCATATCTACATTCTTGAGTTTAGTTCCACCTGGTTTTACAATTCCTCAACTCCACAGCTGTTGAAGCATCGATTGTCTCTATAAACTGATTGCTTTTCAATTGTGGCCTTTTGTGAGTACAGTCGATAAACTACTGTGTTGAGTCACCGCCAGTGTTGATGAACACTTTGAAAGACCAATTGGCGTGGAATCGAGTCAAACCGCAGCGTTTTCCGCTCCAGCGCAAGGTTCATTGTCACTGCCTCTAAAACCCACAACATGACGAATGTCATCCACAAGGTACGCGACTATTCACTAAGGCCACACTTCCTCCAATCAATCATGTGATTGGATTCAATTGAAAAATTGAGATTCTTCTAAAGAAAAACAATACATAAATAATTCGTGTGAGCAATGCTATTACTCGTATGAGTATTGTAATTTATAATAAACTATATTTTAAGCTCTGGTATTGTTCAAGCGTATAGTATTGCGCCAATAACAATAATTGTAGGTGTTTGCATCATAAAAAGGATGAGGCCAAGTTTAGTTCAATGTCTTTATTGAGAGCTAAGATACATCCGATTTACAAAAACCTTGCAATTTCCTACTTAGGGGTGGCAGAGAGGGGATATTAAGAAGTGAGAGATTAGGTAACTAGGTTGTGCTACGTGTATTCCATGTGTTCAGTGTAATCCAAGGTATCTAGAATACCATGTATTCTAGGAACATTGGTGTAATCTGTAAAAATAAGATTTTCTCCAATGTGTTGTGAATCAATATCTTCATTGCATGGCCTCATATACTTGTTTTGTCTAGTTAGAACGAAATCCATTGGGAAACAATATTTAGCGCTCAGAAAGTTAAGAGAACTGGATGAAATAATCATAATATTTTTAAGCTCGTAATTTGAAAAAGGAGGGTTCGATTAAGTTATCAAAGGGAGAATTCAAAAAAATCTTATACAACAAGAAAAGCAAAGAGAACGTAATTATAGAACAATTGGAATGCTATTCATGAAAGATCTGCAAGAGAAGTTCCATTAGAATGTCAATTGATTGATAAATCACTGTTGGCTGAATAGATTTAATACTCATTTACTTGGGCAGTGATTAAGAGTGAGCATGTTGAGAAAAACAACTAATTAGAATTTCAGAAATTCTTGAGCTGATTGGTTGGAATCCTTTTAGAATTGCTACTGACAATCGATTTATCTAGAATCGATTCTGTCTTCCAAGGCTAGTCTGAGGCTGAACATGCACCGATTATCAGAATTCTATGTTTTCCAATTTGATGTGATTCATCGAATAAGGCTAACTTGTTTTTCCTCATGCTTCTGATAAAACAAGATTCAGAAATGTTTAAAAAAATAAATGTCTAAATATCTTCAAAATCAACAAGCTTCCATTCAACTTTTTTCCAACATGAAATTTATCATTAGGTACTTCCATTGTTTCGAAAACTCAAACTATTTCTCATTCAAGTTCTCATTGATAGTAAGGACTCGGCTGATTCATGTTATAACAAATTTGACCAAACGAATAAGTTAATGGAAATGTCGTTCATGGGAGATATAAAAATCTTTCATCAAATTAATTTAAAATGATTTTCATGCTCATGTAAATATACGAGAAGCCCTTGAAAAGAGAGTAGATGATGAAAATTATATTTGGGTGCTCCATGAATAACTTCTTAAAATGTATCCTGATTTGAATAGTTCCATAGTTTATTTTCCTTTTCAGGGATATCCGTAGATTCCAGTTAGGTTCTATGTAGAACATATTACAGTACACGTTGACAGAAACACAGAAATTTGGAGGTCAGTGAAATCCCCATTATAATTTCAGGGAAATATCTATGAGATCCAAATTTTCAAAGATTAGAATTTCCAACGTGATTACTTCATGTTAACTTTCTTCAACTTAGAAAGATGACTTGAAGGGACATTTATGTTTAAAACACCTCAATTGTTAAGGAAGAACTCAATTACTTAATATTATCAGGTACTGTTAGAGAATTAATCACCAGTTCAAGGAAAACCAGAAACAACAGACGCTTCTTGAACAACAATAATAAATTTCAACAATATTCCTTGTGAAAGATACAATATCATAATGATCTAAGTACATTTCCGATTCTCATTAGAAAATGTGTTTTATTTCAAGGTACCTAGTACAGTACGATTCTCCTCAATCTGGGTATACGTTTGGTTTCGTTGAGAGCTCATTCTGTCTTTTGCATCGAAACTCCATCTAAATTCATACGATCTGATTCCGAACGAAAAATTGAATGGAGCTGTTGGGTTGATCTGGTTTTCCAGTCTGCCCAATGTAAGGCAAAGAGAGACACTCGCATAGCACAGTCAATGATAGGAGAAGTGCCAAGAAGTAACGACAGACTCTTATCAGAGACAACCGACGTATCTGGCGACTCTCGGCTATAACTTAGCAGCGCTTGCCTGTGTAGGATGCACTCACTTACTGATAGGGCGGCGACTCTCCATCTCACTCAAGCCAGGCCAGGTCTTTATTACCATAAAACGACAATTAGAACGACGCCTTTTTAAAACGAAACCAGTGTCGAACACAATCACACAAATGCGTGTCATTCATCGACGTACTATAAATTACTGTCACATTTATAACTTGTTCCGCACAAGCGGCTTGTGCTAATGCGCTGCGCTCCGCGTTTGCGATAACTGCACAAATTCTATATTATTAGTCTCTGTCACTGATAGCCTGCACAAAGCCTTTTTGTGGTAGTACCGATTCAATGTTCTATCCTGGTCGATTAATTCTCGTCATACAGCTTACTATATAGCGTAAAAACTCAATTTTATGTAAATACTCCTGTCAAAACCACCAAGTCCTCGGTCTCGTTTCATTTCCAGATTTAAAAACTCCAATACAAACACTTTTCTTCTTAACAGGACTAAATTAAAACACTTTACGGAAAATTTTATGCTGAACCAACCGGATAATGAGGGAAATTCTAATTAATTGACTTCTATACAGGGGAAAATAGATTTTCTGTTCATTAACAAAACTAGTTTATAACGAATAAAATGTCAAAATAGAACTAAAATATAAATCATTGCTATTCATCAGGCCTCCTGATTATCAAAAATAATTTGTTATGTTAACATGATTATAAATTCCAGTGTTAGTTCTCCTATTAGGACTGTGCCGTTCCAAGTTCCACTTCAGTTTGAGAGGAATGTTTAAGCATTGAATTAGATAGTCACTGACAACGATGATAGCCATGGATATCGATGTCTACTTTCAATACATTAGTTCTCGAAATTTTTTTCTAGTAAATGTTATCTCTTGCTATTGGAGCAGGAACAATGCAGTGATTTTGAATCAATAGTTGTCAGTAAATCCTTTTACCAGAGACAGGAATATGGAAATGCTCGTTTAAAGCATAGTTCGTCAGGAATCAGAGACCATCCATGGTAGATGATTTCTCCATCGAAACATGAAAAAGTTGACAACAAACTTCATCAGTTTGAAAGAGCATTTTCATTCTATTCCAGTTCGGAAACAATACAAAGATGGAATATCCAATTGTCTAGTTTGAACAAAGACTATTCTAAGCACGAAATGACGAATTGTTTCGCGTTTGCGTGCCTTATCGAAATTATCAAGGCCGAAATGGCCGAATGAATCCTATCGGAGTTTGTAATAGCTTTGAAAAGTCGTTCGTGAACAATACTGCTGCTGATGCTGTTGCCGCCCGCCACTGCGTTTGCAAATCCATTTCAGAGATCCGACAAAGATTTGGCCCATTTTTTGTGTGCGAGTGTATCACAGCCGGCTCCATCGCCAATTGAAAAACGAAATTAAATTTTGCGATTTGTGCCTGACCAATTGAGTTAGACCTACCGGCTGCCAGCGCTATCATTCGATTACGAAATCTGCCGCGAAAAAGGCAAACTGTATTTCAGATCGAAATTAGAGGAAAACGTTCTGTGATAATCTAGAATTTCAAGGAGTGGACTGCGGTTATTTGTAGAGTTAGTAATCTATGGTAAAATCATGAATAATTTCCATATTACATGTTTCAAATTATTCTTTCAACTATCATCATATTCTGCTAGATCAATTATGCCTCCTTGATGATTGGCTAAAAGTGGAAGGCTTACATGTTTTTGTTGAATAATAGAGTCAATTTACTGAATCAATTCGAATGGTAATTACTGGAAAGAAACTGCTTGAAACTCCTGATTTTTGCAGTCAACTGAGTAACTGAAAACGTATATTTTGAATGACGTTTCCCATTATATGATTTGGTAAAAATGCAAGTCTGATTACAAGCTGGTAATAATGAGCGATTCAAAGCAGAACAACCACTCACGATATTCAAGTATGATAAATTCTATCCAATCATCGATCTGTAAAGTCTTGTGGATTTATTACATGGAATGGCGAATCCAAGGAATTCAACCTTTTTTCAATTAATTTTCAAAAAAAAAAATACACGAATATGAAATACAATATACAACAAATTTTGGAATCCCCTTCTAGACCATCCATATATGTTCAGTTGCGGCGGGGGGGGGGGTCATACCAAATTTTGCTAAACTTTTGTAATAATTCTTCACTAACCAGAATGATATATGAAGGTAACCTATATTGATGCGAGAATATTAATGCTCCTTTCATGATAAATGGCTGGAGTATGTCAATCACTGATAGCTATACAACATTTATACGATGTGGAAGATAATATGCAACATATTATAGAAAAAAAATAACTACGGCTGGTAGTTGCTCCAAGATCAGAATTGAACAGAGAAATTCTATGTTGTACCTCCGTTAATTAAATCTACTAACTTGATAATTAAATCTATTTGGAAGATTTTACAAATAAGTCAACACAAGTAAGCCTGTTTGAATAGAAATTGAGGATCGATCAACGTTGAATCTATCATTTGAATTTCATCTTTTTATATCCTACTAGATTTTCTTGCAATTATAGTACTACACGAATAAGAAGTATTTATTACTTTTCTTGCCCTATTACCATAGATAAGGAAAGTATTGCTTTCCGAAAAGAATTAAGGCACCCCAATTTCTAAATTTCTATACGTTTCAAGGTCCCCTGAGTCCAAAAAAGTGGTTTTTGGGTATTGCTATGTATGTGAGTGTGTGTGTGTGTGTGTGTGTGTGTGTGTGTGTGTGTATGAGTGTATGTGGGTCTGTGTACACGATATCTCACCTCACAATTAACGGAATCACTTGAAATTTGGAACTTAAGGTCCTTACCATATAAGGATCCGACACGAACAATTTCAATCAAATGCAATTCAAGGTGGCGGCTAAAGTGCCAAAAATGTTTTAAAAAACAGGGGTTTTCGCGATTTTCTCAAAAACGGCTCCAACGATTCTGATCAAATTCATACCTGAGATAGTCATTGATAAGCTCTATCCACTGCCACAAGTCTCATATCTGTAAAAATTTCAGGAGCTTCGCCTCATCTATGCCAAGTTTGATTTTAGATTCCCAATAATCAGGCTTCAGATACAGTTCAAACAAAAAAATTCAGGTAGAATAGATTGAACATGAAAATCTCTACAATCGATGTCCAGTAACATTTTCACCAAAAATTGAAAATAAGCTCGAAATTCGAGAAAATGTGATCATTTAATTGCAAACTGTTGGCAACTGTTGATTCTATTAGATCATTCACTATGAAGAGATAGCAGACCTCGTGTGTCTCCAGCGTTATTGTCCTGTCACCAGCTGGCTCAAATCTTTGAATAGTAGACTTGAGATGCGCCTTTACACTAGCGTCAGGTAATCAATTTTCATAACGGCAAGGAAAGTTGTGTGAGTGCGCCACACCAGATTTTTTTCATCTATCAGATGCCTACATGTACATATGTTTGAAATCATTGACAGAGAAAGGACAGGTGATTGCAGACGTATAGACTGACATCTGTGCAAGTTGCAAATGGGGAGGGATTTTCCTCTGCCTGTCAGCATACGTCTGACTGTAGTACTGTAAGCGTTCGCCTCCACTATTTCTATCCCGAATTCAGATAGATGACATTGTCTAAAATAAAGTTGAGGTTTCACTCTCCACAAGACACATTGATATAATATATTAGTAGGAGGCAGTTTTAGGAAACAGTGGTAGGAGAGAGTAGTAGAACAGTAGTACAATTAATAGTAGTTATCATGCTGTGTTTAGGCAAAGTTAGTCTACTAACGTTGGTGTTTAGGTGCATACTTACTTCAGCCCAATGAACACGGCCATTCCATTTTCCATCAGCTGATATTATGTGTACTATGTCTCTATCTTACTCTTTCTGTACCTATAGCCTTAGCATCAGCTGGTTATCAGTGGAATGTGCGTGTTCGTGGCGCTTAAGTCTGTATACACTTTGATATTTTATTAAGGGCTAGAAGGTAACCTGTGCTCCACAAAGGTCTAATTAAAAACTTGATAAACTGAGATCTTGATGAATTGAAAATTGGCCTATAACCATAAATTAAGAAATTGCATGCAAGATTTCAAGTTAATCAGTTGAGTAGTTCAGACGTGATGATGCGTCATTCATGAATATCGTATCCTGTACGTAAGACAATTCTCCAGTTCTCTCATTTTTATTATATTATAATTCTTTCCTTTATTCATTATATTATAGATAAGAGACGACTTACCCGAGAGACGTTCTTTGACAAGATGGGAGGCGAAGGCGGCTGCGGCAGCAGACCGGTGCATGAGGGAGGCGGGATCCATGGCCAGCCAGGGGAAGCCGGGGGGCGGTGGTCGCTGGGCCGGCACACGGATGACGCCGCCCGGGGCGAACATGGGCAGCTGGGGGCAGAGGGAGGCGGCCGCCGACGCGGCATCCTGCTCATCCTGGCGCTGCCTCCGACCCGGCTCTATCTGCTCGCCGAGGAGTCGCGAAATGCTAAACGCCAGACTCGGCCTGGCCACGTGACTTTCGCTCACCTCCTCCTCCTCCTCCTCGCATGAGTCCACCGTGATCTCCTGCTCCTGCTCCTCCTGGTCGTGATCCTGCTCCTCCTCGGAGGAGGACACCGCTCCTCCGCTCAGCGATGACGTCATGCTCATTGGAAGTCGTGCGTCGACTTCACGTCACAACCATTCTCAACAACAGTCCTCAATCAATCTCCTCCAATCCTGAATTATCAATCTAACTGCATTACTAAGCCTCTATTAAACACAATATCCTTAATCAAAACTGCAACAAATTGAACAACACTTTCCCTGATTGCCCTGACAAACTCAATTTCTTGTCTTCAATATTTTTGTTACCTCAATAACCAGACTGTTCCATCACAAACACAATAACTGACGGCCACTGACTCCTTTTTTGCTTTCACCCTTCTATCAGTCAAACCTTAGCCCTCCAGCTCATTTATGTTCTACTCCAAGCAATCTTATACTTCAGAACTGCAATATGATTATTCCAATTTGTTCACTTGGAAAGATTGAACTTTTGTTATTTTAGGATAAAGCTGAGATGTCCTCTTCTGGTTGACCAAATTCTTTTGCATCCACTATCAGAATAATAAGGTCTGAATTGACGGCTCGAACACCTGAAATTGAATAATCCACTGTAAAAAACCAGATAAGTTAATTCCATTGAAATTTTTAAATAGAGTATTGAATCACGAGTGAAAATGGGTTGTTGGAATTTAAATAATGACAATGTACTTACATATGTCAATATTTCTTGCATCATGCAAAATTTCCACAAACATGGTATAGCTTAACATGAGTCCAGCTCAACTCAACTAGTGGAATGTGAAAAGGTTCTTGATTGGAAAAATGTATTGTCAAATGATTTTCTCAAACAATAATTTCCATGTGAGATAGAGTACAACTTGTGAAACTCAGAAGGCCAAATTATTCGAAGAAACTGACAATATCGATTCCTTGAATAGAAACAACTTCTTCTCCAGAAAATATACGATTTTCGCATTGACTAGCACTAGCTTAACAAGATCTTGAATACGGAAATGGAATGGAATCTGGAAAAATTGTGACTAGAAGATTTAAAGCATTTGAAGTAGGCCTATTGCTTTGAATTTCGTTCGATCTGATAACATAAGCATGTAGAAAATCCAAAATCAGCAATATTAAAAGATTCAACTCATATAGACGATTTTAAATCAGGTTGTCGAATGACCAATAAACTGTTTTGAATTGCTAGATCAAATTTGACAGCGTGTACTTTACTTTTGGGCTGCCATCATGGATTACTGTCCTTGTCTGAAAGTGTATAATTCTTCAATAAATGGTAATTTTTATCAAGAGATTGAGATGGTTTGTATAAGTGATTTGCAATGGCGTATAAACTGTAGGCAAGATTTATTTTACTTTTTGATTTCAGCTTTACGGTACCTGTACTTCCATTAATTATTTAAAAGCCAAATTCACACATTTGTCTCGACAAAACGATAGCAAGAGTTTGAGCCTGCGGTAACAAACAATGAACCGAACGATTCATGTTTTATTCAGCGAGTTTCCAATCTTGGGTGTTCGCGTGACTCATGCCTTCTGCTTGTAAATGGATTGTGGAGGGCTTAAAATCGAATTGGCTGGAAGAGGGAAACGCTCCCAACATACCTGACATTTTTTCCTTTTTACTAGTTTTGCATTCATTCTGTTTGAGGTATAGAATGTTCAGTTTGAAACATCAAATACTCAATTAGTGAACATTAGACAGTTTGGAAGTAGAGCTCCAATCTTACTTTTAAAGGGGATGTCAAATCTAATAGACAATAACGGAAGACCTTCTTATGCTATATAAATAACTTGATTAGAAGCACACTGCTTCATGGGTATTTAGTAGGCACGTACAGTATTATTGAAGTAGCCTGAAGTAGTATTACATAGAAAGTATTGGACCTATCATAACACACATCACGGTCCAAAGATCCAATTGGCACGTTTCTACAGAGTTCCGAATTGAAAATACTTTCATACATAGATAAGTGTCAGCAGGATATTCACTTCCAATTTCATTGATCGAACGAAATATAAGGTTAATAAGGTTATCAGTTTAGGTAGCAAATAGTCATTTCAATATAAGGCCTGATAACGATAATGTTTTTTTTCAGGCATCATAGTTTCATTTGGAAATGTCTGGAATGGTTGATTTCAAAAAAATTAAATATTCTGTCGCCTTCAGGAGTAGGGCGCCCTATCAAAGTTCAAGATTGAAAATACATAAAGCCCAATGTTCATCCTGAAAACCAACTCATATTGATTTTAATGTGCATCCTACCGATCAACTTATAACAATATTGTTCTGTTTGTTTACAAACCATTCAGTTTTCTGGAGTTTTGACTGGTAAAATTGACCTACTCTTTGAGCATTAACTTCGTTCTCAATTATTAATCACACGAATAACTTCTTCCAGTTATAGAGGATCTTTCAAAGATCTACTAGTAAATTTCAAAAACTTTAAAGACTTTGAATGAGAAGTTACATGTGATTATTTGTACTTGCCCGACTCCTGAATATGTTTTTCATGATGGACAATCTCTTCCAAAAATTTGAAGCTATCCAATTCAAGATAACATTTGAATGAAACATAACCCTTTAGCCCCACACACACACACACATCAATTTTTGCTCGTGTGGTATTTGGCGGACCTTGTAAATTCTATAAGATTAAACAAATTATTTCAAACAGATAATGTTTGTCAAGCTCCGTTTAATCTGATAGAATTCATAAGGACGGCACAATATTGTACGAACAAAAATATGTTTGTGTGCGGGACTTTACTGGGTGTCCAAGTAAGTTTAAACAGGGATCGTAAAATCTAATGTTTTGGAATGTAGATAATCCTTTTACGAACCTGCAGCACTGATTGTGTGGTGATTTATTCCTGAATTTTCTGGAAGGGTGTTGTAGGTGCTCGGTGGAATCCTTAATTTAATCACGACAGTAATAATGTCTAGTGTGAAACATTGGATACACAAGGCTAGTGTACACAGTCACTGGTCACAGACACACAGACGAACAACGAAGCACACGAGGAAGGACACACGACTGCAATGACGAGAGAACCAGTGAGACAACCAGGCAGGACTGACAGCAGTGAGGCGGACGCCTGCAGGACAGGGGGCGGGACCTGCCCCCCTCATCCCACCCCAAACAGCCAAACTCTCAGCCAATGGCGATAAAGTGCACCCCCCGCCATCCACTGCCATTGGTCTACTCCACATCGATGCTCTACAATCCTCCAAATTGAATCTCACTTAACTTGAAGAAACCGCTGCCACGATGCTTGCGCTCTCTTGTGGCTGGACTGAGACTTAATTACACTTTTACTGTCCCCTACACTTCTTCTTCTTCATGCTCCTTATACACTTAACTGTTAGATCTGTTCTTTGCTCCTTTATTTTCTTGTGCTTGTTCTTACCTGTCCTGTGTATCGCTGTACGAGTGAGAAACGCTCTGACATCAGTTAGTGAAGTCTTTCTCTTTAAAGACTGCTCTGTTGCCATTCTGCCACTTACTCGACCGCAAACATTATCCTTACCAGCGCTTCCAACGGAAAGACGTTGTTCACTTAACTCTCGACTCAACAAAAATATCTTTCCAGTAATGTTTGTAAGAACTCTGAAGATAATATTTTCCTCAAAAATAATTTTTAATTTAACATTACAAGAAAATTATTTTTCGATCTATTAACTCGAATTGAAAAAATACAAAATTGGAAATATATTGAAGTTTCTTATTCATTATTGTGTAAAAATAATCAAAACTCGACAATTATTTTCAATATTATTTTTCTGTGCACATATATGTTGTTTATCAAGTACTTGGATTACTGATTAAATTCAACATCCATAGATTATCATCATCCATCAACAGAATTGTTTCATTTTTACTGCTGTTATTTGATAAAAAATGTATTTCTTATTTTTATAACTCGTGACTGGAGCTCAAGGCTTCTTTTTCCAATCACTATCGTATTTTAATGATTCTTTTTATTTGTAAAAATATTTCTTGTATTTGGCGATGAATTTATTAATCATTACATCAGAAAATAAAACCTACAAAAATTTCAACAACTTAATATTTTAGAGCCTTTAGGCACTACTTACTTAATTTACTCTACTTTGATGCCGTTATGATTTATGCCTATGAATATTGAAAGTACCTAAAGTTCAATGACAAACCTTAACACCTAAAAAATACATATATAGTAGAATCTAAAAAATGAATTACACAAAATTTGCTGATCAACCCAAGTAAGAAAATCCGCAATAATGATATTTCGAATATTTATATTTAGATCCATCTTATTAATAAATTGGCGAGTATTACTAGTCTACAGGCCACTCTTGAACTGTTGAGCTTGTTTCTTATCCGAAGAAACGGAAATTTTCGAAAGTATAATCCTATCTGACATCAGTTCGATTCTCTGATCTCACTTGACAGACCTCAAATCTGCAAAACCCGTAGAAATATATCTGAAAAAGAACAATGGATATTATTCAAACCTTCTGTAAAGTTCGGTTCTTAATCCATATTCATTAAATTTTTAACGAGCTATTTTATAAGTGTTAATACTACAGAAAATCGGTATTTGGAGTGATTGAATAAAGTTTTTATTGGAAAGTAAGGTTTTGCGGTCTTTTATTGTGGCTGCCCCTCTAGGCTTAAATGCTATCAAGCATTTCAAAAATGTGTTCATATAATAGGCAGATTAAATATACAATAATATAATAGGATTTGAAGAAACTGTTAATCAAAAATCAAATAAAACTCCATCACACACGCTCTGTTGACAACTCCATATCACACGCATCTTGAAAACTTCAGAACGATGTATTATGAAAGGTCTGTAGAATTAACAGACAATGAACATCTTGTTCTTAACCTTAAATCAAATACAGAATGAAATACATACAGGAAAATAGTGCATGACTTGATTCACTGCATAGTAGGCTTCTCATATAATATTCCGTAATATTACGAATCACATTGTAATGAGCACATAATAGGAATTTGAAGGAACTGGTTATGCAAACCGTGGTACACGGATATTGATCTTTTTAATAAGTATAGCATCTTCTTTTAATGTTTGAAGGAGCAGGTTACGCAACCTGTCAAACACAAAACTATCAATTACCGAAAACTATTAAACTATAACCATAATACTGTAGGCTGCACTACATGGACTCAAACATAGAGCTTCCTGGGCTAGAGGATTAGATATACACGGGTACAACACGAGGTCTAGGAATGCTCTAAGACTAGATGCTCATAGAACGTCTTTTTTCCAAGGTAGTCCTGATCACATGAGCAGGAAAATATTGAACTCTCTCCCACCTGTTATATCTGAGATTGACTCTGAAGTTTTGTTAAAGATTAAGTTGAAGGATTGGCTGATCGAAAAATCCTTTTACAGTATAATGGAATTTTTTGAATTGAGACATTTTTAAAATGATGTGATTCTTGTCATCTTGGCAGCGAATTGAATTATTTTTTATTTAAATATCTTAATATTTTTTACAATGTTACTATGTATTTGACTTGTGACAATATTGCATTATTGTACAATGTATGACATCAATAAAATTGAAATTGAAATTGAAATACTATATATCTTTTAGAGTAACTGTAATACTATATTGTTCTACTTCTTCGTATCAATAAACGTCGATATTACTGTTATTCATTATATCACTGTCATATAGACTATATCATTGTTTGAAATCAATTAAAATTAGTTTCAGTATAGCTAACCAGAAAGTATGCTAGTTTGACTGCTTCTTATGAAGGTAGCAGAAAGTATCATTTGGAATAATGAAAGAATGAATGAAGTTTTATTCTCAATAAGAACAATACAAGAAAATATAAAATACATGCATATCAAGAACAAACAAACAAGTTTATAATATACAGAACTGCATAGTAACGAATCACAAACCAAATGTGAAAAATAATAGAGGAAGGTTTTTAATCGGAGAGAGGAGTTTCACATTGAAACTTCTAATGGGTGAAGTGAAATATTAATTGGAATATATTATTGGGTGAATGTTATGAATATCATTACATTATGTCAATATTACATATATATTCTTAGATTTGAGTATCTATGGTTTAGTATACTCGTATTTTTAGAATTATAGACGATTTATTCAATCAACTCCCTTGCATTCAATGTCCTTCCAAATCAATTTGAAGTGGTTGTCTTTGTGTTTGGACTGACAAGCTATCGATTAGATAAGTCAAGGTTATTTTGGAAGGCCGACTTCTCTGAATATCATTCACGAGTATAAAAATCGCTTCCCGGTAGTTCGGAACCCAACTAAAACTTTGAGTCCCATTACTAGAGCAGAAGCCTGGAGCTCATGATGCGGAAACTGCGGAATTACCCTCAGCGGGAAATATGAATACTATTATTGTTTAGTGAATAAATCGTAGAGCGTTTCAACATTTTTCTTGTTCTTAACCACTCAATCACTTCGAGTGACTTTCCATATCACAAGAAAACATAATTCATGCAGATAATATTATATATTTAATTCACTTCTACGTATTTCTATTACCAAAGCCAGAAGACGATCTAAATAAGAAAAACGTTGTAAAATTAGTATCGGGATTAAAGAAAAGCTTATGTTATAGGTACACCCAAGGAATGTAGAATAAATAATTATGTATTCTAGATACATTTGGTACTCCTATACTTACCTACGTTTAAAAGCCTGGTTATAAGTCCATCTGTAGAGCAATATTGTGGATGGCATTTGTGAAGTTGAGTTGAATAATTAAAAAGCTGTATTATTTTAACCTATCTGGTTTGAGCAATATATTTCTCAGACAGATGACGAACGTAGGTTGAACAGAGGCGGATCCAGTGTTGATAGGTGAGAGGAGTGGGGGGCCGCCCCACTTCAAGAGAAAAGGGGGCCAATTCATAGCTGTTGGCGAGGGGAGAGGGGTGGGGCCTTGTTGATTGCCGGATTAATAAGTGATAAGGGCGGCATGACGACTACACTGGAAGGCCATTCGGCGATTTTTCGTGCACTATTGGTGTGTAGGAGGGTGGGTTGCAAGGGCTAACTGCTTCTCCGTTTGGTGACTAATTATTGTCGTCACTAATTCAGGCATTAAGTGGCTTTTCTCATTCAGGACGAGGAGGCGACGCCGGGCGTCTTCCCTTGGCGACGTCTGCTAATTGGGCATCCTCCCCCCCTCGGTGCCATCAGTCTTTAAACGTCGGCTTGTGTCTACGTCAATCTGCTGGCTGCACAAACTCATCCGATGTCTGACTACACTAGCCAGCACCTGCTCTGCATAAATGGCTGAGCAAAGCAGCAAAGCAGCGAAGCACCAAAGCACAGCTGTCTGTTATAGCAGCTAGCTAATCGGCTAATCCTGTGGCAAGATTGTCGTCGCTTACCGGCTAATGGACATCACTCTCTCTCCCTTCGTCCCTCACTCTCACTCGCATACACTCATCCTCCTTCCAACGAGGAGGTACTATTAAGATTTATTAACAGCCACTGTTACTGGTGCCCCCCTATGAAGCCGCAAATTTAGCCTACATGCCCTTGTCAAGCTCAACGGCTGTGGCTTATTGCATATCCTCATCACTTTCAACCATTTGCATTCTAAATCAAGTTATTGCCACTCAAATCTCTTCACTATGTCTGCTTAGTTACATTTGAAATAGAGTGGATAAGCTGCTATTTCATGATCAGTTCATGTTTAATGAATGACTTAGCATGATACACTCGTTTAGACGTCAGAGCATTAGGTATCCTACTCTTCCATACCAATATCAAATCAACGTCTAATTCTAGTGTGAGTCACTTTTCTGTGAAAAATGTCATATATAAAAAACATAGCTAACAATCATATAATAATTCCTACTGTCAGAAGTTCTGTTGAATCATTTATCTATTCCATTATTATACAATAATATAGTCGCATATAATTATATTATGAAATTTAATTCAAGTTCCTTGTTTCATTTCAAAGTTTGAATTAGGTTATTGGGAGAGTGCAGGATTATACTCGACTCCAAGTAATCAAATTGTTATTTATTACTTTTTTTCAATCACGAGTATATCAAACAACTGAGACGCAAAAAAATCTTGTTAGAGTCCCGGAATAAAACAATAAAATTTTTTACTTTAGAAAAAATGTTTTCAGAAAAAAATCTCGTGTACCCCAATCTCAAAGCGATGCGTTTTATAATTTGTTCAAAACAAATAATATGAGTACTGCATTCATTATACTGAATTCGTATTAAAATGAAATAAAATTAATTTTTGCTGAGAAATCTATGCTCTGCTTTCATCTTTTGCTTGTGAATCAATCATATTTCTGAAAAAGGGGTTTTACTGGTGGTGTAGGAGGTTTTTCAAACCCTGGGAAAACTCACAGAAAGTATCAGGCGAACCTGTGTACCAAATTTTAGCGATTTTCGTCTATTGGATAAAAAACCACAAAAGTAATGAAAAACAAATAAAAGCCGACCATTTGTAGCGTATCTTTGGTAAAATATTGAACTATTCTAAACATGCAATTTCTAGACATCCTCTGAACCTCTGTAGCCTACCAAATTTAAACGTTTTCTTTCAATTTGTTCTCGAATAAGCTGAAACAACGCATAAAGCGTTGTGCAAACGCTGATTTTAGGCGTATATTTGGAGTTATTTCAAAGTCCATTCAACACGAACCTCGAACTCGAACAAATTCTAATATCTTCTGTCAATTTGTTTTTGAAAAAGCTGAGAAAACGCAGAAAATTTTGGAAAAAGCTGAGAAACCTTCGTTTTTGAGCGTGTCTTTGATGCTATTGAAACCCCTTCTTATGAAACATATTTACTCCTTGGATGAGTCTGAATAAAATTTGAACATTTTCTGTCAAGTAGTATTTGAAAAAGCTGTAGAAACGCATAAAGATGCTGGAAAACACTGAGAACCGCCGATCTGGGGCAAATCTATGACGATATTTCAAACAACCTTTCTGATACAATTTTTTCACTCCTCAGCTCAACTTCTGTCTCAAATTTGAAAATTTTCTCTTAGCTAGTAACTATCTAAATATAACAACTACTATACACTAATATAACACTGGGGTGTAGTACACCCATCTTATTCCATATAATAATTCTTATAAATTTCGATAATCTTCGAATATTCTTCCTGCAGATCTCTACTTGGTTATATATTAATGGCCTGATACCACTTTTAGTGACAAAAACTTTCTTGTATAAGTTTTACTTGGGTTTTCTCTGTTCATTGCACTTTTATCCGCTAAAATGTATTGGTTCAAGAAAATATTATTTTTTTAATTTCCATAATTGGCTAACCATTATTTACCTACATTTTCTGAAAGTCAAAAATTAGTACTTTTATGCGAAAAAGATGGGATCATTAGTTTTTCTTATAATACCAAACTAAAATTCCGTATTTTTGGAACACTCATGCATATTCATATTAATACAAAAACTGATGAAAACCCAAACTAAAATAATTTTGCATATCCAGAAACTCAATTTCTTCCAAAACTAGATTCATCTATTCATTTTATAAGTTTTTTCTTAGAGAAATTGAATAGAAGTCAAATCTATCTGAGTAATTTTTCAGGTGGAACACTAAAACATAGATATTAAAGCAATTGGTTGAAAATAAAAATCTCACATGGCAAAGGTTGAAGAGAGATAGAAATAATGTGGAATTAAGGAATCAATTTAGAACACTCAGAAACGAACTGACAAATAAGATTCGTATAGAAAAAAGAAATTATTACCATAAATTGTTTTCTAAAAATTTCAATAACACAAAAAAACTTGGGAAATTATCAATCAATTTATCAATAAAAAACGAAAACCAACAATAATAGATTCAATAAAGAGTGATTTTAAAGTGGTAGGTGTTAAAAGCATACAAGACTTGACAGAAAAATTTAAAAATAATTTCAAATCAGCAATTGAGGACATCAATGATGGGATGATAGGACAAAATTTTGATTTAGCACATAGTTTTAATTATGGAAACTATACAGTAGGAGAAAGATTAAGTATAAATTTCAAAAAGATGAACTTAGAATCACTCTATTGGGTCATTAATAAACTAAACAGAAAATCAGGACCAGGTCCAGACAAGATCAAACCACAAGATTTAATCAATAATGTATTTTACTTGAGATTGATATTGATACACTTAGTCAACAGAATTGTTGAGACTGGAGTTATACCACCACTAATGAAGGTAACTCATCTTAGACCAATCTTCAAAAAAGGTTCAAAAAAAGATATGGGATGTTACAGGCCAGTGGGTTCGGTTTCAGTTTCCATGAAGATTCTTGAGCATTTCATAGGTGCACAATTGCAACAACATCTAAACATACATAGAATAATAAATGAGAGTCAATTTGGTTTTATCCCCGGAAAATCGACAATTGATTTATTAGAGAATATGACAGGTGACATCAATAGATCTTTAAATGAAAATACATTTGTTATAGCTGTAGCAACCGACCTGACAAGAGCTTTCGACATTGTTAATTATGAAAGCATGATTCAGAAATTAATAAGAATAGGTGTTGGAGGCAAACTACTAAGGTTATTCAGTAATTATTTCGTGGATAGAACTCTGCAAATTGGAATAGGTACCTACATTAGTAGCAGTTATGAACAATCATGCGGATTGATTCAAGGTAGCATACTATCACCGATTTTATTCAATATTTATGTAAATGTCTTCGCAAGCCTTAAAATTAAAAGTAAAGCTATGCAATATGCTGATGATAATATTCTATATATAATACATAAAGATTTAGGAGCAGGGTTAGGTTTAATGCAGAAAGATCTGGATTTGGCAATTAAATATTTCTTTAATAATAGTTTAAAATTAAATTCACAAAAGACTAAAGTAATAGTATTCAGAAATCAGAGACTTAATGTCAATGAGAATGAATTTGTTAAGTTAATTGGTCATAAAGCAGAATGTCTAGATAATCCACACATGAACGGATGTGATTGTCAAAAACTTGATTTTTGTGACAGCTTAAAACATTTAGGAATAATGTTTGATGATGATATGAGATTCTGATCCCATAATAGATCACTTTTGAATATAATGAGAGCTGCTCTTTATAAATGTTCAAGAATTAGCTATCACTTTCCCATTACTACTAAAAGAATGATCTACTACTCAATGGTGCAGAGCACTCTCTTCTACGGAATCACCATCCATTATTTAGCACCCAAATATATAAAACAGCCACTGCATAAGGCCGTAGAAAGATTAATAAAAACACTTTTTAATGGTGTTGAACGTCACTTGTTCGGAATTATGTCGGTGGAAGCTTTAGCCAGGTTCACAGATTTGTCACGAAACTACTATAAGAACGAATATAGAGAAATGAACGAAATAGAATATACATTGAGACATAGGAATTATAGAACCCAGAAATATAATAATGCCTATGGTAAAAGAGCTCCAGAATTCAGAATACCATTTCTGTTAAATTCATTGCCATTAGAGCTGACAATGTTACAGAGTAAGAATGAGATTCAAACAAACCTCAAAGTGAACTTCATAAGGATAAATCATTTTGATTAGTTTCAGGAAATGAGTGGTGTTTTGTTTTTTGTGTTTATTCGAGTTTATGAATTTTTATTGACTATCTATTATTTTTTTTGAGTTTAAAATAATTTTAGTTTTCCAATGAAGATATATTATGATTTAATGAATATTTATGTTCAGAGTGAGTAACATTAGGTAATATCCCAGAGTGATTATCTTGTTAATTGTTGCTTACCAAGTAAAGTCTTTTTTTATAAGTCTTATTTCGTTTAGTTAAGTCGGTTTAAGTTAAGTTAATGTATGGTGCAATGGACAAAAGAGAACAATCAGTTACAAAAATGAAGAAATATAATCAGGTAATTAAGAAATATAATTATTGTTATTGATTGTTTTTATTGTATGTAAAGCATTACTTTTATATATCCCTCAAATAGCTTACAGCTAAAGGGATATTATCGCACTATTGTAATACTCAAATAAATAAATAGATAACTATAAAAAATCCTATGATACACTTCAGTGTTATGTTTTTGTATTCAAAGGCTAGTCTTCAAAAACGCAGGAACACCGAATTTGAGCGTATCTTTGGCGTTCAAAGCTCTTCGAATAGGCTACAATATTATTCGACATACACAAAGAGTGCTGGGATTCAACTGTACAATAAATAACCAGCTACCAGCTAACATAAGAGAAAATACAGGACGTAAATTCAGAGTATTGATGAAGGAGCAGCTTTTGAGCATTTGTGCATACTCAATTGATGAATTTGAAGCACATTACGAGATGAGTTAGGCTGCTCAGTATTACTATGTACATATTTTTATGTAATTTTGCTATCTAAGATAATTGAAATATGACTCGATTTGAATACATATTATCGACATATCCAAATACCCCTTCCGTGAGTGGTAAATTGGACGAATAATAATAATTATTATTATTACACCTTAGTTGGATTCCTTTAATGAATTTAACTTTCCTCTGTTTATATTTTTTTTATAGAATTGAGAAAACTCATCCCTGAAAATCGCCGATATTGGGCGTTTTTTTGACGTATTTCAATATCATAACTCACAACTCCTGATTGTGGTATGAGGGTGGGCTGAAAATGTTATAAAAATGTAAAGGTCCGAAGTGGATGAAACATCTAACAATGCTGACTTATTCCTGATATAAGGAGAATCTTATATTGAAGCTGCAATGTCTAGAATACTACAGTAACTATATTGGTTATTAAATAGTTACTGTATTTAATACGGGTAGTAGATGCCTCTACCTTGGTATAAGGTAGATACAGATAAATTGATTAATTCCAACTGAGAATCAACCAAACATCAACTCAACCACTCAACTTTTAAGTTAATTCCCATCTATGATAGATTTGTTTATTATTCATATACAGTACTCTAATTGAATTACTCTAATTGAAGAGAGGATTTGAATAAACATGATAAGAAATTATCAAACCACTCCGAACTCTTAGAAAAATTAAACTCGGAAAATTTTAAACTCAAGTGTGATGTTAGCAAACTAAGGGTAGAACTCAATGACACTCAGCAGTATCTAAGAAGAAATACTGTTGAAATTACTGGTATACCGGTTCAGAAAGATGACGATACTTCCGTTATTGTTAAAAAACTGTTTTCTGTTCTCAAATTCGATTCTTCACTTGAACTAATTGATATTATGCATCCCTTACGAATTAATCCACGCACATCGGACAGCGGCATTGTGATTAAATTTGTGCGACGATCCGATAGTATAGAATGAAGAGTATAGAATTCCCTCAAATCCTATCATTCCCTACATCCTATACTCTCTGACAGCGAATTCATGAATTTTTAGAAGAGCTCCATTCCAAAACCTGCTAAGTCAATTTTTTCCGATTTCTGTTCACAGGTTATATCTCATCAAAACATATGACTTCATCATTTGCTAGTGTGTTTCTTGCCAAAACCTGCTTCTTAAAGCTGTAATAACCATTCAAACATTAATTTTTTTCCAAAACCTGTCAAGTCAACTTGTCGTTTCTTTCTAATCCATGCCAAGTCCATACACTGTATTCTGACAGATAAGATACTAACAACCTTGATAGCCTACAGCATAATACTTGCCTCTCTATTTAATCTATTAAATAGAGAGGCAAGTATTATACTGTATCAAGGTTGTTAGTCATTCTTTACATAATTACAGAAATTCTTTACATAAACAAATGCACCAATTCAGTTCGCATATCTTGTGAGGCCTCTCGTATTATACTGTATCAAGGTTGTTAGTATCTTATCTGTCAGAATTCAGTTTGACAATAATTAATGACTGAGGATTGATAGGTGAGAGTGTGAATAGCTCAAGGTATGTAACGTATGCATGAATCTCTTCTTCTCCATACGCGAATAATTTATATAAATTCTGCTGGTGAATTGGATAGTCACAAATGAAAGTAGGCTGCTAGGTTTAGGAGATACAATTCATATTTCCCCTTATTCTAAAATCTCTAAATTTTATTGCTTAGATCAAGAATACCATATTATTTTGACCAGTTCTGTCTCGAAATCAATTTTAACAATAAATAGTGAATGAGAATTATAAAAAATTTGTTGTGTCAAAGAGAATATTTCCGTTGTTGATGCAAATGTTCAAGTAATGATAGTCTTGAGGAATAAAATGGACGTGGACTGTAATAGCTGATGAATCAAGTTGGAAATTACATAATAATTTATAGTTTACCCACTCGATTGGACGAGGTTTCTCCGACAATAATTCCTCCAGAAAGAGAAGATTGTCTGCTTTTTATACTCATTAGCGATGATATTCCAAAGATATTTACCATGGTATCCTCGACTGCTCGTCCATCTTGGATACTAGTCGGTTATGTTCATTTCAGTATATAATGGCCGGCATTTACGCTCACGAACAGAACGCTCGGCATGTGCTTGTTTCAGTTTCTTTCTTATTTGAAAAGATAACTTGAACAGCATTGTTCCAAGAAGCAGTTAGTCTCGTTTATGGTCGACTATAGTTTCCGACGTTTCAGTAGGTCTTCGTCAGGACCAGCAATAACAGTTGTTTGTCGTAAGCTTCTCTCTGTCTCAGTTGACACGGCTTTTTCTTTTCCAAATTACATGACGAGTCGTTCAACGGAGAGACAGACATCTTACGTGGAATGACTTGCTTACCTTCCTCCTCCCCTTTTGGACGAGACTCGCATGACTATAAAATTGTCTTGCTAATGTTTTATGTAGACATATGCTTCGGCTATAAAGACAGGCATATTTGTCATAGTTGTTGCAATAAAGAAAATGTTCTACATGCAGTTATTTCGTGGAAGAAAATTGATTGAATGGTCAATTTCAAACAACAGGAAGAACAAATTCCATCATAGAGCTTATTCTAATTTCGAACAAATCAGTCTGAACACATTTTGACAGAGCAATAAATTGATAGAATGAAAGTTGGAGAGGATTAATTAGGATATAAGCGTTTTCAATAGAAATAGAGGGAATTGGGGGAGAAATCGACTTAAATTGGGGGCGAGATCGTCTTATACAGATTGAGATATCGTTCTGTGCATTAGTTCTCGTATTGGAACGAAGGCTGCTTGAGACCAGTACTCTGCTTACATCGAATTTTCAACTGCAAAAATTACTTCTCGCTTGTCCGGACTAAGACCAAGGTCTAAGGTCTAAGGTTTAAGACCGGTCACGATCCCAAAAACTAAATGTGTGCTGGATATTATATACAGTATTATAATAAACATCAAGAAAATTGAATAAATCTGTGAGGGAATTCTCAATAATTTGTGATAAAATGTTTGGGGGAAATCTCAGTGCTGTTTGCAAACGTCCATAGCACATACTTAATGTAGGAAACATGAGAATTTCTGAAATATTGGAATGCCATACAGTTAAGAATTGAATTTATCCAGTATGTACAAAGCTAAGGAACTGGGAAAGTCAGTAACAATCTACATTTGACAAGCTGTCTTAAACCTATTCATTAGACAAAAAAAGTAAGGAGTTGACTAATGAATAATTACTCTTCAGTAGATTCAGCTGAGGAATATGACTCCAAACCAAAGTTGATGATTTGTTATATATTATGTTGTGCTTATGTCAATAGGAATAATGGCTTCAACTGATGATTCTCTCTGATATATTCTGCCTAACAACCGTTTATTGAATAGTCTCAGCAAAAAATGAATATTTCGTTCATTTTAAGCTTATGATAGAGGAAAAACATCGATGTCTGACATCAGCAGAAGCCTCCTACTACAAAATGTAAGATAACAACTTAATCCGTTGAACTCACGCGATATAGCACGGCGGTCATGTGAAACAGCAATCCATCGAGACGTAATCTATAGTCAAAGTAATTGCCAGTTGAGAGCGAGTGGGCCCACGAAAATCGTCATTGCCAACATTTTCAAAACGACAAGCACTTGCTGGCGTGCTTACCAAGTCCGCACAGAGCTTAGCTAAGTTGGAGGCCGACGCTTATTACCGATAAGGATCGGTAATCGAGTTGCTCATGATTACAGAGTTGAGTCTCCTCAAAGCGCTCTCAACCTATATTGTCGGCAGCCTAATCGTCCCCCAGGGCTCCATGCCCTCAACCCTTTCCCCCCTTCACGACCGGCACCCTCTCAGCGCGGCTCAATCAATATGCCGATGATACAAATTTGATTGACATCAGCCATAATGCCGCACTGGACGCAACTCAACACTGGAATTGATTAAGGCTCTAACCGCATCACCAACAATATGCGCCAATCTAAATTCGAGCTTCATCAATAGTCATAACTCTCATTTTATTGTTGTTGTTTGAGTGGAATTACTCTGTTTGAACAGACAAATTTATAAGCCAAGCTCATGTGTAATGATAATGGGCCATTTTCAATACACTACTTAGTGTCAATAAGTTTTGCATAGAAAAATACGAGTAGATTATCATTATTATCAGAATCCAAGTTAAATAACGTGAGAGATAAATAATATTGTATAGGTTTCAGTTATGTACCATCCAAACGTGAGAATCCTATAGCTATTTGAATACGAAATACTGAATAAATCCCCCCCCCCCTGTAACATTCGGATATAAAAGTTGACAAGAAGACTGAACAAAGAATAAAATGATATCAAACTTGGTAGTTCAGTTATTTCTATTCATTTGGTACTCTGGAACTCACCTGCAGGTTATCCAATTACCATCTTACCATTACCATCTTACCCACGCACAAGCCTTAAATGTGGTTCTTATATGGATCTTCTTGGATCTCTCTTGGAAATTGTGTGAAGATAATATTATTATTCAAGCTACATGAGTAATTTTCCTATAATGTTGATAATAATGGACAGAAATTTATTAGTCTGCTAATTGCCTGGAATGTGCATTGATTGTTGGTTATTCTTTTCAAATGAAGGGAAAGTAGATAAAAATTTAATATACATGTATTTTCTAAACTAAAATTCCTCAACCTGTCATATTATGCAAGTTCCGACTCGGCAAAATAATTCATTGCTTTTTTCTTTCTTAATTAAAAATATGATGGTGCACCAAACAGGACTTTTAATCCTCGGGGTACTTGAAATTATTTATTCTTCTTTTGATGTAAATGAATTATTGTGATTTCTTTGTACAACGTGTAATCGTATTATTTTTATTGTCTTTATTTTTCGTTATTTGCAAGATTGTTGTTGTTATATATCTACTGTACTATTCATAATTTCTGATTATGTGTAATGTATAAATTGGAAGAATAAATTAATTTATTATTATTATCTCATTTGGTTATCACCCTCTGGAACAAGTTATTAAGTTTTCTAATTGGAAGAAAATGCTGAATGAACTCTCTGAGGAAAGTATTTGAATATTACAGTATAAAATTCTACTTTCTCCTGAAATATCAGCAATAACTTTTGTACTCCACATGGACTTGATTGATATTGGCATGATTTTCATTTGACATCGAAATACTTGGTATACATTGGAAGTTATAGACAATATTTCTCAGTAATTTCTTACATCGCACAATGACCGCATATAATATTCAGACTCTAACAAACGAAGTACATAAATTTGCCGTTCATGCTGTTGCTCACGTACAGTGAACGAATTTCGCCCACAGAGTAGTAGATGGAGCCTATAAGCAACGAGAGAGGAGATACCACAAACGCATCCAACATTTATGGAACAGATTTTATACTTATTTTGTGCACGCGGGCTCTAAATGTAATCTCTCGATTGTGATGCAGGGTTTTATTTCGAAGTGAGAGCTTTCAAGGTATTGTTGTTGAGAGTGGAGTGGGGGGAAGGGGAGCGAATCGCATTCATCAGATCGCCGAGAATAATTCAGGCAAGGAGAGAGGAGAGAGGAGAGAAGATGCTTGGTTGGGTCCCGGGACGCACGAGCAAGATGCATTGTCGAATTCGAGCCAAGCCGAAGTGCCCGATGAAATATGTAGAGGATTTCATAAATCGTGGCCGTGTTTGGATGGGGCAGCGGGGGCGGGTGGAGACGGGGGCGGCAAACCTAATTTGGAGGCGGCAGTCGGTATGCCAGGCACGTATCGGCTCCGACAAAAGAACGGCCGTTTTATTACTGCGGCCCGTGACTGGCCCGTCAAACACCCTCGGCATCCACCGCCGCCAATTTAATTACACCCTCAAGACAATAACACTCGGCTCGATTAAAAATCGATATTTGCATCCCCGCAATCTCCTGATTGCCTCTCAATGCGTCTTAAAGCCTTACTTATTGACGTTAATGTAACTGCTCCCGCTTTTACTCCAGCCAACATCGCATTGCCAGATTAACTACCGCTTATCTGCAGTTGAAGCACGCCGCCGCTACAAAGCTGCTCTATTCCCTTCCAATCGCATCCGAATGCTCACTTATCTATTATTGAGAAGCAGATGATCTTTCCGCAACTTTGATGGATATGACAAATAAAAGATCTTATTCCTTGGTATTATAGAAGAATAGAAAGTGAATTTTGATTAGAAAGTGAATAATTAAACCTACTTCCAAAAATAATAGAACATGAGAGCCAAGTAGGTAGGTGCGTTATGAGATTATCCTAGATCCTTGATGCTGGTTGGTGTATTGCTTTAGAATATTGGACTTGAAACAGGATATAATTACACAGAAAACTAGTTATTTCCAAAGGTATCCTACTGAATCAATTGAGATGAGTGATTAGTTGCCCAAATACATACTAGGATAATTTGACCAATGAAATTGAAAACTTGTATCATCTCTCCAAAACCTGTTTCAAGCTATTCCGATTCTATAAATTATATTCAATTCTACAATAGAATGATTTTAATGTGAAAATGGTAATGGGATAGATAGAAACTTATCTTATAGATTCGTTTATAGAGCAAACCTTATAGATGAAGAAATGTGCGGATAAAAGGTTGATGAGATGGTGTGATTTTTTTATCTTGATTCTATTAAAGAAAGTGGTACTCAGGGTTTAAAGATTCATTTTAATTGTGAAATTGAAATAACAGTGTGAACCTAAGCTGAAATTTCATTCGATTCCTAGTCCTACAGTACACAAAAAACATTTTTCATAGTCCAATAATGTGGATCAATAATACAGTAGTACATATATTCTTTAGAAGTGAAATTGACTCTATATGAACACTATTAACACTATAGAAACAGTTTAAACCTAAGCAGATATTCCAATTTAATTACTAGTCTCCTTGGTTGAGATTTTTCTTCATAGTCAAATGGACGTAACTAATGAATTCAACTTGAGTTCTCTCCACGATTACAATCATCAAGAGGACAATTTGAATCAAACAATCGGGAGAATATTCGTACTAGTTTTACATCATAGTTGGATAATATTATACGCTGTATTATATTTTTTTCATATTTCTTTTGTCAATCAATCTATTATCTGATTATTTGCTTTAAAATGGGCTGGAGAGGGATGTAGGAGATCGGTTAAGGTCGACGATTTTACTCGGGAAAATTTGAGCGCCTTTTTTTGCTGGCCTCGCACTGCCAGCCAGGCTGAATAGAGGGATGATACGGCTTTAATCCAGGTCTCAATAATGCAAATAATTGTTCTCGCCGGCCAGAGAATAGCCAGCAAAACGGTTGAAAGAGAGGGAGAATGGTGAGAGTTGAGACAGAGAAAGAAGTAAGAAGAGTAGTGAGTGCATGGGTGTTTTTGCTTTGCTTTGCAAGCGACCACCGCAATTGGGGCCGCTAAAATGGGAGCCGTAAAAAAGGCAAGGAGCATAAAACATGCATCGTGCACCGTATTACACGGGCAGACTATTAAAACGGGCTGGAAATCGTTCCCCTTCCCTGATTGGTTCGGGATTAGCGGCGCGATTCTTCTCCTGTCCAATGGGAGCTTCTCAATTATTTATTGCTGGCCGTTCTTCTCTTTTTCTGGTGCGCTCTCTCACCCCCTCCCCCGCCTCTTAGCAACCCCCCTCCCGGCGAAGTGCTTAAGGGAGTCTCACTCGCTGCTCAAGGTAGAAATTAAAAGGCAAATCCGATTCGGCCCGACCCGTAAATCAATTAGCTCAGCTCTCGGACGCCATCTTCATCTTCATCATCGTCAAGCAGCCACGGCTCTAAATTAACTGCAAACTAGACCCCAACTTCTACTGTGCACATAGAAATTTATGACTCAAATCAAGTCAATCGGCGTTGTAGGTAGATAATTAATAAACGATGCTCGCATTCGCATAGTCAGCGGCAGTACGACCGCTCTTATACTCTTATCAATATTGATCTTTCTCATTTTCCCCTCAAGTGATCTTCACATTCCACGTTCCATCATCTACAGAGTTTTTATCAATGGCTCGCTCTGAAATTTCCACATAACATTATATGTTATGTCCATATCACGGCATTTTTACATTATTTTATACTTTTATCATCATATACCATTTATCCACCTTGATATTATTGACCGAACGTAGTGAGGTCTGTTTTAAATTGGATTTTCTTTTGTCTGTCTGTATGTAACGCGATTACGGCCAAACGCGTTGATAGAATTCGATGAGATTTGGCAGGAATATTCCTTTTTTCAAGTGCGCGTCGATGTGTACACAAGGTTTTTTAAATTTGGCATTTTAAGGATATATGAAAATAAAAGAATTCCTTCATACTCTGATATCACTATAATCATCTACTTTGAAGATAGGATTAATCAGACTATAGAATAATCCATAATCAATCAGCTGACAAGTGGATTATTCATTGCATGCATTACACAGATGTCGGGCCGTGTCTATTTCTATAAGGTAGGGTTTCAATATTTTTTATGATGCGTGCCCATCAGTATCAATATTCTCACATTTTAAAAACAAATTCAATAAGTGATTGAACATAAAATAAAAATCATTAAATGATTCAAATAATGCTGAAGAAATTATAATATTTTTGATTTAAAAAATCAATTTTTAAATAGTTGAGAAATATTTTTATCAGATGGAAAGATTATCACGGAGGTGGATAAATTATAATGTGGGATACAAATTCAAACGTGAACTGAGTTTATTAACATAAGTATGTTTTTGATCTTGGAGAAAACAAATAACAGTTTTCAAGAATATATTATGATTCAGCTGTGAATTGTGATTCAACGGAATAAACAACTAGAACAGGTGACATCAGATACTTGTAGATGAGAAAACTGCGTGAGGTCTACTGTTCACACAACTGCTAGTACAGTACTTGTTAATATTGTGCCGTGCTATAAATTCAGAAAGTTAATTCGGAATTTAGAATTTAGAAGCACACACAATAAAACTTAATAAAAGGAATGCTTGATAAACATAGATATGCTAGAGAATGGGAATCCAGAAATGAAAAGAGAGAGACAACGAAATAGAGAGAAGATATCAAATATATTGTCACCTCTCACAGTTAAATTCAACAGTTGATAAAATAAAATGAAGTTACATCATGAAAACCGGAAATAGAATCACTAAATTTAGAAAATTATCTCCCTTATAGCTAATTAGATAGTATCCTACTCTGTCTACTTTACATTGAAAACGTTTTAGATTGAATCATAAGAAGCTTAAAGGACTCTGACTTCAGAAAGAAGAATTGAAAGTTATCATAGATATTTCTCAAAGTTAATCATAAATAACTATACATATTTTAAGAAAATATCAGTATAAAATTCAGAAAACTCTTAGAACATCCAGAACACACTTGGAAACTTTTAAAACACTATCAAAATGCTATCAAATGTTAATCATATCCATTCTGTATCTCTATAATTATTATGAAAGCAGCAAAGACAAATATTCCTAGAAAATCATCACGGAATTCTACCTTGGAAAACTATTCAAAATTATGTGATATCAAAACAAATTTAGAAAATGTTAGGGTCCTTGAAACTTCATTTGATCCTTTACAACTTTAAGACCAAAATTATTTTAAAACATTAATTTATCAATAAGGGACCTTTGAACATTTCATATACTAATCCAACTTTTAGTAGTTTAGTAGATTATAAAATATAAATTCAAAGAAAACTGAAATTCCCAGCTGGATCCTTACAGAGAAAATATAGCCTCACATTTCAATGTAAAGATATAACCGAAAATCTACTATTCAAATGAAATAAAAATTTGAAATCTATTAATTCCCAAATCAAAGTTACGATTCAACAAAAAGAGTCTAATTCAGCACGTTTTAATTGATTTAAATGGTTCACGTTTTACACCCCTCCCTTTTTGAAAGTCTATAGTTACTAAAACCCATTCTGCCACATCCGGAGTTCCTGGGACGTTTGTTTAATTTGGAAAAAGTTGTTACCTCAAAGCTGTTTCTTCAATTTGAATCTAGGCTCGGTGATCGAGCTCTACACGTCCAGATGGACAGGAGACAGCATACCCCAAGCTTCTAGGACTGCCATCGATTCAGAGGCATCTCAGCGGCTTAAAGTCACACGTTCACGAGACATTCATGAACCCGTAAATTGATGGACTCGTACATTGATGGACCCATACTTTGACCGCTGTTAGAATAAAAAATAAACTGGGATAAAACAAATTAACTTAACTTCAGTTATATCATAAAGTCAACCTACTTTAGGTTTTTTTTATATAAAACTCAAATCAATACTTATTACTTTAAAACACAAATAGACATTACCTACTTCAATATCTTGATTCAATAGAAAAGAATTTATTTGTAATCAGGGTCATGCCCTTTATACAAAGAGATGAGTACATAGTATTCCATAATACATAATTCACAAGTTGATTGAATTACTTCATAATAAGGTCTTTCGAGTATTGTTGTTAGTTTGTTCAGTCTGTTCTCTTACATAAATTACATATAGAGTGTGATTTAAAAAAAATAAATTTCATGATAGGTGTTTCCTAAATAATCAAGAAAGTTTTTTCATTAGAATCAACAAAACAAATAAAATCTATAACACAAAATTCTGTCATTTAAATTTAGGTTAATAGCTTCCTCTTCAAAAATAATTTAAAATCAAAAAAATTTCAATTCCTTCTAATAGGTACTCTAAATTTCTACAAAAACATATACCGTTCATTTTCTTCCAACATTTATCAGTTTGAATTTACAAATACCACCTTCCATTACACAAGAGAATCAAAAGGACTATTCTCAATTATTATACTTTAATTACATTACAATAAATACTTTGATGGAAGCTTTCATCGATAATAATTTCCTTAATTATATTATAAATCTATGACGTACCTTTAGTAGCGGTAATAGGAGGAAAATGTCCATTGTAAGGTGACAATTTGATATCCTCTCTTCTTAATTAAAGCATTTACTGAGGTGGAAAAACTAAATATGCTACTGGAACAGAAGGTTCCAGAGCCAAATACTACCAAGCCTAAAGCTGGCATAAAAGCCATGATTAACACAAAATACTGTGACTACATTTTGAACTGCTTACAACAGAGGACAGACGCTGAGTGAAGCCACTGTACGCTTGCCTTGTCGAGGACAGCTGTGTACTGCCTCACTAGATAGGAACCTAACCAACGTTAACTTTGATTGGCAGTTACTATTTTATTGAAATTATTCATCATAATTTCCGCCAATAGGAAGGAACGGTACAACTACAATTTAAGATACATTCTCCCACCAAGTGACAGCTATTTTCTAAATTCCTAACCAAATAAGGCATGATTAATAATCAATCGGACACAAATTCCTTGCCTAATAAGGTCATGAACCAGACTGATGCTCCAGGAAAATCGTTGATTTTCTTAGTACTATAACTTCTACGCACACACTAACAGAGTCGACACAACACAACACAGAAAAGCAAAGCAGCGAAATAAAATTTTATAACAGGCTGACTTCTCATGATAATTCGCATAATCCTCATCATTCACAATTGGAACAATGAATATTGTTACAATATTATAAGAGTGATTACTAGTAAATTATATTTCTATGTCACACATGATGTTCAATGTTCATATACAGAATGTTTCAGGAGTAGTGTTGAACATTCTAGGGTATTGATCCTTGATGATAGGAGACTATCATCTCCTATCCATGTTTTTTTTCACTTAGGAATTTTTATCTCAAGAACAATATGTTGTATTGATCTGAAATTTGGCATGCATATTTATGCTATGAATACTCAATACAACATTTCGTTCTTGAGATAAAAATTCCTTAGAACTTACAACGCCAGTTCTTGAAGCTCTCTGGATCCTATATGATATAACTGGACCTTATTAACATAATTTTTAATATACTTGTTCTGGCAGATAAAATGAATATCATCAAAGGATGATAAATATTGAGTGCTCTGAATAAGGTTAATATTACTTGATTCAACAATTTTAAGTGCTGCTGAATATCTATTGGTACTGTGGTGCTCCTCCTGGGGGAGTCACTCTCACCTCCAAGGATAGGACAACACACGTAGGGTGATGTAATGCTGTATTTAAATGCCTCACGTTGGGCCGGCAAATCATGTGGTGCGTTTTTTAACGGCTTCACACATGTAGAGTGAATCTTGTACTGAGTCAATGGTGTAGCGGCTATAAATTTTGTAATTGCGTGCGTGGACGCTGAATGTACACCAGACTGATTGATTCACTACAAGATTCAATACAATTGTCAGAATCGCGGGAGGCCTAAACGCTCGCTCACCCTTGATTCTTCTAATGACAAATTGTATAGTGATGAAATTTTTATAAGTAGTGTAGCGATCGCTAAACACTGAAGACGGATATCTTAAAATTATTACCTGTGAAGAATGAGCATACAAAATCATACAGGTCGAGCAAAAATCCCGATGTAGATAATTTACGGGACTGCGTCTCTAATAAGTTCTGAAGGATTAAAATACGGTATTTGAACCAAATATCGTTCAGAATATACTTCGAGAACAGAGTCTTGTCGGGTTTTAAGCTCTATTGTAGGAATTTATATGATCTATGGCTGCCTCTGCTGTACAATTGATGTGTTCGCTCCTAAGTCGAGGTAGGTAACAGATAAAAGCTGATATATGAGCAGGTAAGGACAAAGAATAAATATCTCGATCTGACCCCACTCGCTACATCCACTTAGACCTGTTCCAATATCCAGCTCAATTCAATTATTCCAATGATCGTATTCGATCGGTTCTTGATGATATAGAACGTATCAGACACAATAATTGACAGGCTTAAGAAATAATCGAACTCAGAAAGCGAATTAACAAAACTGAAATATATTACAATAAAATATGTAATCATACAGTGCAGATTCAGAATTTGATTTACAGGTTGATAATAATTTAGCATTAACAGAATAGTTAAAAATTTTCTTGTGCTTGCATGATACCATGCGTGATTCAACAGAATTTTACAATTGATAAAATTAACAGTTTGAAAAAATAGTGAAAAATGAATTATAGAAATATTTTTTAAAATGTTCGGGGTCGTGGTTCAGGCAGCGGAGGATAGTTAATCAACTACAAATTCTTATAAATTAATATGAATAAATTCTAGACTCTTAAATGCTAAAGCGCTTGTCGGCGTGGCCAATAATTTAACGAAGAAAAATTTATGTTTTTCTGCACTGAAATATTTTCGAAGCGTAGATTGGGGCCCCTTATGACTTATAACTCACGTGAAATTCCTTGGCGGTCGTGGTTTTCTTCTTTAGATCAAAAATCGTTTGATCGGCGGCAATCCAGGCTTCGGTTTCAGCACGTGGGGAATTTTAATTTAAATATCTCCTTCACCGAATTAATTAAGGGATAGTTTACTTTAAGCTTTTAATTTATCGATTGATGAAAACAGAAATTTATAAATAACAAATAGATTGGCCTAAAATATCGGCTCACAAATAGAACATTTAAAATCGAACAAGAAATTTTACAAATAGGTCTTTGGTAACTATGAAAGAGATCTACACGGTAAGGATTTCAAAAGGGAAGTGCTGCTCTTTTCTCTAAGCTTTTAGGCTAGACCTTGCTTCTCAGAATCTCAATGTAATAATTTGCATAAAAATTTGCCATTGGTAGAACGCTTGTGACGTAAACATGACGTCAGTGGCAAGTAGTAGAATACAATTCCTTTAATTACAATAATAATTTAATTTATGTAATTCTTAAAACTGCTTAATCTTATAGACATAGTTCCTCTCATACAATGTACATGTGCTAGTGTAACTGATAAGGCAGGGTTATTGTCTGATAATAGATTAACATGTGTTGCTTTCAAACGATCACCGTCTTGGTGCTATTTCTATGCACTGTGATTGGCTTAGACCTGCCATAGAGATTTAATTACCATGTGGTTCAGTTGAATTAAATTATTAATAAATTAATATTCTTGTACAATTTTTATTAGGTTTGAGATTATTATAATTAACTTCTGCCGTTTTATCGATAATATAATTTCATGCTATGACCTATTTAGTTACAATAAGACCTGACGTATAATATAATTTCTTAAATAATAAATAATTTCAACAATAATACATACATTTTATTTTTTATTTTGAAATTCTTGATCCTTTATTGATAGTTTTATAATTTTTAGGAATGATATTTTACCTTGCATGAGAACCGGTATGATATTTGACAATGCTTTGAATCAGTCAGCTGCGTTCGAACTGTTTTTTAAAAACATCTGATCGATAGTAAACAAGTGTAACCTCAAAATCAGTGAGCAATTCGTAAATAATTTGTGCTTTATTCGCAAAATAATTATAATTTTATTGAATAATTTTCCTAGAAAAATATTCAGTACAGAACGGTACTCTTATCAAATATACAGTTATTGATAAGTAAGCTTTATCGCTCGGTCGCTAACTATTCCTTTAGCAAATTCTTTCATTTTAAAAGGTAATCACAATTTTTCTCTCTTCTCATGAGATCTATTTGAAAAATTCATCACACAAAAGCCCCCAGGATATTTTAAATAGGTAATTGGGAGACGAGTCGAAACAATGACTATTTGAAAAATCCGATATTGTGATGAATACACTATTTCATCTCCTTACTTCTACGAAAACTCAACACTTAACACTAAAAACAATATATCGTGCACTTTTGGCTACGAAAAATAAATAATTGATTGTTCCTTTCATTGGATACAATCGAAATACAATAATTAATGAGGTCTCTTTGGATCCTTCATTAAAACAACTCCACAACTTCCATTCACGGGTGGCTTATGAGCAGACCCATAAATATAACAACTATACAAGATTTCACATATTACTTCTTAAGATTTGAATAGTATTTGCAACAAATATAGACTTTCATCATTTTTTCATAGTTATTATAGGTTTCGACTCTTTGGTTTGGCTTTTACATAAATTGGGTGAGAGTGTGATTTTACTTCGGTGACTTGACAATCGTCTACCGTTTGACTCGAGCAATTTCTTATTTGCGCTTAGTACGTTGTGTACAAACAGGGTTACACTTGAAATGGCTTTCTTGATTTTTTTTATCAATGTTGGTTACAAATATTAAGTCCTTAAGATTACATTTATCAATTTGAATTACAATTCATGATCTTTTGATGCAACAGTAATAAATTCACATTTAAAGGTAAGAATTTCATTTTCTTTGGAGTTTTTTAGAGATACATTCATATATGACATAGAACATGCGCATTTCGTGCAAATTAACATAAATATATATTTTTGGTTGCGTTTTTGCTTATGATTTTACATTAAATAATATGTTACATTAATAATTGAATAACGATATTGCTTGAATTCTATTAACATTGACTCTAGGATTTCGCACACATTGGTTGGTGTGACAAAGAAAATTATCGAACAGGCTTTGGTTCTGAATAGATTTCTTGATCGATTCTGTATTTCGAGGTTATATTTACACATTTTTTCAAATAAACTTTGTTTATTTTCTTTCTTCCTATTCACTACTAACTTCATCTGATTTCTAATTTATAATTATTTTCTGTGGATAATATAATTTTTGTTTCTGTTTTTCAGTTGTGCGGCTTGTACCAGGCGATTGTTTCTGTGATGATTGTAACATGAGGTGGATGGCTTGATTAGGTTGGTAAATTTTTAAGGTTGTTTCGTAGTTTTAATTTCTTCTGTTATTAAAGTTGATTTCGATTTTCTTCATTTGAAGTGAATTAATAATATTTCCTTATTAGCTGAGATGTGGCGAAGTTTAGGTTATGTTGATTAACTAGGCTGCAGTAGAAAGATGCTAGTATGCAAGGATATGATTTGATGAGTAGGCTGTGACTATGAAGAAGTTTGATAATGGGTGTAATTCACAACGTAGCTTCCAGTTGATTAAAAGATTATTATTTCCTCAAGCCCCCATCTAAATTTGATTTCTGATTTGTTTCAAGTTTCCATTCCAATTTGCAACTATCCGTTTTATCAAACTCGGCTTAAAACGAATGTGCCGGTGGTGTAGATCGATTCTTACAAACTCGTTTCCTCTTTGTTGGCCGGTAACATGCAGTTTGATATCCTTAAATCTGACATGCCGGTGGTGTCTGTAGGTTTTTTCGAATAATCTTTTTCTTTTTTGCATGCCGGTGTACAGTCTGTTTGATTTTAACCGGACATGACTGCGGTGGTTGTAGGTCCTTCCTGATACCGTCTTCCTTTTTTCTTGCATGCTGGTAGGAAGCTTGATGTACGATTTTAGCCTAACATGACGGCGGTGTAGGTAGGTTCTTCTTGAGACGATTTTTTTTTTCTGTATGGCGGGGAGAAATTTGATATTCAATTTTAGCCTAACATGACGGCGGTGTAAATGAACTCTATTAGTTGGTTTTCTTCTTTGACGTATTGTAATCCTTCTTGTTTGTGGTTTTGATTCATAGGTTTTCGGTTTTTGTTTTGATTTTGATTTGTTGTGAATCTTTGTTTTATTTCTATTGTTTAGGTGACTATCCTCATGAATGCTGGGTTTTTCTGTTGCAGGTGCTGTCCTCGGTGGATGGGAGATATGGGCGGTCGGCGGTCCGGGCTGCTCTTCCACTCGGCGGGCAGCGTCCTTGGACTCCTGGTGTCCGGCGCGCGGTGGTATGGGCTGTCCCTCCATGCCATGGATGTCGTCCTCGGCCTGGCAGGTGATGTCGTCCAGCTTCTCTTGGCATTCTGCGGCGTGCGGTGCAACTTCAGTCTTGATATTCTCGGTGGGTTGGTTTTCCATACATGTGTCATGTTCGCTTGCCTGTTTTATGACCTCCTCCTTGGGTGCGTCTGCCTTCGCATGCATGGGCTCAGTCTCTGGTTCAATATTGATTTTTATTGTCTGATGATCCCCCTCGATTTGCCGTGTTACCATCCTGCTTTCCTCTGCTGCTTCCTTCAACCTTTGTTCCTGTTTTTCGAAACCTTGTTCACTTGCTATCCGCATCTGTCGGACTTCTTCAATTATTTCTTCATTTGCTCGTGTGTTTCCTTCATATGAATTTTTTACTACTTCCAGGATGATGTTTGCCCAATATAGCGGGATGAGTGTGTGGTCTTCGGTCAGTGGTGGGGATTCTGTAGTGTGAAGTACAGACGTCTGGACCTCTGGACGGCGGTGCATGGGCGTTTCTCCTGCGCGACATCTTCCGCCCTTGAAGTCGCCGATGTGGGCTCCAGGATGCGATGTGGTTCTTCCATAATTTATCGGATGATATAAAGATGCAAGTGTGTTGAAACGACCGCAAACATGTGGGGTTATGTGAAACGATTATATGTGAATGATCAAATATTGAAATAGTGTGAAAAATTCGTTCAATGAAGAAATACAAAAGTGTGATTCAATAATATGTTCAGTGATGAAGTGAATCAAATTAGCAATATCGTTGACATAAAACGAAAATGACATAAAGGATACACAATGAACACTTATGCAGTAATACAGGTACGCCTCTTATAATTTATTATTACTACTATTATAAATATTTTATTCTTATAATTTCTTGCCGCAATTCTATATATAGGCTAGTATTCTTTGCAAAATTTTATATAAAAGCAGTGATGCTCTGCTTGAATTCCACAATATATCCGTGATTTAATTTTACTTCCCTCTTTATGTTTTAAAAACTTTTAAAAATGTAAATAACTTCAATCCTCTTTTCTGTAAATATTTATAAATTGTTTAATATAGACCCAATATTCTTCAAATAATATGACCTTTCTTATGATATTCTTATACCTATGACTTATAGTACGACCAATTTTCGAATAACACGATAATAAAATTCTGAGTTCGATTTTTCTCTAAAAATTCATCAATCAATAAATTTCTTTTCTGTTCAAAAATTGGGTATGGTACTTCTTGTTATTTTATATAACAGTGAACAGTTAATATTAAATTGAAGAAATTCACAACCATGAATTTTTCAAAAAATTTTCCCGTTGTCAGCGCTATAGTATACTGAGCAACTAAATAATCCTCGCAGTCGATTATCCACCTCTTCAATGCCTATCACTGTTGGGCGCCAAATCATGTGGTGCTCCTCCTGGGGGAGTCACTCTCACCTCCAAGGATAGGACAACACACGTAGGGTGATGTAATGCTGTATTTAAATGCCTCACGTTGGGCCGGCAAATCATGTGGTGCGTTTTTTAACGGCTTCACACATGTAGAGTGAATCTTGTACTGAGTCAATGGTGTAGCGGCTATAAATTTTGTAATTGCGTGCGTGGACGCTGAATGTACACCAGACTGATTGATTCACTACAAGATTCAATACAATTGTCAGAATCGCGGGAGGCCTAAACGCTCGCTCACCCTTGATTCTTCTAGTGACAAATTGTATAGTGATGAAATTTTTATAAGTAGTGTAGCGATCGCTAAACACTGAAGACGGATATCTTAAATTATTACCTGTGAAGAATGAGCATACAAAATCATACAGGTCGAGCAAAAATCCCGATGTAGATAATTTACGGGACTGCGTCTCTAATAAGTTCTGAAGGATTAAAATACGGTATTTGAACCAAATATCGTTCAGAATATACTTCGAGAACAGAGTCTGTCGGGTTTTAAGCTCTATTGTAGGAATTTATATGATCTATGGCTGCTCTGCTGTACAATTGGTGTGTTCGCTCCAAGTCGAGGTAGGTAACAGATAAAAGCTGATATATGAGCAGGTAAGGACAAAGAATAAATATCTCGATCTGACCCCACTCGCTACATCCACTTAGACCTGTTCCAATATCCAGCTCAATTCAATTATTCCAATGATCGTATTCGATCGGTTCTTGATGATATAGAACGTATCAGACACAATAATTGACAGGCTTAAGAAATAATCGAACTCAGAAAGCGAATTAACAAAACTGAAATATATTACAATAAAATATGTAATCATACAGTGCAGATTCAGGTTTTGATTTACAGGTTGATAATAATTTCGCATTAACAGAAGGAGTTAAAAATGCTCTTGTGCTTGCATGATACCATGCGTGATTCAACAGAATTTTGCAATTGATAAAATCTAACAGTTTGAAAAAATAGTGAAAAAATGAATTATAGAAATATTTTTTAAAATGTTCGGGGTCGTGGTTCAGGCAGCGGAGGATAGTTAATCAACTACAAATTCTTATAAATTTAATATGAATAAATTCTAGACTCTTAAATGCTAAAGCGCTTGTCGGCGTGGCCAATAATTTAACGAAGAAAAATTTATGTTTTTCTGCACTGAAATATTTTCGAAGCGTAGATTGGGGCCCCTTATGACTTATAACTCACGTGAAATTCCTTGGCGGTCGTGGTTTTCTTCTTTAGATCAAAAATCGTTTGATCGGCGGCAATCCAGGCTTTGGTTTCAGCACGTGGGGAATTTTAATTTAAATATCTCCTTCACCGAATTAATTAAGGGATAGTTTACTTTAAGCTTTTAAATTTATCGATTGATGAAAACAGAAATTTATAAATAACAAATAGATTGGCCTATAATATCGGCTCACAAATAGAACATTTAAAAATCGAACAAGAAATTTTACAAATAGGTCTTTGGTAACTATGAAAGAGATCTACACGGTAAGGATTTCAAAAGGGAAGTGCTGCTGTTTTCTCTAAGCTTTTAGGCTAGACCTTGCTTCTCATAATCTCAATGTAATAATTTGCATAAAAATTTGCCATTGGTAGAACGCTTGTGACGTAAACATGACGTCAGTGGCAAGTAGTAGAATACAATTCCTTTAATTACAATAATAATTTAATTTATGTAATTCTTAAAACTGCTTAATCTTATAGACATAGTTCCTCTCATACAATGTACATGTGCTAGTGTAACTGATAAGGCAGGGTTATTGTCTGATAATAGATTAACATGTGTTGCTTTCAAATGATCACCGTCTGGTGCTATTTCTATGCACTGTGATTGGCTTAGACCTGCCATAGAGATTTAATTACCATGTGGTTCAGTTGAATTAAATTATTAATAATTAATATTCTTGTACAATTTTTATTAGGTTTGAGATTATTATAATTAACTTCTGCCGTTTTATCGATAATATAATTTCATGCTATGACCTATTTAGTTACAATAAGACCTGACGTATAATATAATTTCTTAAATAATAAATAATTTCAACAATAATACATACATTTTATTTTTTATTTTGAAATTCTTGATCCTTTATTGATAGTTTTATAATTTTTAGGAATGATATTTTACCTTGCATGAGAACCGGTATGATATTTGACAATGCTTGAATCAGTCAGCTGCGTTCGAACTGTTTTTAAAAACATCTGATCGATAGTAACAAGTGTAACCTCAAAATCAGTGAGCAATTCGTAAATAATTGTGCTTTATTCGCAAAATAATTATAATTTTATTGAATAATTTTCCTAGAAAAATATTCAGTACAGAACGGTACTCTTATCAAATATACAGTTATTGATAAGTAAGCTTTATCGCTCGGTCGCTAACTATTCCTTTAGCAAATTCTTTCATTTTAAAAGGTAATCACAATTTTTCTCTCTTCTCATGAGATCTATTTGAAAATTCATCACAGTACCAAAAAGCTCAAACTGTATATCACGAGATGAACTAGGATAAAATAAATTTCTACGATTTGTATGCTGACATAAAACACAAAATATATTCCCATAAAAATGTATGTATAAACTATTCGATATATCTATAATTTCTTAAATAAATGTTTTCTAAAATCTGAATAATTATCACAGGTTTTGCCAATATTCACAATAGTGAGTTTCAAATTCATAAATTTATTATATTTAATACTGATACTTAGACTTCCAGTCAATACAAAATTCTGCAAATAAAAACCTGTTTGGTCTATAGGTTTGATATACTATACTTGTTCAATTACAAAATTAATAATTGATAAACTATTATTCAACATGAGATCTCAGGGATTTATATGAATTCGGGCCGTGCGTGGAAGTAAGCTTCCTACATATATCAAATAAATTTATAAAATGTTCTTATGAACTATGTGATATTATCCAACACGTGGTGACTTTTTATTTAATTGAGTCAATTTGAATAGCGCTTTTAATTAATTCCCCCACTATATGCAGAAAATCTAAAACGAGCTCGTTTGACTTATCACTCACTTAAATGAAGTTCTTGACGGTCTCGTAGATTGAATTAATTATTTCCAATAATTAAATAATTAATTAGATAGGCTCCTTTCATCTCTGCTGGGCTAGCGCGTGATCCAGATTCTTATAAGTTTCTTTCCGAATTAAAGATATATTTATGGGGAATAGTTACAAATTACGAACTCTTTGACAGCACTGAGTTCACAGACAATTTAACATTTAATACAAATATTTCACATTAAAAAAGGGTTTGGCTTAATAGTTTTAAAATTTTAAAATGAGGAAGAAAGAACCCTAAACTCTATGTGCATCCTCTCAGGTCAAGATCTTAAGCCAGAAGAAGGAGGTTTTCAGAAAAATTTGTCTCTTCCAAGAATAATTCTGTAAGCTACTCTCTGATTGGTCTTCAATTTACTAAACTCAATACAATTGTCGGCTTGGAAACAGGGCTTCCTCGACTTTATAATAGAAAAATTAAATAAAAAAGTTTTTATTCAATATATGGGGTGTTATCTTAAATGATTTCATAAATAAATCATAACATACGATTTTAATACATTTAGTTTTTTATATGAGTTTTGTATACTCTTGATTTATCATGCTTTTTCAGATTATAATAAATATTTATACAGAGATAATAGTTGTTCGTATTTCTACACATTGACTTCCTTAGTATACATAATATATCCTTTGTGAGTAAATTTTATATAATTCAACCTATTATACTGGTTGATCGGATAATCAGCTGATTCGTTCAGCATTGATTCTAATAATTATCGATTTGTTCAAGATCGACTAATTCTTTTCAAAATGTAAACAAATAATTCTAACCTCAATGTTTATGCACTTTTATTTTTTATAATCCGCCAATAATAAGTAAGCCGCTTTATAATTTTTTGATCTTACCATTCTCATAGTTATTGAATCACAATTATACATGTTTTCTTATCGTTTTTGATAATGCTATTACTCCTAATCGCTAATAATACTTGATTTAAGTTGATTTATCCTTTGACTGGGTCTAACCTTCTTTCCATTTTATAGTTCTATTAAAATTCATTGGTTTATTTTAAAATATTTGGCGGTATTGAATTACCACGTGACAAAGTCTAAGCCAATCATAGTGCATAGAAATAGCACCAAAAAGGTGATCGTTTGAAAACAACATATGTTAATCTGTTATCAAACAACAAACCTGCCTTATCATATACGCTAGCGCATGTACATTGTATAAGAGGAACTATGTCTAGGAGATTAAGCAGTTTTAAGAATTATGCAAATTTAATTATTATTGTAATTAAAGGAATTATATTGTACTGCTTGCCACTGACGTCATGTCTACGTCACAATCATCCTACCAATGGCAAATTTTCATGCAAATTTATTACACCGAGATTCTCAGAAAGAAAGTTCTAGCCAAGAAGCTGAGAAAAAAGACTTCACTTCCCTTTTGAAATCCTCACCGTTCAGACCTCGTTAAAGTTACCAAGACCTATTCGTAAAAATTTTCGTTCAATTTTATATGTTTTATTTGTGAGCCAAAATTCTTAGGCTATTCTATTTGTTATTTGTAAATTTATTTTCATCAATTGATAAATCAAAAGGTTAAAGTTAAATTATCCCTTAATTAATTTGGTGAAGGAAATATTAAATTTAAAATTCCCCACGTGCTGAGACCGAAGCTTGGACCCGCCGCCGATCAAACGATTTTGATCTAAAGAAGAAAACCTCGACCGTCAAGGTCAAGCTCATGTGAGTTGTAAAATTTGAAGGGGCCCCAATCTACGCTTCTAAAATATTTCAGTGCAGAAAATATAAATTTTCTCTTCATTAAATTATTGGCCACGCTGACAAGCGCTTATTAGTCATTAAGAGCCTAGAATTTATTTGATTTAGAATTTATAAGAACTTGTAGTTGATTAACTGTCCTCCGCTGCCAGAACTACGACCCCGAGCTTTTTAACATATTTTATAATTTATTTTCACTATTTTTCCGCAAACTGTTAAATTTTATCAATTGTAAAACTCTGTCGAATCATGCATGGTGTCATGCAAGCACAAGAAAATTTCTAACTTTTTTGTTAATGCTAAATTATTATCAATCTGTAAATCAAATTCTGAATCTGCACTGTGTGATCATATATTTTATTATAATATATTTCAATTTTGTTAATTCGTCTTCTGAGTTCGATTATTTCGTAAGCCTGTCAATTATTGTGTCTGACACATTCTACATCATCAAGAACCGATCGAATACGATCATTGAAATAATTGAATTAAGCTGGATATTGGAACAGGTCTAAGTGGATGTAGTGAGTGGGGTCAGATCGAGATATTTATTCTTTGTCCTTACCTGCTCATATATCAGCTTTTATCTGTTACCAACTTCGACTTAGGAGCGAATACATCAACTGTACAGCAGATGCAGCCAGAGATCATATAATTTCCTACAATAGAGCTTAAAATATCCTTGGAGGTGAGAGTGACTCCCCCAGGAAAAGCTTACAATCCTTACAGAGAAAATATAGCCTCATATTTCAATGTAAAGATATAACCAAAAATCTACTATTCAAATGAAATAAAAATTTGAAATCTATCAATTCCCAAATCAAAGTTACGATTCAACAAAAAGAGTCTAATTCAGCACGTTTTAATTGATTTAAATGGTTCACGTTTTACACCCCTCCCTTTTTGAAAGTCTATAGTTACTAAAACCCATTCTGCCACATCCGGAGTTCCTGGGACGTTTGTTTAATTTGGAAAAAGTTGTTACCTCAAAGCTGTTTCTTCAATTTGAATCTAGGCTCGGTGATCGATCTCTACACGTCCAGATGGACAGGCGACAGCATACCCCAAGCTTCTAGGACTGCCATCAATTCAGAGGCATCTCAGCGGCTTAAAGTCACATGTTCACGAGACATTCATGAACCCGTAAATTGATGGACTCGTACATTGATGGACCCATACTTTGACTGCTGTTAGAATAAAAAATAAACTAGGATAAAACAAATTAACTTAACTTCAGTTATATCATAAAGTCAACCTACTTTAGGTTTTTTTATATAAAACTCAAATCAATACTTATTACTTTAAAACACAAATAGACATTACCTACTTCAATATCTTGATTCAATAGAAAAGAATTTATTTGTAATCAGGGTCATGCCCTTTATACAAAGAGATGAGCACATAGTATTCCATAATACATAATTCACAAGTTGATTGAATTACTTCATAATAAGGTCTTTCGAGTATTGTTGTTAGTTTGTTCAGTCTGTTCTCTTACATAAATTACATATAGAGTGTGATTTAAAAAAAAATATTACATGATAGGTGTTTCAATCAAGAAAGTTTTCATTAGAATCAACAAAACAAATAAAATCTATACACAAATTCTGTCATTTAAATTTAGGTTAATAGCTTCCTCTTCAAAAATAATTTAAAATAAAAAAATCTCAATTCCTTCTAATAGGTACTCTAAATTTCTACAAAACATATACCGTTCATTTTCTTCCAACATTTATCAGTTTGAATTTACAAATACCACCTTCCATTACACAAGAGAATCAAAAGGACTATTCTCAATTATTATACTTTAATTACATTACAATAATACTTTGATGGAAGCTTTCATCGATAATAATTTCCGTAATTATATTATAAATCTATGACGTACCTTAGTAGCGGTAATAGGAGGAGAAAATGTCCATTGTAAGGTGACAATTTGATATCCTCTCTTCTTAATTAAAGCATTTACTGAGGTGGAAAAACTAAATATGCTACTGGAACAGAAGGTTCCAGAGGCAAATACTACCAAGCCTAAAGCTGGCATAAAAGCCATGATTAACACAAAATACTGTGACTACATTTTGAACTGCTTACAACAGAGGACAGACGCTGAGTGAAGCCACTGTACGCTTGCCTTGTCGAGGACAGCTGTGTACTGCCTCACTAGATAGGAACCTAACCAACGTTAACTTTGATTGGCAGTTACTATTTTATTGAAATTATTCATCATAATTTCCGCCAATAGGAAGGAACGGTACAACTACAATTTTAGATACATTCTCCCACCAAGTGACAGCTATTTTCCAAATTCCTAACCAAATAAGGCGTGATTAATAATCAATCGGACACAAAATTCCTTGCCTAATAAGGTCATGAACCAGTTTGATGCTCCAGGAAAATCGTTGATTTTCTTAGTACTATAACTTCTACGAACACACTAACAGAGTCGACACAACACAACGCAGAAAAGCAAAGCAGCGAAATAAAATTTCATAACAGGCTCACTTCTCATGATAATTCACATAATCCTCATCATTCACAATTGGAACAATGAATATTGTTACAATATTATAAGAGTGATTACTAGTAAATGATATTTCTATGTCACACATGATGTTCAATGTTCATATATACAGAATGTTTCAGGAGTAGTGTTGAACATTCTAGGGTATTGATCCTTGATGATAGGAGACTATCATCTCCTATCCATGTTTTTTTTCACTTAGGAATTTTTATCTCAAGAACGATATGTTGTATTGATCTGAAATTTGGCATGCATATTTATGCTATAAAATACTCAATACAACATTTCGTTCTTGAGATAAAAATTCCTTAGTGAAAAAAACAAAATGGCAGCTATAAGGCTGAGTTTTGGACACTTCAAATACAACATTTATAGTCTCCTATCATCCCTAGAATGTTCGGCACTACTTCTGAAACACTCTGTATAATAAGTGTGTGTGTGTGTGTGTGTGGTGTGTGTGTGTGGTGTGTGTGTGTGTGTGTGTGTGTGTGTGTGTGTGTGTGTGTGTGTGTGTGTGTGTGTGTGTGTGTGGTGTGTGTGTGTGTGTGTGTGTGTGTGTGTGTGTGTGTGGTGTGTGTGTGTGTGTGTGTGTGTGTGTGTGGTGTGTGTGGTGTGTGTGTGTGTGGTGTGTGTGTGTGTGTGTGTGTGTGTGTGTGTGTGTGTGTGTGTGTGTGTGTGTGTGTGTGTGTGTGTGTGTGTGTGTGTGTGTGTGGTGTGTGTGTGTGTGTGTGTGTGTGTGGTGTGTGTGTGTGTGTGTGTGTGGTGTGTGTGTGTGTGTGTGTGTGTGTGTTGTGTGTGTGTGTGTGTGTGTATGTGTGTGTGTGTGTGTGTGTGTGTGGTGTTGTGTGTGTGTGTGTGTGTGTGTGTGTGTGTGTGTGTGTGTGTGTGTGTGTGGTGTGTGTGTGTGTGTGTGTGTGTGGGTGTGTGGTGTGTGTGGTGTGTTGTGTGTGTGTGTGTGTTGTGTGTGTGTGTGTGTGTGTGTGTGTGTGTGTGTGTGTGTGGTGTGTGTGTGTGTGTGTGTGTGTTGTGTGGTGTGTGTGGTGTGGTGTGTGTGTGTGTGTGTGTGTGTGTGTGTGGTGTGGTGTGTGTGTGTGTGTGTGGTGTGTGTGTGTGTGTGTGTGTTGTGTGGTGTGTGTGTTGTGTGTGTGTGTGTTGTGGTGTGTGTGTGTGTGTGTGTTTGTTGTGTGTTGTGTGTGTTGTGTGTGTGTGGTGTGTGTGTGTGTGTGGGTGGTGTGTGGTGTGTGTGGTGTGTGTGTGTGTGTATGTCTGTGAACACGATAACTCTATTCCTAATCAACCGATTGACTTGAAACTCTAAACTTAAGGTCCTTATACCATGAGGATCCGACAATAAGAAATTCAATAAAATTGAATTCAAATTGCGGATAATTACTAAAAAAAAACATGTTTTTCACGGTTTTCTCGAAAACGGCTCTAAGGATTTTCTTCAAATTTATACCATGAATAGCTATTTATAAGCCCTATCAACTGACATGAGTCTCATTTCTGAGAAAATTGCAGGAGCTCCGTAATATTCTTGAGAAAAATGGCGGATAATCACTAAAAAACCTTGTTATTCACGGTTTTCTCGAATACGGCTCCAACGATTTTCTTCAAATTTATACCATGGACAGCTATTCATAGGCCCTATCAACAAACATGAGTCTCATTCCTGGGAAAATTGCAGGAGTTCCGTAATATTCTTGAGAAAAATGGCGGATAATTAATAAAAAACCATGTTTTTCAAGATTTTCTCAAATATAACTTGACCGATTTTTTTCAAATTCATACCCTGTATAGTTATTTATCAGCTCTATCAACTGGCATAAGTCTCCTTTCTGGGAAACTAATGGGGGGTCCACCCCATCCTTGAGAAATGGACTTTGTAACCTCGTTCTTGTGCATGAGGTAGGTAGGTAGAGCAGTTCATAAAAAGAACACATAGTCGAGATATTTCATCTGTAGAACAGTTGTTTTGACGACTTTTGAAGAAATCATCGAATTTCACAATTTACACAAAGGAAAAAGTACTCTGAAAACAATTATATATACACATATATAGAAGTCTGATCGTAGTTTCAAATATGTTGCCACCAATCGTCATTATGTTATTCCCCTAAATTATTCTCGTTTGAGAATGGGGCTTACAGTTATCTTGTAACAAATTTTACTGGTCACGTAAGTTTTTAAAAATTATTTTATTTGCAGTTTTTATGAAAATGTAGGTGGAAAAAATGTTGTGTACATCACGAGTGAAAAATGTTTTTTCTCCCTCAGGAAAATTGTTGAAATCTTCAAACTTTCCCTCAGGGAGAAAAAACGTTACTTTTCACTCTAGATATACAAATAACTATTTTTTATTTCTTGTTATTATTATTAAGGATAAAAAATTATTTTGATTTTTGAAGAGCAACTTTTGTATCACTGCAAGGTGAATAAGAACTCGAAGCTAAAGGACTCAGGTTGCAATTGATAAAGTTGGAGAATGATAATTTAATCCTTATGGCGAGATTTCAATAATAATTCCTATTACTATGAATATCTTTGTTTCCATTTGTACCTTAAAATCGAAATGTCATTTAAAATGTCAGCTGGGGTCTTTAAAGCATGAATGTATACAATGCTTATTACTAACATTCAACAGTTACGAATTCAGAGATTTTTCTAACCGGTGATTAGATAAAATACAACTTCATGAACAATTTCAATGAAGGCTGATTGCTTTTTATAGCCGAGATGATTGTAAAATAGAAAACGGTTGGACAGACGAGACGCCTCCAAGGATCCAAATTCAATTGCTTAGATTCTTGAATAAATTTCATACTCTATTTCGTATTCCTAACTCTACCATCCATTCTATGTTGCAGTCCAAGTCGGAGTATAATATTCTTTTCGTTTAAATTTTTCCAAGAATTCGAACCTGTTTCCCATCTGTGACTGCTATGACTCCTCTCTAATCCTCTCTTCTTGTAACTCTCATATTCTCTCTGTCTTCCTCTAAAGTGTGCCTGACCTTTTAAAAGATGATAAAGAAGATAATTTTGAATAAAATTTAGAATTTAGAAATAGGCCGACACATCTAGAAAATACCTGAGTCTATACCTAATTCATGCAGGTGAACGGGCTAGAGTCAATAAAACTTCAATTAATCTTGCCATGCCTGATTTAATAGGCTTCTACTATAGGATAACACTACAATTTGAAATAATTGAAAAATACAAACGCTTCAATAAACATTGGCAACTAAAATCGAACAACAGAAACAAAAATTTCATGTTACTTTGTTGACATTCTTCATCTGATTTGGGGGCGCATTACTATCCCTCGTTTAGAAAGCAATATGTCACAAAAACCAAACAATATCATCATAAATAACAAATTAATTTCAACATGAAATTACTCAAGAAAGAAAAGCCCGTTGAACCCAAATTTCGTCGATAGTAACCCATATACCCATTTCATAAAATTTTGAATCCCCACTTTTGATTGACATTCTCGAATGAACCTTGTGTTTCACTACACTGCACTTTCGTTGGTCTGTACGTTGCTTTATCGTCGGGGTTACAGTACCTTGTTTTGGCGGTGAACTTTTACCGGTTGAATTTGGCTTGACGGCGATGTCCTCTTACGTCCCTAGACCTGTCGTCTGAACGGGTGTCTTGAAGCGGTGTTACATAAATTTGCGGAACCAAAGGGGTGGTACATGAAGTTGGTTTGGGGACACACATGAACCGCTGTAAATAATGTATTACAGCATAATTTCTAACTCTTCCTACAATTCATCAAAAGCTAAAACAGGAGTTTATTCTTTTTATTTATTTAGATTTTATCTTGACGTTCTGATTTCATTCTCAAAATTTAACAGATTGAATTAAAACGAATTACTATGCCAGAGTGTCATTATATACAATGCAACATTTATGAAAACACCCGTAATAAATTAATATAATGCTTTTAGAAAAATGAATACTTCATTAATTATGATGTTAACTTTTATATAAGTTGATATAATACTCTTAGAAAAGGAATAATTCAGATTGAAATGATGCTAACTTATATGATATTTTTCGTTTGGTTTGCGAAATCAAATATAATTTTTCATATAGTAGCTCGACTAGTATTGTTGGAAACTTGTGCGCTAGCCAACATTTATTTTATTTATTATTTATGAACTATAGGACGCAACACAAGTGTAAACAACGGGCTTCCGCCCAAAACTGCTCAGAACCTTAATTAAAATGAACGTCCAGAGTTTATGATTTGATTTACCTACAAATACAAGTCCAAAAACGAGTATCAACTAGAATTATGAATTTATCACAAAACAAAACAAGACACTTTATAACACAATAAAAGAAAAAATATTGAAAATTTCACTTTAAGGTAAAAATAATGTTTGCCTTATAAGATTCATCTTGTAGATAGTTTTTACCTTTAATTGAATAAAATTAGTAGACACATAGAAAATAATTTAAATTGTATTAAAATTGGAACATTCATGTATCAGGCTCAATATCAGGAATTAACTCATGTATGGTACATTCATTAATATAATTTCATGGAGAAGAAAAACTTTCTTCTTCATCTATTAAGATTTCTATCATAAAAATTTAATAAATCATTCGAAAGCCTTAATGACATAAGAAACCAGAGTCTGAAAATATAAAATTATAAAATGTCATAAACTCAATATGAACATAATCTTAAAAATTCATTCCAATTTAAAGCTATCTTCCTGACTTTCAGCAATACTCTACGATAATATATCTCCAGAAACAATAACTCAATGTAACATAACTGAAAACTTTCTATACTTCTTTAGAAAAAAAATTATAATTTACTCCATCACTAATAAAATCAAAAGGATTATTCTCAATCAATATTATTAACTTGAAAAATAACAGGCTTTGTTAATACAATACTCTTATGGAAGTTTCAATCAATTGAATTCCCTAAATTATATTTTAACCTTATTTTACGTACCTTAGCGGTTATTTGATAAACAATTATTCGTACATGATGAAGAAACACAATTAAACTTTTCAGGACATGGCACTACTAGAAAATTTAACTTTAATAAATAAAACTAGCTCCTACATTAACTAATGATATAAACTTGTAAACCTGCCAAAAAGGGGGAAACATAGTGACTACATCTTTACTCTCGTAGTGCTCCTAGCAAAGTGTCCTCCGAAACGTAATCTGGTCTCTCAGCTGGGGAATCGCCCCACTACTGTATTTAGAAACAGGTCTCCTATTGGGCGAAGGGAATCAATTTGACCAATCGTCGCGTGGCTTCTAGAGCCTTTGGACCAAATAGTAACTGCAAAATCGGTAGTTTGTTATAATTTCAATGCTTGCTGTTTTCCAGCTTATCGCACTCCATGTCGCAACAGGAAGGCTACGTTTTAGAGATAATTCCATAATCTACATTCCTCGACGACTCGGAGCCACAATTTTTAAATATCTATCATGGGAAACTCGAAGTCATGGCCGTTCATAATAGAGAGAGAGAGAGAGAAATAATTTATTTTGCTAACTCACAATAATGGCTCTAGTCTATTGCGTATTAAATTTAATATTTAAGGCCTGAATTAAAAATAGTGCTCGGCACAAAAGTTCCACTTTGTTTCTTTCGCTGTACACTGAGATTGTCTGTTCCATTCGTTTTTTGCACTCCTTTTGTTACAAGTCTATTCAAACTATTTTTGGCGCTCTATCATAGTCTGATGTAATAAGAAAGTGTGAATATACAGATTGAATAAGGTTCAGAAGTCAGTCGTCAGTCACGTGCCTATCCCTTTCCTCTTTTTTTCATCAGTAAAAATCATTCAATATGAAAATACTTCATTCAAATGTCTCTTTCTTCATATTTTCACTTAACTCATGAACAATCTTATACAATTTTATAATATCTAAATTATCATTAGCTCGAATTATACAAGGGTTATTTTTCAACCTCCTTTTGACCATAAAATAATGGACGAATTTATATGAAATGATAATTACTTCACCAAAAGTTACTCACACTTATCATTATTCTTTAACATAATTGCCGTGAAGGTTGAGGCATTTGTCATACCAGTGGACCAGCCTACCAAACCCCTCTTCATGAAATGCTGCCGCCAGATGAGTTTAAATGGGCTATGACGTTGTTTTGGAGCTGCTTGTTAGTTTAGAAGCTTTTCCCATAAAGTCATGTCTTGAGTCTAGGGAGAAGGTATGGGTTACTGGTGGCTAAGTCAGGCTTGTATGCTGGGTGATTGAAAGAAACCCATTTTTTGATTTGCTGGAGAAGCTGTTTGGTTGCAGCACCAATGCATCTTGGTAAATCTACCAAGTTGTCATGCATCACAACGATTCCGGAAATCATTCAACTGATGTCTTTCATTTTTCGAGACAATTCACGCACAACATCATCACTCATATCGTTTTCTATGTGACGTTTAATCATTATTTGTTAGTTTTATGCTGAATTAATGCTGTTTGCTGGTGGGACAACTATTGCCACTTGGTGGGATACTCAAGTGAACCATTATAACAATTTATTGAACTACTTGGTGGGGGACTCAAGTGAACCATTATAACAATTTATTGAGGTACTTGGTGGGGGACTCAGGTAAGGCCTATATTTATGTTTGTGGGTCTATAACTTGACAACAATATTGACGATCTGACGATCGTCAGCACCGATCACAGGACGTTTGATGGGAATGACAAGCTGATCAGCTCTGTGAAAGTCGCACCCCAACTGCTTGTCTGTGTCTCATGATAATGTGATCGGAGGTTGAAAAAATGATCCTCGTAAATCTACTATCTACTTCGAATTGACTGAGAATTCAAGTGGAAATTCAAGAGATGAGAAAATACCTGGAAGGTCAATTAACTCACCTAATCAAATAATGATTGCAGAGATTCTTGTACAATTGGGACAAAATTATTCACAGATAAGTTTGACTGTTCTGAGTCAAAACTTCAGCTAATTCCTGTAATTTAAATTAATTCTGAATAAGTATTTCTCTTTCTCAAGAAAAAGTATACATGCTCCACACATATTAGATTTTTTTCAAGACAGTTCAGATAGAATAAATATAAGCTCTTCATATTCTATATATATAATGTGTCACGTGGTATTTTAGCACCAAAGAATATTTGAAGTGAACAAGTGAATTTTAATAGAATTATAAAATGGAAAATAAAGATAACCTAGTCAAATGACCACTCAAATAAAATCGAATATTGTTAGCGATAAAGAATAATCATATTATCTAAAATGATAAGGAAGAACATGCATAACTGTGATTCAACAACTAATGAGAATCCATTGGCAGAATTAAAAATTATAAAGCGTCTTATTTATTATTGGCAGATTATAAAAAATAAAAGTTTGCATGTACATTGAGGTTAGAATTATTTGTTTACACTTTTAAATGAATCAATCGATCTAGAATAAATCGATAGTTATTTGAATCAATACCTAGCGAATCAGCTGATCGATCAACCAGTATAGGTTGAATTATAAAAATTTACTCACAAAAGATGTATTATATATACGAAGGAAGGTTGATGTATAGAAATACGGACAACCATTATTTCTGTATAAATATTTTATTATAATCTAAAAAGCACGAAAATCAAGAGTATACAATACTCATATAAGAAACTAAATACATATTGTACATAAAATTGTAAATACATATCAACTATGAGACATTAAAAACTGTTTATTTTTCTTTAGTGCAATCAATTTTAAGATACGTCATGATTATCTGGGGAGCTACGAATTTTACACATGTTGAACCTCTCTATAAACTTCAAAAACGAATACTAAAAATAATAGGCTTCAAGGAGAATCAATTCCCCACGAACATTCTTTTCAAGGACAGTAAAGTACTGAGTGTGAGACAACTCTACATCCAGGCTATCATCACGCGAATGAGGAGAAACAACGAACACATAAGACTGGCAGATCATAACCATCAAACATGGCAGAGAAACACGTATTCAATAGTACCAAGGATGAACACTACATTTGGGCAAAGAAACTACACATATTTGGGACCAAAAATTTATAATTCAATACCAAGTTACATTAGGGAAGAATTCAATAGACACAGGTTCAAGAAAAGTTTATTTTCCTGGTTGGTTGATATTGGAGTGGAAAATTGTGAAAATTTAGTTAGACTGTAAATATTGAAACTATTTATTCTTCATTCCACTCTTTACTGTTTTTCATTTTTTAAAAATAACCTTTCTTATTATTATCCTTAATAGAACATTAATATTTATTTACTAATTCCATAATTTTGTTTGTTCGTATTATACATTTTTACTAATTTTATTATAAAAAACTTTGATCCCATATCAGTGAATGAAGTTTGTAAATAGTAATTATTACACGCAATAAGCAACTAATTACTTATACCCCAACACATATAATATATAGTGGGGTGTATATTTATTCATTGAAATTATCATTTATTCATTGTTGAAACACCGCTGATTTATGTAGTTATATTACAATACTATATTATCAATATTCTAATGTTGCATTCAATCTTCATTGTAATTAATAAGTTTTCATAATATGTGAAATTTGTTGCATAATTGGCTGTTGTACTGTAATTTATTGTAGATTCGTGTATGAACCAGTATTGTAACTTACTTGAATAAATTTGAAATTTGAATTTGAATTTGAAAAAATTGTAACATGTTAACATCGTATATCGCGATTTATTTATGAATATAGTTAAGATAATCACTCCATATATTTATATAAAAAACTTTTTATCTATTCTTTCTATTATAAAGTTGAAGAAGCCCTGATTCTGAAGCAACCAATTGTATTGAGTTTGTTAAATTAAAAGCCAATCAGAGAGAAGCTCACAAATTGTTCAAGGAAGAGATAAAATTTTTCTGAAAACCACCTTCTTCTGGCTTGTGATCTTGACCTGAGAGGATGCACATAGAGTTTAGGGTTCTTTCTTCCTTTAAATTTTAAAATTATTAAGCCAACCCCTTTTTAAATGTGAAATATTTGTAATTAATGTTAAATTATCTGTGAACTCAGTGTTGTTGAAGAGTTCGTAATTTGTAATCAATTCCCATGAATATATCTTTAATTCGGAGAGAAATCTATAAGAAATCTGGACCACGCGTTAGCCCAGCAGTGACGAAAGGGACCTGCCTAATTAATTATTGGAAATAATTAATTCAATCCACGAGACCGTCAAGAACGTCATTAATGTGAGTGATAAATCAAACAAGCTCGTTTAAGGCCTTTCTACGCATAGTTGGGGGAATTGATCAAAGCACTATTCAAATTAACTTAAGTCCAATAAAAATTCTCAACATGTTGAGTGCTATCACATAGTTTATAAGAACATTTTATGTATTTATTTGATATAGGCTATGTAGGAAGCTTACTTCTGTGCACGGCACGAACTCATTAAAAGCCCTGAGATCTCATGTTTGAATATTAATTTGTTAATTATTATTTTTGCTAATTGATCAAAGCAAGTCATATCAAATCTATAGACCAAACAAGTTTTAAATGGTAGAATTATGAATTGACTTGAAGTCCATATACCAGTATTAAATACCAATTTATAAATTTTAAAACTCACTATTGTGAATGCTATCAAACTTTGTGATAATTATTCAGATTTTAGAAAAGAATTTATCTAAGGAAAATTATAGATATAGAAAATTTTATATACTCTGTTTTATGGGAATATATTTTGTGTTTTATGTCAGCATAGGAATTTATTTTATCCTAATTCATCTCGTGATAAACAGTTTGAGCTGTTTTGGTACCAATAAATATAAAATTTTCATTTTCATAAATTTCAACAATTTCATATAAAATTATTGAATCAATTAATATCGATCTTATTAATAGCACTCAGTACTTATCATCCTTTGATGATAGTCACATTAGTCTGCCAGAAAAAAATATATTGATAATTATATTAATAAGGTTACAGTTATATCATATAAGGATCCAGAGAGCTTCAAGAACTGGCGTTGTAAGTTCTAAGGAATTTCAGAAGGATAAATTAGTGAATACCTGTATTCATGACAAGCGTTTTAAGGATCAACTAGAAAAAACTATAGTTGGTATTTATTATTCTCTATTGCGTACATGGTTACTGATAGTCAGTCATCAATTATTCTTTTGATTTTCTCACTGGTATTCTTCAAGAACTTCATAGAAGCAGCGGTAAGAATTAATAATCACCGGTCATTGAACCTTATGGTGATTGGTTGTGTTTGGAAAATTCATGTATCTACCACTGAGCTAGAGCTGAGGTTTGAACCCAGCAATTTTGCGAGCCGGACGGCCTTAATTATTTGTGAATTTATTCGCAAATTAGGGACTTTAACAACTGCTCTCGTAAATATCAAAAACACAACTTTACACAATGGCTTCATAACGTGGGACTCTATCATAAGAGATAACCCCCAGGAAGCACGTCTTTACAAATGGATGCATAAATAAGACAATTTCCGTAGTGTTTGAACCCCAATTTGAAGATAAAAATATTATTCCTCAGAGCTTGAATGATTTGATACTAACAAAGAATTACTTCTTTATTTCTGAGCACATTCAATATTTTTCAATCGGATTAAAAAATACTTGTCTAGGTTTCAAATGCAATGAGAAGATCATAATCGACTTGCAATCGAAGGAAATAGAGATAATTTTTTGGTACGAAACGCACTGAGCGACCCTGAGCATCAAAACGAATGATGGGAACTGGAGGAAACCGCAAATTGAAAACATTGCACGTTTTTAGGCAACTGCTGTTAACAAATTGCGTTCTCTTGCCGCAACCAAAAGTAGTAAGAGTGTTTTCAGTATTGCGTTCATATACAGAACTCCATCCATCCAACTCACTCAATGACGATCTGCCGTTCGGTGCAGACTCAATTATTTTATTAATTTTTTCTTTGTAGCAATCATTGTAACCTTGTGTTTTAATATCCATCTCCATAGCGGTGGAAGCAATCATGAACAATCGTTTCGACAGCATTTCATTCTCATGGCAACGTATTCAATTCAAGAATGCACGTTTTATTTCGAATTCTATTCAATTTACTTGAAGTGGGCTATACCTTTTTCAAAGTTGTCTTGATTTCTCATTTCTTGGTTCATATCAACTTTGAAATAGTATCTCCGATTTAGTTACTGATATCCAGAATTTATTGAAATGTTTCTTTAGAATTCACAGCCAGAACCAAAATCAAAAGAGTGCGGCTGTCTATGTGGTTGCGCTGATAAGCTATCGATTGGAAAAGTAAGGATTCATGTGCCTGCACAAGTCCCTTTGAAAGGATGACTTTGAAGCTGATTTCTCTAAATACACATACTATTTGTTATACTTACATCCATTTATAGATTCAATTATACAGAATCTATTAGAATGCTTGGAGGAGGGTCAACAGGCACATCTTAATGAGTCCAAAAATGATATTTCAACAAAGACGAATTATTTTTCATTTAATTCAACAGTATTTGTTGTGGAAATTCCGTAACAATATTTCCGTAATTCATTATAACTCCGTAAACTATCGAATACTAAATTTACCACATCATTTTCGAAACACAGAAAGACTATCAGTTTCCACGGAATGGTATTAGTCCCAAAAATGATGAAACTTGATCGATAAGTAATGTGAAGAAAATCTTAGACAAACACTCCCGCTAATACTATCATAACAGGCCTGAATTTAAAACAAGCTTCTCTTCATTACACTTTACCTGTAGTAGACCCAATCACTTATCAACAAATTGAAGTATTTAAGTTAATTTACAATTTCATTCATTTAGCAAAGCAAGAGATCTAGTAAAGTCATCACTCTTTCGTGGTCGCAGTCAGCGATCAGGAATGCAATATTTTTAGAATTGAACTCCTTCATAGCAGTCAAGAGGAATAATTGCTGTTGAAAGTTAATGCTGATTAGATCAATAACAAGAATTGAACTACAGTAAAAAAGTAAATTCGTATGGCTTTTGTTGGGAGTCCCTTGCGGGAAGGTCCCACCGCCTGAATATATAATTTAAGCCGTCAATGGGCCTTACAACTGTCATACTTCAGCCGGGACCGACAATTAACGTGCCCATCCGATAACACGGGAGTGATCTGGTTAAAAAACTTTTGGTATTGAGAGGGTTTGAACCCGGGATATCTATGCTGCTACGCAGGCACTCTATCCACTAGACCACGGATCACTCCGTTGAACTACAGTAACCAAAGGCTGGAAATCGATCACGAAAAGTTTCTCACAGCGAGTTGAATGGGAGACATCGGGTCTGAATGCCCGACATTTAAACACGATTATTCAAATAAAATAAAATGGGAGCCATTTAGGCCCTGCAGTTATAGCATAAACGTGTTCGAACTTGAAAATTCTGTGGAGATATATGGAGCTTTTTATTGACGGGTAAAACACATCTCTACGTAGAAACCCAAATTATTATTATTTGTAGTGCTATTGTCTGTTATGTTGAGTGCAGTAAACAGTCAGAACAAACTCTCTAGTTCTTCAATGGGATTGAAACAATCTCTTTCAAGAATTCCATCCTAACTTAAATTATTTGTAATCAATTAACTTCGATAAACACTTCTTCCATTTTTTTTTCAATTTTATGACCACATAGGATCACTGTAGTCTATGGTTAGTCCTCTTTCTTCGTTTATTCGCTTCAATTCTCTTCCTTTCTTCCCAGTACCTTTTCATTCTGTCAGATCTTTCTTTTCTCAATTCATCTGAACAAACCTGTTGCCTTCTCCTAATTGTTTTTATAGATAAGATCCTCTTTCTGTCAGTGATGGTTTCCCTATAGATTTTTGTGCGATTTTTGACATCGTCAATAGTTAAATTTAGTTCCGATATGTCTTTTTTTATCTCCACAAGCCAAGGAATTGTGGCTCTGTCTGTTTTCGCACTCATGAATTTTTCAATAAGTCTTCTTAACAATCGATTCGCTGGGGTTCTGAGAATATGTCCAAAGAAAATTCTCTTTTTGCGCATTGCGTCAGTTATTGGTTTAATTTCTCTATAAATCTGTTCTCTTGGAAGGAGTCTGAACTGGTTGTCAACTACATGTTTTTTGTTTATGCAGGTTCTAAGAATCCGTCTTTCAACTCTTCTTATAGTTTCTTTAATTCCATTTCCATCAATATTGAAAAGTGTTTCACTGCAATACATTGCTTGTGATCTTAGAACTGCCTTGTAGTGTTTCAGTTTTGTATGAATGGAATTTTACAATAGAACTTTCAACTTACTTTTTGAATCTCCTTGCCTGCTGGTGATGGGACTCAGCATCCAGATACGCATCCAGACTCGAAAAGTGAGTTGAAAAGGTGTATCTGGAAGTTTAGTAGATTAATACAGTTCAGAAAATTGACAAACAATACACTGGATTGCTATTGATCTATCAAGTAGCACTTTGTTAATCAGTTGATTTCAAAGTCTCTAATAAGTTTCAACATTCGATACACAATCCAGATCTGAGATCAAACAAACGAATGCTACAGAGAATCAGCTTAACCAGAAAGTCGTTCTGATTATATTATCAAATAGGTCTTTAAGTTTCTCATCCTCATAGCTTGCTTTGATAAAGCAGATTAATAAAACTATTGTTTTGATAGATCGTTGATAGCAGCTGGTCAACTATCCAGATAATTCCTTCAAAATTCCAACATTCATGATAAAATACAGTTTGAATACAGTTGCCAATAGGCGCAAGTCCAAGTTTGTTGCGAATTGATCTCTTAATAAGCTGTCTGTGAAATAGATTGCTATTGTGTAGCTATTGAGCGACCGCTGCTGATAATAGCGGCCATTCAGGTCTGGGAATGAGCTGTTAATCTTCTTCTCAGCCTTGGAGAGTGTTTTCATCCACTTCTCGGAAATTGCTTGTTCGGCCCAATCGATCCGCGGACTGCTGGTGAGATTCACCTTGTACTGTCAGCATTGCTGCGATGAATGACTTCAACCCTTTCCATTCAACTAATGCTGACAGTGGATAGCAGGTGAGCAGTGTGGTGACCGTCACTCCTGTTTTGGCCACAGCCTTCAAAAGCGCGCAACGCAACGGCCAACTACAACATCACTGAGTACGTGATCACTTTAATTACCTGCCTGCCCTATCCGAAATCTACCATCTTCAAAAGGAAACGAAAGCTTTGTTTCCTTCCATTTTCCTTGTAATTCTGAATAGGGGGCCCCTGTAATCACAGAGCATAAACGGAATTAACTGTGCGCCTTTGTCTTCGATATCGTGGAAAATGGAATTAAATCTTGTATCTGAATCGTTTTTAATGGGACAACAAACGCTTGTGAACTCCATCACACACAGAATGAACCACGCGTAACACGCCGCTAGAACTCACACAATAACTGTTATTACCTTTTTCTATCAGGTACAACGAAGAATTCCATCTTTCACTATGTACAATCGGTGAGTTTTCGTTAGTTTGGAAGGAAATTACTAAGATTCAATCTGAGCAGGAAATTAACTATGCAAAAACAAACATTAGGAAGACTATGAGAGCAGAATTCGACGTGGATGGAGTCCACAGTTTGATCTTGAAATTCATGAGAGAAATCTACAGAACTGTTAATGACTATTGCAGAGAACAGATACAGTGCATTTCAACTGTATCAATGATAAGAGATTCATTGTCTTCCAACTACATTGAAGCATTCCAAGAGAAGATCTAATTTAAGCCGTCAATGGGCCTTACAACTGTCATACTTCAGCCGGGACCGACAATTAACGTGCCCATCCGATAACACGGGAGTGATCTGGTTAAAAAACTTTTGGTATTGAGAGGGTTTGAACCGGGATATCTATGCTGCTACGCAGGCACTCTATCCACTAGACCACGGATCACTCCGTTGAACTACAGTAACCAAAGGCTGGAAATCGATCACGAAAAGTTTCTCACAGCGAGTTGAATGGGAGACATCGGGTCTGAATGCCCGACATTTAAACACGATTATTCAAATAAAATAAAATGGGAGCCATTTAGGCCCTGCAGTTATAGCATAAACGTGTTCGAACTTGAAAATTCTGTGGAGATATATGGAGCTTTTTATTGACGGGTAAAACACATCTCTACGTAGAAACCCAAATTATTATTATTTGTAGTGTTATTGTCTGTTATGTTGAGTGCAGTAAACAGTCAGAACAAACTCTCTAGTTCTTCAATGGGATTGAAACAATCTCTTTCAAGAATTCCATCCTAACTTAAATTATTTGTAATCAATTAACTTCGATAAACACTTCTTCCATTTTTTTTCAATTTTATGACCACATAGGATCACTGTAGTCTCTGGTTAGTCCTCTTTCTTCGTTTATCCGCTTCAATTCTCTTCCTTTCTTCCCAGTACCTTTTCATTCTGTCAGATCTTTCTTTTCTCAATTCATCTGAACAAACCTGTTGCCTTCTCCTAATTGTTTTTATAGATAAGATCCTCTTTCTGTCAGTGATGGTTTCCCTATAGATTTTTGTGCGATTTTTGACATCGTCAATAGTTAAATTTAGTTCCGATATGTCTTTTTTTATCTCCACAAGCCAAGGAATTGTGGCTCTGTCTGTTTTCGCACTCATTAATTTTTCAATAAATCTTCTTACAATCGATTCGCTGGGGTTCTGAGAATATGTCCAAAGAAAATTCTCTTTTTTGCGCATTGCGTCAGTTATTGGTTTAATTTCTCTATAAATCTGTTCTCTTGGAAGGAGTCTGAACTGGTTGTCAACTACATGTTTTTTGTTTATGCAGGTTCTAAGAATCCGTCTTTCAACTCTTCTTATAGTTTCTTTAATTCCATTTCCATCAATATTGAAAAGTGTTTCACTGCAATACATTGCTTGTGATCTTAGAACTGCCTTGTAGTGTTTCAGTTTTGTATGAATGGAATTTTACAATAGAACTTCCAACTTACTTTTTGAATCTCCTTGCCTGCTGGTGATGGGACTCAGCATCCAGATACGCATCCAGACTCGAAAAGTGAGTTGAAAAGGTGTATCTGCAAGTTTAGTAGATTGATACAGTTCAGAAAATTGACAAACAATACACTGGATTGCTATTGATCTATCAAGTAGCACTTTGTTAATCAGTTGATTTCAAAGTCTCTAATAAGTTTCAACATTCGATACACAATCCAGATCTGAGATCAAACAAATGAATGCTACAGAGAAACAGCTTAACCAGAAAATCGTTCTGATTATATTATCGAATCGGTCTTTAAGTTTCTCATCCTCATAGCTTGCTTTGATGAAGCAGATTAATAACATTATTGTTTTGATAGATCGTTGATAGCAGCTGGTCAACTCCCCAGATAACTTTCAATTCCTTCGAAATTCCAACATTCATGATAAAATACAGTGTTTGAATACAGTTGCCAATAGGCGCAAGTCCAAGTTTGTTGGGAATTGATCTCTTAATAAGCTGTCTGTGAAATAGATTGCTATTGTGTAGCTATTGAGCGACCGCTGCTGATAATAGCGGCCATTCAGGTCTGGGAATGAGCTGTTAATCTTCTTCTCAGCCTTGGAGAGTGTTTTCATCCACTTCTCGGAAATTGCTTGTTCGGCCCAATCGATCCGCGGACTGCTGGTGAGATTCACCTTGTACTGTCAGCATTGCTACCATGAATGACTTCAACCCTTTCCATTCAACTAATGATGACAGTGGAGACCAGGTGAGCAGGTGAGCAGTGTGGTGACCGTCACTCCTGTTTTGGCCACAGCCTTCAAAAGCGCGCAACGCAACGGCCAACTACAACATCACTGAGTACGTGATCACTTTAATTACCTGCCTGCCCTATCCGAAATCTACCATCTTCAAAAGGAAACGAAAGCTTTGTTTCCTTCCATTTTCCTTGTAATTCTGAATAGGGGGCCCCGGTAATCACAGAGCATAAACGGAATTAACTGTGCAAAAACAAACATTAGGAAGACTATGAGAGCAGAATTCGACGTGGATGGAGTCCACAGTTTGATCTTGAAATTCATGAGAGAAATCTACAGAACTGTTAATGACTATTGCAGAGAACAGATACAGTGCATTCCAACTGTATAAATGATAAGAGATTCAATTGTCTTCCAACTACATTGAAGCATTCCAAGAGAAGATCTAATTCCATTTCCGAAATTGTTTTAATCTTTAATGAAACTCGAGATTTGAGAGGCCCATATATTCAAGTGATTCCTATTTGGTAGGGGATAAGTTACCGCTATGGAAAAATAATTATATTTCTGTGTAAGTCTTTCAATCATATCGAGGTACTCAAAGAATATCAGAACGTGATTGAACGTTATGAGACATGACTAGGCAATTTCTCACAAAATCAAGAGAACAGTACTTTTAAATATGGTTGAATACTTTCAAATCAAGTTGACAAATATTCTTAGAATTATCAAGATAAAATAAGAAATCTTATTGATTATAGGTCTAATTTTATTTGGGACTTTGATTTCGTCTTTCAATTCCTTTTGATTTGCTCTTATTTTCCTAATGGCCAGATGCAACTCATGGATTTAGGCTTACTTATTCCCATGATTGAAAATGTGATCAATTATGAACTCAAGACGAACAGTTGTAACAATTTGAGTAGGGTGAAACTCATTCCTCACCCATTCATTTTGCTTCATAGGATTTGATAATCTACAGTCTGCATCCTCACCAGCTGTAATAGCTCTTCAAAGTCGGCTATTAGACGAGGAACCTATGATTTTTTAAATTTCCGTCCAGATAAACTCTTTTCTCTGATATGAGAAGTGTTTTTTGTATTGTCTTTCTGTTAACGGAGCGTTTTTCTGTGTCTCTCACGACGGTGAATCGCTTATAAACGATTATAATTGAGTCGGGAGTCACGACCAAAAAGCGGAAGAGACGGCCCAAAGTGAGCTGAGAGTGGGTCTCCACATCCCAGATCAACCACCCGTCTCTATTACTAGAACAGGGCTTTTGTTCTTTGTTAGCAGTTAGTTGATCGCAGTGATCGTGTCTTTTGCTTCTAATGACAACTGGCAGAGAGACAGAATGTGACCGACGTTTAGTATCGATCGTTCCTTGCTTTCCACCCCCCTCATCCATGGTTAATGCCAGAAATACATGTCGCTGCCTGCCACACAGTCTTCCGCCCCTGATCCCTCCCACCATCCAACATTACCGGGCAGAGCAAATTGACTCGAGATGAAAGGGTTGCATTTCATTCATCTCTCGCCGGTTATCATTACCCGGGTATCTTTTAGGGACTTGAACGACTCAAATGACGGTCGCATCGTCTCCTTGTCACAAAAAAACGCCCTAAACATCGTCGTCTTAATAGTTTATGTTTCTCGGCAATCAGTTACCGATTACGACCGTTTTTTACTCCGTCGTTCAATTTTTTCTTCCCCTTCTCGCAGACCTATTACATGTGATTTGACGGTGAACTATATACTGCCGGAGATGCAACTTCATTCCACAAACAGATGGTAACAAATAATTGTTCTTTCTGTTCTTGGAAAACTCATTGTTGAATCAAGTGGTAGCAGTTGAAATTGTAGGAAATATTGATTAAGTCTCAACAGTAGTTGCTTTTATTCGTTAAAACTTGTGCAATAGAATAGAATAGAATGACTGCCTTTATTTTTGTGCAATCATAGACTACTGATAGTAAATCGAATTTGATGAAATCCAAGAGTCTTATCACATAAACCACATGGGTTTTCATCCGAATACTCACATTATTTCAACATTATAAGTGCAGTAGTTGATTGAATAGAGTTACTTTGGTCTCTCAAAATAAAATTGATAATATTTTCGCGGTCAAAGCATTCTTGCATAATCACTAGAATAGCTTCATATATAAATTAACAAAAACTGACTGTCAACATTCAACCGGAATCAAAGTTCACTAAAACTCTACATTGATCATCAAATAGTCACAAAATAGAGCTGTTCAAATTCTATTCAATCTTTTCTAATCAGTTCTTCCTAACATATCCTTTTGACACCAGCAATCTCGGTTCTTACAACTTTTATAAAGTCAATCTGAAAAATCAGTGCCATTCTGATATCAGCATGTTAATTTGTTTTTCCTGATTGTGCGTCGATTACTGCAGCCAATAATCAGGAACTAAAACTAGTTCAAAAGACAAACCAAGATTATCTATGTTATTGGAACGACTAGTAATCAATTCATAATATTGGATCTAACGACTTCCTTCTACTTGTAATACTGCAATCATTATGAATGCAATCAATACTAATCGCATTGCAGTGCATTTACAGCTCTGAAATTGATTTGAAATTGGTTGTCTGTCATCTTTTTGATCAGATTGGCTTCGACTGCTATGCAAAATAGAAAGTAGCTACATTCAACGATCTAGTTACTCTTTAATTCAAGGATATAAGTACATGTTATTGTGATTCACACTGATACACTAAATATAATTTATGTGAAGTATCTGGTGAATTATTGAGAACAACTACTCTCAATGTCCAAGTTCAATGTAATACCCAAGTTTTCTTTATAATTTAAATAAAGCGTATTCAATTCAACACTAGTAACTGCTTACCACACTTTTTGAGCTACGAGTGAAGCCACAAGTAATGAGCAGGTCAATTTGCTCTATTCCTTGGCTACTTTCCGACAACCAAATTCCATGAGAAGAGAATTTCCATGGTGATGATCATCACAGAGAATGGTGATGAAAAATGAGACGCGGAAAAGAAGGAGAACAATGAGAGAACAAAATGAGCCACAAATTCACTGCTTCTTAACCAGATTATTTCTTTCCCTTTTGTGGTTCATCAAAAGGAAATTGTGGCTGTAATTTTATTAAAGTCCTATTGTTATGTTATCCCTTATATTATAGTGATTCAAAGGATAGAAAAATAAACGAAACAGTACATAATACAGACTACTCTAAAACTATAATCATAGACTAAACATGGTTAGATCTGTGCTTTAATCACAAATCACCAGCCACGTTTTGTTGGATCAAAGGATGGATTCTTCACGTTGAATTTCAATACATATTATCCTAGCAAAACATTCACTTGAATACACTCTTGTAAAAACTTACATACACTAATCTATCCTATCTAATCTATGAATAGTATTATACTTTATACTCAGTAAACAAACGTCATACATTAATGAATTCTCAACGAGCCATGACTGACCTCAACGAGTCATGAATAGAATGACTGCCTTTATTTTTGACCTAGGAGGGCGAAGTTAGGGCGCAGTCGGCCCTCTCTTACACTTAATCCTCAAGGAATTAGATTTATGATTTAGAGAAGAAGCATTACTTTACAGTAATAGCTAATTGAACACCCTTTCACATGCTTGATTGAGGTTCATCTCGAAACAATATGTTAATCCTTTTTAGACACCTGAACCGTGTTCTGTATGCATTAGTGTCTGAACTTGTTCAAACAGTTTTTCCTTGTTTTTTCCATCCGGATTCAATTTTTTTTCATCTATTCTCCCGTCTGGCAAAAATTGCAAAATTGGCTATGTTAGGACTGAGAACTGTCATCATTCCGGCTGACGTGGAAAGTGAGTCACATGGCAATCTTGCTGGCCTGCCAAACATCAGCCTAACCTGATCTGCAGCATCAGACCTTTTGAACTCTAAATACTGAAAAAGAATGTAGCCCTGTGAAGTCTGAATGTAGACTAGATTATTCAGTTGAACAATGATAATATTAAATTATATGCCTAATGAATGATTGCTCCTATTTTTACATTATTTCCAAGGTAATATTATACAAAAAGTATTCACACAGTTATAAAAAGCATTAAACACCTGGTCAACGACCGGTCAGGGTGAGGTTTGTCATAAGTAGACTTTATACAAAATTATACATGCTTGTTTTTCAAATACTATTTACTTAAAGTGTTCATTCAACAGTAAACAAATCACTAACCATGGAACTATGTAGTTAAAGTAGTGTCTATATTTTCATGCACCAACACAGTATTCACCAATTTTCAGCCAGTCATCTCCGTTCAAGTAGTTCATTAGTTTTTCCCGTGACACTGTTGCCTTGCCAAAGTGTTGCCATCTGAACTCGGCGAATATGGGACATACTCCAATGAAATGCGTGACATCCTCATCCTCCTCCATCCTACTGCACAATGCCCGTTGATATGCCTAATACAATAATGCCTCTTTTTAGGACCTTATATGGTCTTTTCAAGGGACTTATATGCTATAATTCGATGTGCCACAGAAATGTAAGGAAAAAAATTATCAAGTTGCCGAAGTTCAGTTGTCCTTTTATTCATACAGTTCAATTGCATAAAACTGACATCAACCTCGAATATCCAAAACTATTATATTGAACGAGAACCATCCATCATTACTCCCTAGAAATTTATCAAATTGAAAACGAGAGTGTTTCACACCCTATCAAAAAACAGACGCATCCTAGGCATATGGGTTGTCTATGCTCGTTCGTCCCCTTCCCGCTAACAAGTCATGATCTACAATACAATACAGCTCACTTGAAAGATGAACAATGGGACGAGTGCCACCCTTTATAACATTCATGCCAGAAGGCCCATTGCACATGCTCTGGCAAGTGGCAAATGCATGCAGTACACATTCGCGCCTTCTGCAGTGTGCAAGACCGCAGTACAGCCGCTCACTCACTCATCCGTAACGAGGCTATGCTTTGTTGACGTTCAGCTCAATAAACCTGATCCAGCCCCACTTGACTTCAATTGCCAACAGTCATATCATACAAAGAGTTCCAAATAGAATATAAACCAGCTATTATACAGAGTGATTTTTTTAGTCCTGTTACCATAATATTTTAAGAGTATGGTAATTTATATCTAATTAAGGAAAAATTTTTTCTGTCGCACGAGGTTGGTAGACACACTACTCAATCAATAGCTAGCATGATATTATTGAGCTCAACATTTTTGTGTTTTTATAGAATTATTTTTTGATTTTGTATTTTCTTTCATGTTTTTACGGAAGTTTTATTATCAATCTATCTAAATTTGAAATTGTTTCTTTTATTCTGATTTGTATATTCAGATTGATGATTTGTTTAATACAAAGTTAGGAAATTGAAGAAGTTTTGGGCAATAGCCTGTTTTTTCTTCCCGACTATTGCATTGTTACACACAAGACAGTACGAGTTGATTATCCTTCAACGGTGTAACATTTTGTGTGGATCCTGATCGTCTTATGAACCAAATACATTTTACCATAGAACATTAATAATATGGTGAAAAAGTCAAAGCTTGAGTCGGTTTGACTCAGTGGTCGCGCTGATAAGCTATTGCTTAGATAAGTTAAGCATCATGCGCCTGCTACTCCCATAGAAAGGGTGACCGCTTGACACTCCTTTGAATATGATTCATGAGTTATTAGATCACTTCCCGGTAGTTCGGAATCCACCTGAAACTGTGGGTCCATTCATCTCTCACCATCATCCGCCTCATTACCCATGCATAAGCCTAGAGCTCATGTGGGCATTACCCACAGCAAAACATGAAAAATAAAGCATGTATAAACTTCAATGGGTGGACATTTCTCCTGGGCTCTTCCAGGAGAACTATGAAGATATCCCTGCATGTGTGATTTTGGTTTTCCCTTTCTTGTTTTGTGCCCCTTGTAGCAAACTTCCATTGGCCTTTTCACTTCGATATAATATCGTATGTTAACTGTGTTTTATTATATATCTCATTTTTGTCATTCAAACTATCCACATCGATGTTTTTCTATTATTGTATATTATTTATCTATATATATTTTGATTGTATCTCTGTTATTTTTCTGCAATTTTCTAATATTGTATATTAATAATAATAATAATAATAATAATAATAATAATAATAATAATAATAATAATAATAATAATAATAATAATAATAATATCGAGTGACCTGGCTGGCTCAGGTCTGGTGTCAGTGTTTTCAGGTCGCAACTGATCGATTTCAGGGCCTCTGACATGACCTAACGACCGCTTTTTAGGCAGCCGGGACCGACGGCTTAACTTGGTCATCTATAATTCTGCTGTATTGTAAGCTATTTTATATAGGTAAGTGTTTAGGCAAGTATATATTGTAATCTACATAAATAAAGTACTTAATCAATCAATCAATCCATCCTTTTCACAATGCCCATTGATATGCCTAATACAATAATGCCTCTTTTCAGGACCTTATATGGTCTTTTCAAGAAACTTATATGCTATAATTCGATGTGCCACAGAAATGTAAGGAAAAAATTATCAAGTTGCCTAAGTTCAGTAGTCCATCTATCCATATAGTTCAATTGCATAAAACTGACATCAACCTCGAATATCCAAAACTATTATATTGAACGAGAACCATCCATCATTACTCCCTAGAAATTTATCAAATTGAAAACGAGAGTGTTTCACACCCTATCAAAAAACAGACGCATCCTAGGCATATGGGTTGTCTATGCTCGTTCGTCCCCTTCCCGCTAACAAGTCATGATCTACAATACAATACAGCTCACTTGAAAGATGAACAATGGGACGAGTGCCACCCTTTATAACATTCATGCCAGAAGGCCCATTGCACATGCTCTGGCAAGTGGCGAATGCATGCAGTTCACATTCGCGCCTTCTGCAGTGTGCAAGACCGCAGTACAGCCGCTCACTCACTCATCCGTAACGAGGCTATGCTTTGTTGACGTTCAGCTCAATAAACCTGATCCAGCCCCACTTGACTTCAATTGCCAACAGTCATATCATACAAAGAGTTCCAAATAGAATATAAACCAGCTATTATACAGAGTGATTTTTTTAGTCCTGTTACCATAATATTTTAAGAGTATGGTAATTTATATCTAATTAAGGAAAAATTTGTTCTGTCGCACGAGGTTGGTAGACACACTACTCAATCAATAGCGAGCATGATATTATTGAGCTCAACATTTTTGTGTTTTTATAGAATTATTTTTTGATTTTGTATTTTCTTTCATGTTTTTACGGAAGTTTTATTATCAATCTATCTAAATTTGAAATTGTTTCTTTTATTCTGATTTGTATATTCAGATTGATGATTTGTTTAATACAAAGTTAGGAAATTGAAGAAGTTTTGGGCAATAGCCTGTTTTTTCTTTCCGACTATTGCATTGTTACACACAAGACAGTACGAGTTGATTATCCTTCAACGGTGTAGCATTTTGTGTGGATCCTGGTCGTCTTATGAACCAAATACATTTTACCATAGAACATTAATATTATGGTGAAAAAGTCAAAGCTTGAGTCGGTTTGACTCAGTGGTCGCGCTGATAAGCTAAGCATCATGCGCCTGCTACTACCATAGAAAGGGTGACCGCTTGTCACTCCTTTGAATATGATTCATGAGTTATTAGATCACTTCCCGGTGGTTCGGAATCCACCTGAAACTGTGGGTCCATTCATCTCTCACCATCATCCGCCTCATTACCCATGCATAAGCCTAGAGCTCATGTGGGCATTACCCACAGCAAAACATGAAAAATAAAGCATGTATAAACTTCAATGGGTGGACATTTCTCCTGGGCTCTTCCAGGAGAACTATGAAGAGATCCCTGCATGTGTGATTTTGGTTTTCCCTTTCTTGTTTTGTGCCCCTTGTAGCAAACTTCCATTGGCCTTTTCACTTCGATATAATATCGTATGTTAACTGTGTTTTATTATATATCTCATTTTTGTCATTCAAACTATCCACATCGATGTTTTTCTATTATTGTATATTATTTATCTATATATATTGATTAAAAACTGGGCAACATGACTACAAAATCACCCTGTACAAGTTGATAATCTCACCCGGTATTGTTGATGTACTAGACAGTCAAACCAAGTACATTCACCAAATGCTCACGATTTTTGAGTATCTGATACATGACATTACATTGAGTTTCTGAACATGGTAAGGTGTCAATATTTTTCAGTAATAAACAAAATAGGATAGGTGAGAAACATTTTATCCCAGACCGTAGCCCAGGTGACGTATAGCATATTTTTACTTTCCTTGCCCTATTACCATAGGTAAGGAAAGTATTGCTTTCCGAAAAAAATCAAGGTACCCCAATTTCTAAATTTCTATACGTTTCAAGGTCCCCTGAGTTCAAAGAAGTGGTTTTTGGGTATTGGTCTGTATGTGTGTGTGTGGTCTGTGTACACGATATCTCATCTCCCAATTAACGGAATGACTTGAAATTTGGAACTTAAGGTCCTTACACTATAAGGATCCGACACGATCAAATGCAATACAAGATGGCGGCTAAAATGGCGAAAATGTTGTCAAAAAAGGTTTTTTCGCGATTTTCTCGAAAATTGCTCCAACGATTTTGATCAAATTTATACCTAGAAAAGTCATTGATAATCTTCATCAACTGCCACAAGTTCCATAACTGTAAAAAATCCAGGAGCACTGCAACATCTATGTAAAGTTAGATTTTAGATTCCCAATTATCAGTCTTCAGATACAAATTGAACAAAAAATTTCAAGTGGAAAAGATTTACCTTAAAAATCTCTGCAATTAATGTCCAGTAACATTTTCACCTAAAATTGAAAATAAGCTCGAAATCCAAGAAAATAAGATTATTCAATTGCAAACTGTTGGCAACTGTTTATTCTATTAAATCATTCACTATGAAGAGATAGCAGACTTTGTGTGTCTGCAGTGTTATTGTCCTGTCACCAGCTGACTCAGATCTTAGAAAAGTAGACTTGGGATGCGCGGAACACTATCGTCAGTTGATCAATTTTCATAATAACGGCAAGGAAAGTTGTGTGAGTGCACCACACCAGATTTTAAACCTTTTAATTTCAATATTCAGATTCACAATACTATAATAGTCTTCTGCATTGAGTGACCTGTATCACACTCATTAGCATTTTTAATTCTAGAATGTGTAACTTTCCGTCCTATCTACCGGCAAAAAGTGAAACAATTATAAATTTCTCAGGTTTTATCCTCACTGGCAACAAACGTTTGTTTATTTATTAGTGAGAGAGACTTTATACAATAATAGTATTTATCAACGGTACAATACTAAACCATATTACAGAAAAGAATTGTGTGAATAAATTGGCTCACAAGACGAAGAAAATTCACTAGTTTAGTAAATTTTCTCAGCCCGAGTGAAAAGTGTATGGCTCACTTATAAATAATGACTTGTTGAAATCAATTATGGTGGTCTCACTCATTAGCTGGGGAAACTCTGGCCTGTAGAGCCGCGTCAGCCTTTAAACCTAATCTTTGAGCAGTAGTAGTAGCAGTAGCATTAGCAGCAGTAGTAGTAAGCAGTAGGAGCAGCTTTTGCTTTTGAAGGGCTCTTCATTGTGAAGGCATCTTAAGAATTATTAGCCTTCATCACACAGCGGCAGCCTCTGCAGCCACGCAGCTCTCTCTCCAGCAGTTGGCGGCTAATTGATATGAAGGAGAGCGGATTAAGTGTGAGTTAATTGGGCCGTAATTTTATTAGGAGCCGAGCAGCTAGTGCTCGAGGTTTGCGAAAGGGATGAAGAGGGGGGGAGGAGTTACGCGCACCTGTAACGAGATTAGAAATTAATTACGGATCTCTTCCGAAAAGTAATTAAGCATTGTTTTCATTTTTCCGCGAGATGCTTGCGGAACCAACTGTCATGCAGCGAATGAACATCGAGGAGGAGGATGAACAACATTGCAGGAGGAGTACCACCTCTTTCCATATAATGGGGTACCTACCCAATATTGAAATTTGTAGCTTATTCGCACATATTCAAAAGTTACGTTTTTCGGCTATTCAATAGTAATTGCAGTAATAGTTTTTCCGGTCATAAAGTTATTCTACTTCTGTTAGAATAGCCTTTGGTTTTCTCTTTATGGTGTTGATAATGGTTTTATACGTTTTGTTTTCCTCCTATTGAATGAAACAAACGTTTGACGGTGTAGTTTATTAAAAATAGGAAACATCCACTCACTAGTTATGAATCCTTTCACCACTGAGGGTCAGAATCGACCTATTTCTTACAAGTAAGTATACAGAGTGAGTCATATGTATGGAAACCCTTCAATAAGTTGGAGACTGTTCTAGATATAATACAGTAGCTTCCAGGATAAGTTATTGGTCGAATACTCTACCTTACAACTGATTGACGTACAACTTAATTTCAACCCCTCATAAGTGGGTGACTTAGGGGGTTGTAACTCAAATATTTAAAATGTAAGCACCCATTGTGTGGTACATCATTTTGAAGGCCTTTTTAAACCAAGAAAGATGGAATCAATGAAAAAGTTCTATGATGCTTGTATCCAAAATGACGGCTGATTGAAGTGGCGGCTTGATTCCTATGATCTCTAAAAAACAAGTATTTTCTCCAATACATCAATATTATTATCTCTTTTCATAATGATAGGTATGTAGAGCCATGTGAAGCTCCCTCTGGAAGCTTTCTGACGTCTAAAAAGAATTGTAGGGAAGCATTTCGAGTTATTACTTTCAGGCTCGTGAGAATGATGAATGAGAAAAAGTCAATTGAAAGAGTAAGAGAGAAAGGTATGGTGTGTGTAGAAGTAAGAGCAATGGTACCGGAGTGGGAACAGCCACTTAGAAGAGTACAGCAACCATTAATTCGTAGCCTTGACAGATCAAAACATGGCTAATAGTTCTGAAAAAGTAGGCCGACAACAAACTAAGCCATCAGTGGGAGCATTTTCTTGAAATTAGCCGTAGACAACGGCCTTTTTCTTCTCTTCCAGCTGAAATAACAATCAACGGTTTATTACACAATGATAAATGTTATTGCTAAGTGCCTATCCTTTTTACTTAACTACAGCAACGAGCTAGATAAATGACTAGCGAATTACAAACTTGAAAACTATTCTCTCTCCAATTTTACTCGTCTTGAAACATTAATTTTTGCAGCAACAATTATTATTATGACTATTTCCAGTGGATAGCGCGTTGTGCTTTGTTTCGAAAGGATGTAGCTCCGCCACTCAGCACTCAGCACTCAGCACTCAGCACTCAGCACTCAGCACTCAGCACTCAGCACTCAGCTTGCGTACGGCATTTCCCATTTCCTCACAATGCTACATAATAATTATCACATTTGTAGTTGGCGTTGGCTCATTTCAGTTGGTTTATTAAGTCACCTAAAACTTGATGTGACGACAGTTGGTAATTTGAATTATTCAAACAGGTAGTGTAAAATTTTGATGTCTCCATCAATGGCTCTGAAAATTATGCAACGCAAAATATAGTCCTAAATACAGTGAAAATGGAAGTAATAACTTTGCAGGCTGAGTAATTGGAATCTCCATTACTAATATTTGGAGAATTCAATAATATTCCATTAATCTATGAGAGATTTGTGAATCAGCTCGATTCCACCTTCCATGACTCAAGCTTTTTGACTACGATTCGGAATAAGAAAAAAGTGAATATTGTGAGGGTTTTAACAAGAAAAACTGTTTCGATGAGCATTATTGATTGATTGCTGGAAGCAATCTTTCTGTATAGTATTATTCCCTTTCAATCATCCATACTATTGTCATTCTATAAAAAAATATAGCATAATTAAGAATCTAAAGAACTATGTCATCATTCTATTAAAAGCATGATGCTTCATACTGAATAATAGACTTCATACTTCATTAATAACTTAATACTTATAGAAGCTTTTTGTAAAGATTTTTTCCATCGGTATACAAGTTGAAGCGCTGGAGATCAAAACTGAAGAAAACAAAATCTGGCAAGCGAGATGAGTCTCAATGTTGATGGTGCGGAATACAATAATGTTGAAAACAATTTTGTACAGCGTTTATTCCAAATGATGTTGAAGTGAGGCGATAAAAATGAGCTTAATAGCTGGCATTGCCACCTGCGCTGCGCGGATGTTCCGTAAAGGGGTTGAAGACTTGGGGCGGTTTCAAATTGGCTGGTGAGTAGATAAGAAAGAGGGGTCTGATTGTGGAGGACAAGGGGGCTGGCAGCGGGGTTGTAATTTGCTGTAAGGCACCACGACGAAGAGCGTCGGCTAATTGCAGACATTATTAAAATAATTACTAAGCGTCTTAGAATAGCTTGCACACACGCGTATAAGCAAGCATCCGCCAAAACAAGCCAAGGTCCCCGTGGCACCTTCCCCAAATTAATTAATTAAGCTTGCTTATCAGCGTACTGCTCATCGTCCCCCACCCCCACAAACTCATCTTCCTATTCCATCACCTTTGCCGAAATATTAGCTTGGCCGCTTGTAACATCTACCATCATTCAAACATGGGCCCTCAAATTGATAGCAGAGAATCGCTGCTCATCTGTCAAGTACCGTACCCCAGTAACAGAGATAGAACCTTCAAGACGATGGTTCGATAGTATGAAAAAATTGAATTACTTGAGAGTCAACAAAATTGTAATTCCTAGAAACTGATATGATGACTGATTTGTAGTCATTACATGATTTTTGTTTTGTTAAGTGTTATTGCAGTTGCTTCATTCAGCATTTCATTGTATTTCTTCTGCATTCAAATTAATTTTTTTATTCAGTCAATTTTCTCTAAAGAAAAGCTTGATAGTGTTTCCAAATTGGAGAGTATTATTATAATTCAAAAGTTTCCAAATTGGAGAGTATTATTATAATTCAAAAGTTTCCAAATTGGAGAGTATTATTATAATTCAAAAGTTTCCAAATTGGAGAGTATTATATAATTCAAAAGTTTCCAATTGGAGAGTATTATTATAATTCAAAAGTTTCCAAATTGGAGAGTATTATTATAATTCAAAAGTTTCCAAATTGGAGAGTATTATTATAATTCAAAAGTTTCCAAATTGGAGAGTATTATTATAATTCAAAAGTTTCCAAATTGGAGAGTATTATTATAATTCAAAAGTTTCCAAATGGAGAGTATTATTATAATTCAAAAGTTTCCAAATTGGAGAGTATTATTATAATTCAAAAGTTTCCAAATTGGAGAGTATTATTATAATTCAAAAGTTTCCAAATTGGAGAGTATTATTATAATTCAAAAGTTTCCAAATTGGAGAGTATTATTATAATTCAAAAGTTTCCAAATTGGAGAGTATTATTATAATTCAAAAGTTTCCAAATTGGAGAGTATTATTATATTTCAGGAGTTAAAATTCATCATACCAAATGACGATATCTTTTTCATTCAACCTACTGTGTTGATGTGTCTACAATGAGAAAATGGATTTGCAAGGATGTTTAGTTTGATTTAAATATTTCAAAAGTTATTTCTTTTTTAGGAAAATCTTCTTTTGCATTTTTCGTGCTTGTGTATTATTAACAATTTACTGATATTTGGCTTTTGCTTTTTTATTTGTACAACTGGTTTAGAAGTTTTCTTTCTCCTCCTCTCGCTGACGAACTAGTATGCCAGTGGCTCTTCACTTTTTCATTTTGGCTTGTATTCCAATAAGTTACTAAAGTTTATGTGAGTGAAATAAATGTTGTATCGGTGATGAAAAATACATAGTCTCATTTCATTTTCATTTTAATCATAAAAATATTTTTTATTAGCAGTTTTTATAAAAATGTAGGTGGAGGAAAAATGTTGTGTATATCACGAGTGAAAAACTTTTTTCCTCCCTCAGGAAAATTGTTGCCCTCGGCTTCGCTTTGGGCTTCAAACTTTTCCTTCAGAGAGAAAAAACAGAGCTTTTCACTCTAGATATACAAATAACTAATTACGGGTGACACAATCCGTCTCATCAACAATCGTAATATAGCACAATAAAAGAACAGATACAATATTCATAGAATAAACAGATACAAATACAATTTACCACAAAATTTATGGTTCAAATAAAAGGATCCACCTCCACCCTCCTGCTGCTGATGACTCGTCTTCTACTCGTGTGGTTCACAGACAAATTCTCATCAAGTTTGTCAGCTACCAAAAGCGAAACTTAGTCATCACGGGCAGACGAGATTTGAAGGGTACGGGATTCTCCATTCATGAGGACCTTACCATGAAAAGACGTACGTTTTTCAAAGATTTGTGTATCAAGATTGGATTTAAAAATGTGTGGAGTCGAGATGGTGTTGTGTTTTGGAAAAAGAATGGGAAAACGGTCTCTCAGTTCTCCAAAGCTCGCATTCGTATGAATGAAAGTGAGTGAGTGTTTGTGCCCTAGTCTACTACATGATTAAGGTATCTATATCTATAGCCAATTTTGTTTAATTCATTATTATTTTTTTTTCTAGTATTTAAAATTCTTTATTTTTCTCTCTTCAACTTGTGCTCGCGTCCTGGGTGTCTTGATTTTTCTGTTAAACTACTCAACAAGTATTTTCTATTAGTTTTATTATAAAGCTTTATTATTTTTATTATAAAACATATTTATTATTATTTTTATTATAAAACATCTTTTTATTATTAGTAATCAGGATTTCTTGATGCGTGAGTGACTGGTTGGAGATTAGGATTTCTAAGTTTAGTTTTTATATTTTGCCGAGGTAACTACGGTAGTTTCGTTATTTTATAATTGATTTTATTTGCATCAGATATGGTCATCTTTTTTCTCTCTCTAATATGAATCATTACGATAAGATTGTGGAGACTCAACGTGCATATGTTGGCTTCTTCTAAGCTTTTTCATATCTTCTTCTTAACTTTCCGTTTTCTTCTTTCTTCTTTCTTACTTTTTTTTTAAGTATGGTTCTTGTCAATGACGTTGACGAACATATTTCCCTCGAATGTTACAATACGATTGAAATTGAGAATATTTTCCAGTGTCGAACTGAGTTGTTTGGTAATAGAGAATGCAACTCTTTTTTTAATGTCTTCCACTTAAATATTAGAAGTTTGAAAAAAACTTCGATCAGTTCTCTTACATAATTAGTAATTGTTCAATTGACTTTCATATTATAATTCTTAGTGAAACTTGGGTGGTCGATGATAATGAATTCTATTTTAACCTAAATGGTTATTCAGTAATTAATAAAATAGGAAAAATCAATAAATGTAACGGAATCTGTATATTTTTGAAAGTAACTTGATTGTAGATGAGCTGAATTGTGAGATTAATGAAACCAACTCTATTTGTTTGGATATACAAGTGCCAGGAGTTAGCGAAAAGATAACTGTTATCGCTGTTATAACAGCTTGAATGACTGTTTGTTAAATCTAAGGAATAAATCTAACGTAATATTCGCTGGTGACATGAATATTCATTTGAATAGAAATACTAATTTAGCCAGTGAATATTTTGAAATATTATCGTTAAATGGTTTGAAATCCTACATAAATAAACCTACAAGAATTTATAACAATACTGAATCATGTATCGATCACATTTTTTTCAAGAACTCTTCGTTCAATTCTGATAATGTTATCAGCTCTATTATGAAAACTAATATAACTGATCATTTTTGTACTAGTGTTCACGTTGATCTTGCGGCTGATATTGATGTGTCTGACAAACCTATTAATTATTACAATAAAGTTGATTATGATAAATTATTGTCTTCTATTCAAAAAGAAAATTGGAATGAGGTGTTAAGACCTAATTTACACTTGGATGATCAAATGCTTTTTTTGACTGACAAGATTTCATCCCATGTAGAACAGGCTACAGTTAAAGTACATATTCCACATAGATTAAAACCTTTGAAGCCTTGGATCACCAGGGGACTTATTGTAGCAATTGCTAAACATGATAAACTTTTTAAAAAGCTCTCTAAACAGCCTTCTAATGTAATATTAAAAGCCGAATACATCTCTTACAGAAATATGCTTAATAAATTATTAAAACAATGTAAATGCGACTATTATAAAAACAAGATTGATCAGAATAAAATCAATATTAGGAGAGTTTGGGACTCGTTGAATGAATTATTGGGTAAGAGCCGTAAAAAGGTTGTTCCTAAAATTGATGCAGACATCTTAAATCGTCATTTTGTTGAAATAGGTAAAACTTTCGCTGAAAAGCTGATAAGTAATAATCCCAATGCATCTGATGGTAATCTGTTCATGAACTCTTCTGTAAATGGTCATGGCTCCTTTTTCCTATCACCCACAAACGAAAGTGAAATATCAGCTATTATTAACTCTCTCAACAATAACTCTGCTCCGGGAATTGACAAAATAAGCAATAGAACATTGAAAATTATACTTCCACACATTGTTAAACCATTAACAGTAATAATAAACCGTTGTTTTTTAAAAGGGCACTTCCCTGTTAGTTTAAAGTTAGCGAATATTATACCGCTTCATAAGATGGGGGATCCTAAGGACCCAACCAATTACCGCCCAATCAGCCTGTTAAGTGGTTTCTCAAAAATAATGGAAAAAGTAATCAAGTCTAGATTAATTGGTTACTTAGTCAAACACGAGGTCATTCATGAACAGCAGTATGGCTTTCAGACTAACAAAAATACAATTGATTCTATAACTCTCTTAACTCAAACAATTGCCAATAACTTCACTAATAATAAGAAAACAATAGCCATTTTCCTGGATTTAGCTAAGGCCTTTGACACCATTCCTCATTCAAAATTACTGAACAAGATGGAGAAATTAGGAATTCGTGGTGTACCCCTTAGATTATTCACCAGTTACCTGAGTGATAGACATCAAAAGCTTACCTTAGAAAATTAGTTCTAGACTTTTGAGTGATTTTGGTCTCCCACAGGGCACGGTGCTATCTCCTATCCTTTTTCTCATTTACATTAATGATTTAATCAAACTTGATATTGAGAACTGTGTGACACTTGCTTTTGCAGATGACACCGCCTAATATTTACTGGTAATTCATGGGAAGAGGTTGAAAATAGGGCTGAATCTGGATTGAGAACTGTTAAAGCCTGGTTAGATGAGCATATTCTTACCCTCAACGCAAAGAAAAGTGTATTTTTAGCCTTTTCACCGAATGTTGTTGGTTTGCCGCTTGATCTCACTCATATTCATATTCATAGTCCTGATTGTAACCTTCAGATTCATCGGACTGTAGTTGTCCAAAATTAGGTAGAGAAAAATTCGTCAAGTATCTGGGTGTCACTGTTGATCAGCATCTTCGGTGGGATGTCCACATCAATGTCACTTGTAATAAGCTTAACACTGGATCAACAAATTCTACACTATCAGTAAATTGAGTAACATAGCCGTTTCTAGATTGGTTTATTGTGCTTAAATCCAGTCTTTTCTTCAATATGGGATTATCGTTTGGGGCGCTGCCTACATGAATCACTTGAATAAGATAATTGTTATTCAGAAGACCTTATTAAAGGTAATTCTTGGAAAGCCCAGACGTTTCCCTAGTGACAATCTTTTCAGGGAACTGAATGTGCTGACTGTCAGGCAGCTTCACACGAAAAACTTGATAATCTACATGAATAAGCATAGTAATCTTTTCAATCTCCGTTTATCACCGTACAATCTTCGTCCCTCATCCATCACTTTCGAATCTCATCATACAGTTTTATCCATTTGTAGAAGGCAGTTCAATTACATTGTCCATAAACTTGTTAACGTAATACCTGATCATTTTATCTCTAACAATTTGACCAGAAATCTTTCTAACGAAATAAGTCAATGGATCACATCGCATAACTCTACTGATTTGTTCGATTTCTTGTAACTTTTCACCTTTCAACTCTTTTTTTTTCTTGAATAAGCTCATTATTTCTTGTTAATTGTCTGTATTCTCGAGATTTTTATTATACAAATTTCATACTTATAATTTATATTTTTGTTTTATGCTTTCACTTTGGTTCTGTAGTTTTTTGTAACACTCGGCCCCTGCGCACAGGCTTTGCCTTTGCAGGAACCTTCCGTGTTTTTGTTAACCTGCTATTTTAAGTTATTTTGTTTTAGTTATTAAAATCTTGGCAATTATTGGGGTAAATAAGAATTCACAATTACATGTAAATCAAGATCTTAATGCTTTGAATGACTATTTTGTGAATGTAGGTATAAATCAAGCGCAGGAAATTGATATACATGGACAGAATGAAGATCAATATTTGGAACAAACAATAGATATTGAAAATGCATTTAATTTCAATTTTGTTACTGAAACAGAAATCAGGAAGTAATCAAAAGTTTGAATGATAATAAGGCACCTGGATGGGATAACATATCCAACAGCGTGCTAAAACTATTAACTGACACAATCTCTAAACCTCTTTCAGAAATTTAAAATTCTCTTTCAGAAAATTATGACCTTCAGTCCAACAACAAGAGGATATCTAGATATGAACAGGCTTTGTTTGAATAATGCTTGTAACAGGTATCCATGTGATTCTTGCAATGAGGTATTGAGAGTGTAAACAATTACAAGTATCTTGGTATTTTTGTTGATAAGCATCTACGCTGGTCACCTCAGATTAGCTACCTTTGTAGAAAATTAAGGGTGGTCAATTTAAAAATGTACATGCTTAGAGTATTTTGAGTCTAAAATTACTAAAATCTGTTTATTTTGCTCTATTCCAATCCTTAGTTCAGTATGGTAATTCTATATGGGGAGGAACTTTTGATTCAACTTTAAAACCTCTATTTGTTTTACAAAAGTTAGTTATCAAAACAATAATGAGGTATCCGAGAGATTTCCCAAGTGTCACATTGTTTCAAAATTCCAATCTGTTCACTATAAGGCAATTGTTCATTTTAAAGACTATTAAGAAACATGTGCTCAAATTAAAAAATATTCAAAATTTTCAAAGAGTAACTAGACAAGTCGCTCAAAACTTAATCACAATTGAAAGAGTTGATAGCACCCTATCCCGTAGAAGTATTTCATATTTGAGAAATAAACTCTATAATAAAGTTCCAAGAGGATGGTTGTTAAAGAAGCCTAAAATAAAAGATTTCCATACCTGGGTGAAAGAAAATTATTTTTATTCAATTAATGATTTGGTTTAATATTGATTATTACGGGTTCGCCATGCAGTACATTCGCGTTTTCATTTATCTTAATGGCACACCCAGTTAGCGTTTGTGTCAGTAGTGGTGACGTATGACTATCGAGTTGGAATTTCGTCTAACGCCAAGTTTCAAATCGCGCGTAAAAAGCGTGCATTCTATTCTGTCAACGACTCACGGTCGTTAAGTAACGTCGAATGGTAAAATGACCAGTCGTAACAGTTTTTCATTCTCGACAAATTGACAAACTCTCAGTTACTGCATGCAAAAAAAAAAGGCAACCAATCTGTGATTGATGCGATCTGATAGAATTGAAGAAGCGAATTATCGTCGAGTTATTTGACAGCTTTGCCATGTTTATTGAACTTTCTTCAGCAAATAAAGCTTTGTATTTGTAGCGAGCCCGTCCAGTTATTTGTGCGCCACCGACCTGATTGCGTTCACCCCCAAAAAAATTGAAAACTCTGCTTTAAATACTGATGCACAACGGACATCCCTTCATATCCAGGGGAGATTTAGGTGGTGAAATTTCGGGGTGTCAACGATGTAAGGGTGTCCGGCTAAAATTACAGGTTGGTTGGGAAGTGAAATCCTCTACCGGGAATACAATGGAGCAGTTAGTTCAAAGGGCTTTAGGTAGCTAAACTCAATTGCTAGTCATATTCTCTCCATGAAGAGGATATGAAGTTTCAAAGAAGGATAGTGGGGAGGATTAACACAACTTAAAAGAAGGATTAACACTTCTCATAACAGAAAAAAATCATAAGATAAAAGATCAATTTCAATGATTTTCTGGCATTCTAAATAATAAGCAGCGATTCTACACTTTCAAATTCTTGGTTTCTGATCATCCAGTTTACAGTACAATAATACTGAACAAAGCAGCTCTGTGACACCGCTTAAAAGGAACTGTGTTCTGTGTTGAACGTTCATGATCAATGTTTGAGCTTAATAGCCTAATACTTCTAGTCACGGTCTGCTCTACAGCAGAGAGAATTACCCCCAGCCTCCATAAGGACAGTAGTTTAATTATTATGAGAGCATGTTTCCTGGGAATGAAAAGGAGAAAGAGAGTGCAAGAGAGGAAGAGGGAGACTCATTTCCGTAGTTGGTGCCCCATCGCATCGAGTTGTTGCCTAATAGCAGTGAGTCGTGAACGTGGAGGATGGTCAACAACGTGGAAATATGCCTCCCATTTGTTCATGGTTTTGTTTTCTAATTCAAAATGGTTGAAGAGTAGACAATAGGCAAGCTGTGTACAGTTTGTGAAGGCCTACATTGCTTGAACTCTACAATTATTTCCTGAGTACTTGCGCAAACCATCCACTGCGTCCTATGTAACTGCAATTGCTCATGATTTGGGGACCGATAAGCTATATTGGAATAGTTATCTGCGGTCTTTCATCAGTGTTTTTTGTAATTTCGGGAAGCCTTCCTTCCATTAGCAGCGGCCTTAAAATGGAATAAGAAAATGCAACCCGGACAAGATTATCTTCCTTATCTTCAAAGCGTTTTATTACAACCATTATTTACATGGAATTCCAGGAAGGTCGAATGTATTACACTTACTCCACAATTATTTCATTCTTTGCTATCCCACTTATCAGGCCAATTTATCTTGTAATAGACGTGTGTTTCTGCGGCATTTTCTGAACGAAAAATAATTAATTTTGTTTCGTGGAACAGATTAATAAAGAAACAAATGATTTCTGAATGTTACTTTCAAAATTTACGTTTTGATAATGTAATATTATATCAATATACTTCTCCTTCCTAGTTTTTATCCGCTCCAAGATCGAATTCAGCCGATTGAACTTTTTATTATATTCAATAGTTCCACTCCTACTCTAAATACCATTGCGATCGATTGTAGAAGAGAGATTGAAGCATACATTTTTGCAAAGCTACATGAGAATCTGAAATACTTTTTGATACAATAATACACTGTTAATCATGCCAGTGCAGTATTGTATCTTCAGTAACCAAGAAAATGGAAAATATGCTTTTCCAAATATTCATGACCAGATCAGTACAGCCAAAAAGTTAAAATACTTCAAACATATTTAAATGTCATGACAATACTTTATTGGAACACTCGAAAAGTACATTTTGTACTTTACTTTGTACTTATACAATTAATAAGTTATTGTTTGTTAACGTTATTGTTACTTCACAATATCTCTCCGTGCGTTAGTGATATTTCTATTTTGTCTCTTTCAGCTCGAACCCTCCTAAACCAATCGAGTTTTTTCCTTCAATTATTATTATTATTTCCATAGAAAGTTATGCCAATTAGTCCGAAAATAATATACTTGCCTGAAAGGAATCAAGAGTTTTGTATCCCGCATTTCAATATTCCTAACATAATAAATCCCTTATCATACCAAGTGTGATTTGCACTCAACACTCGGAATTAATTCGATTTTTGAGAATATTCTGAATAGAGTGAGTATTTCATTTGATCTGTACCGGGGAGCGTTTGTTTATGGAGAGAATTCTCGGTTCGTGGCCGAGATATATTGTACTAAACTCGGATGAGCTCGTTTCATTGCTCGCTATCTTCAATTCATTCATTTGGAAAAGGAGGATCGTAGGCGGGGTAGGTCTTGAGGGGATGAGGGGCGATGGCGAACCCCGCGGGTGTTATTTCGCCGGCACAAACAGCAGTAGGCGAGCGCCGAGTAAAATAATATAGAAGCCGGCCTAACCTGGTTACAAGCCTATCACCATTTGTAAACCCGGGTTGAGCCCCCAAATAGCCCGCACCCCCTCCCCACGCACCTCACCCCTCCACACCACCAAACAATAGAATCGAGCCGAATCAGTCTTCGCACGTCCCTTACAGCCTGAAAAATAAATACGCCCTGCAGCCTTACGCGCACTCACTGCCACGAGCGTATTTCTTCGGCTGATATTGTTGCTGCTGCTGCTGCTGTCGAACTTTTCTGTCTCTTGCTCAAAAAAAATCCAAAAACTGTTTGCTGATACGTCTCTACTTTATGTATTCAATTCATATGATGCTTGAGCTGGACATGATTTATATTGAATTCTTTGTATTGTATGTAGATCGTAAGTGCCGCTTGCACAGTGTCAGTTTAAACTAAATTTTATTTTCAACCGGACTAAATCCATATCAAGTCTCGTCTGTTATAATGTGATTTATTTTGAGTTCAAGTCATCAGCTGATTATTCGGCTTAAGTTCTTACTGTGCAAACTGCCTTCAGTGTGGGACACCCCAATTGCTGTCTATTTGCTATTGGTTGCCACTGCCATTATACTTCATAAGTTTCTTACATGTATTCCTAAGGCACAATAAGCAGACGACCAATAAAGTGATCAACTCAACCAGTAGGAGTCACATCTAATTTCTCAGATCAGGTAAAATCCGTGCTCTCACCTCTCTCAGAGTTTCTGAAAGATGGTCACTTGAATTCATTTAGAAGGCCATCCTTCTAGAAGCTAGCTTCAACAACTGCCAGTTACGGAGCAATTATCATATCCCGATATTTCGATTACCACCCAAATGATGTCATTTAATAATGGGTTGATTGATGTTCACTATTTCCGTCAGCTACCACTTCAGTAAGTGGGGTTTTATGGAAAATATTGATGAACCTAACCAATATATACATGAAAATGTTTCACGAGACTGACTGGAGTTCAAGATTGCAGGATGAGACTGTAGTTTACAACTTGGAAACGGTAGCTGATTTGACTGTTGCACTGTCTGATTTCTTCTTTGCACGGTTGCTGAGTGTGAGTGTTGGAGGAAGGGGTGGGGTGTATGGTTGAAGAAGCAGGTCTTAATAAATCAGCAGCAAAAGGTAAGCGAGCTAATTTCGCGCATCGCACACCAATGTTTATTCGGCGAGTTACAACCCGCCTGCACTTCAGCTAGTCCTCGACGGACCTAATAAATTGCCACTGAAACGACCCCCTCCCCGGACCCCTCAATTATTCACCCGGCGACTTGCAATGATCCGTGCCCCCACCCCCCACCCTACATAACTTATATTGGCTTTGTTTTATCCCTCTTCTTTCTGCTTCGCTTTTCATTGCTCCGAATAAAGGGGGTTGTATTGAACTTCGTTGTAATTAAATCATGAACCTCCGTTTTGAACATGATCAAATTGAAATTTCATTTTTCTGAGTAGATTTCATAGTTCAGAACATTTCTGAGTATCTCAATAGATCAAGGTAACTCAATAAATCACTATAATCTCTCCTTTGGAGCCATGTATAATAATCATAAAACCTTTATGAACTTAATAAGGATTAAGAAATTAGCCAACAATCTGAAAATTCTACTATAATAATATCATACACCATTATGTTCGCCATATGTTCATTATGCTCGCGGTTACCACTTTTGGTTTCTAGCAAGGCAATTTTTTCACTTTAGAGGGAAATTTTTCCTTGTTTTCGATTGGACCGAGTAGCTGGAGATTTTTCAATAGAATGTGAGTTTTTAACCAGAACTATTAGGTTCTATTTTTTAAAATATTGAATTTGCGATTAAAATAACCCTACTCTATAGTAGTTGTGAACTTGAAATTCAGATAATGTTCTCTCTGTTTAGTTAGTGTTTTGCTTGTTGTTAAATGCTCGGTTCCCTGCTTGATTGATGGGAGAAAATCAGTAAGGAGAGATGATTAACATGGCATACATGTAACTCATAAGCTTCACAACAAAATAAATCACTATTGGAGGATATTGCATTCTTTGAGCTCGGTGCAGTTATCTTTCGACGAGGAAAACAATTATTGTCAGCAATCTGTTCCCATAAAAATACAGGTAGATTTTGCTTAATTGGATAGTTATTGCGTTGTTATTTGAAAAAGTTAATATGATTTTTCTTTAAACATCAAACTCATATCTTACTAATACCACTGTCTCCCTTCCCAGAAAGTCTTCGAATTTGAATGAAATAGAATTTAATAAATAGTATAAAATGTTTAGTGAGACTTTGTATAAGCTAATTTTTAGATATACGATTTACTTAACGGACAGGGGGAGACTGATCAATCCGTTCATGTTCATCACCATGATCTAACATTTGCTTTATGTTTGAAGAGAATTTAGATCCGAGAATTCAAAATTATGAGGTATGCTTGAAACCTCGAATCTCTCAATTCGGTCAGACGCTCTTTCCTTTCTTATGTTGTGAAAAATTCTCCTTTTCTTATTTTTTATGCGAGGAGTGAAAAATCTATGTTTTCAAAAAAAAGTGCGGAACAGAAACAGTACCAACACAATAACATCAATATTGAGAAGTTTGTCGATCAGCTAGTACCTGGATACCTGCATTAATTAAAACCTGGGTGAATAGCAGGTGTTCGGTTTTGTGGTGAAAATTGTTGAACAGGCAGCACTGCTTCATCTTTTATCAGCGCATTGGTCCCACTTGGCTGGGGCTGCGGTTGTGTTCACATGCGTGGTGCAGAGGGGGCAGGAGGAGCGAGTGTCAGGGGGGGGGGGTCAGGGGAACTAGTTGTCAATGGCAAGCTGAGGCGATTGTAAATTTTTCATTACAACAAATGAGCGACGACCTTTCACAGATTGAGCCGATTGCCTTCACTGGTAAACCGGCGATCGAGCGTCAATATTTCAGTATACGCCCACCTTCCCAACATCTGTCAAGCATCAGAGTCACCATCTCTTCTACAGTGATGACTGACGAGATCCCAGGCTCTTCTTTCCAGTCTGCCTATACTGTGCCACCACACTGTGTCAGCTAATAGGAGACCTCTAAAATTTATAGTTTCTTCTTCTTGATCAAAAGAGAAATCAAATACTTTTTAAGTATAATTATAGAATTGAAGAGACTTGAAATGTTGTCAAAAATCCACTTTATTTCAAAAAATTATTATTTCACAGAAGCATGCTTTTCATTGTCTCTTCAATCATGGAAAAGTTCCACAACATCAATATTCACTTTATAATTATAGACTTGGACTTTCTTCTTATCATGCACACTTAGTTTATTAATCGAGCTTGGGAGGTTTCAATAACTGTTCAAGATCAAGGCATGATACAAGAAACGTTCGAGGGACGTTCGATAGAATAATTGCCAGAGGATTGGGAATCGAACCCATGACCGATGATCCGCTAAAACTTATCTACATACCCTTTTATTGGCGATTAATGGATTAATTCGAGATGGAATTGAATACAGAGATAGCAGCTCACAATATTGATTCTTGAGTAACTTTATCATTGAATGGAGCAAACCTCAATTGTTCATTCTACTTGTTTACCTATCAGAACACAGTGACATCTATTTGAATGAAGATGAATAATGAAATTTACTCAGCTTACGATCAATCCCTCCAACTCCTACAAACCTCTGTAAGCCTCACGCTAGCTACAAACTTCACAATTCGAGCCTATATTATAAGACCGATTTGAAAGCTTCACATTGGATTTATAACCACATTATCATGGAATAAAAACAACTAATCTTAATAATATAGTAGCCTAAAGTTGAAATAAAACTACTTCAGACTTGGAGTGATATGTGGAGCAGAGAAATGAAGGGAGATCAGTCAATTGCAGTGATAGTCATGAAAAGAAGCGAAGTTGCCAAGTTTACGATCAGACTCAGTCGATGCAGTGCTTCCAGAGAGGGAACAAGGTATGCTTATCATTAGGCGCTCACCAACACTCACCAAAGACTACAGAACGCTATCCGCTTCAGCACGGCAACATCACCGCCGCTGTATCCCTACTTTCCTCTGTTCCGCTCCAAATCGGAAGTAGCTTTGATTCGACTTTAGGCTACTGTATTAGTCAGAGTCAAGATCAAAAATTCCTACAAACCTGATAGTGTTACTGAACATTTTGGAGTACTAATTTCTGATATGAGTTTCTGAACACTTTAATTCCAATAATCAAAACTTCCAGCTCGACTCAAAAAAACATGCAATGATGGTTGTAGATCTATTTCTCCACTTCAAGTGAGCGTGAACCGCAAGTTATTAGCGTGTCTTAGTTATAGATCATCTTAATTCTAGAAGCAATTATGTTTATGGTTCGATTATGAAAATTAATTCATCATCCATTTTCCATCATTAATTTGATGCCAGGGTTATCATTTATTGTTGCATCACATCAAATCTGTCTGTGAATCATGCTATCATTGAAAAGAAAGCTGTAAACTCTACTACTAATATATACTTACTGAACTCTAAACCAATATACTTATTTGAAGCAATTGGGTTATAACATAGGGGCGAAAGAGACTTGACTTGGTTCTGGAAAAGGATAAGCCGAATGGTTGGAGACAAGAGAAGGGAATGAATTGAGTTGTAGCAGTGCGTTGGCCCAATAAGGTCAAATGTTTAATTGAACGTCAATAGATGCAAATGTATCTGTTTGGCCAGGCCATTCAAATGTGCTGATAGGATTTTAAGAGCGGCAGAGACAGACACTAACACTTTAATCGGCTCACACTGGCAAAAGCTTTTAAAAGCAAGTAATAGAATGGCTTTTGAAAGACTTTGATAAGCATTTACATTGGTGAGCTTTGAATGGCTGGTCCCACTCGGCTCGACGCAAACATCAAACTGGATCGACTGACTTGCTTATCAATGTTTCAACAGTTTGTGGTGAAACAAAAAGCCTTATCTCTCACTTAACCAGTTTACTTGTTCATAACCACTCCCACTTGCTACCATGAATAAATATAGTCCATAAGATATTATGTAGCAACCTCAATTAAAGTACTAAGCCATGTTTTATGCATCATGTGTAGGTCATAAACAATCAGCGAACATTGAACAAGAGATTTCATGAGTTTTTACTTCAATGCAGAGTGTAAATTTTATATATATTTTAAGTTCTATTGATCAAAATTACAAAAAGTTGTTCAGGAATTCAATTTCTATGATTGTGTCTGCACGGTGTGATTCCAGCTTGTTTAACAAGGTTTCCAATTCATTAATTCAGCTTAAAATTGCGTTAGATAATTCATTATCACGCTTCAATGATACACTTCTGTCATAAATAATGATTGATGACACACGCTTCACCAAAACTTGAAAACGACCTAATCAATATTCAAAGCTTTCTTATCTTTTGAGAATTCTTCTTAATAATATTTCTTCTATATTCAATGCTGTCAAAGAACGGAGAGTATTCAAAATCCATCGATTTTTCGTTATAGGTTTCAATGTATGTTCCATGTCTCAGGATCTCTCTCAATTTGAGTGACAACTTTTTAAAAAAGGACGTGAACACAAATGCTATCGTGCGCTAGTGAATGACAACACTTGAAACATAAACCATCTCTTTTGCATCATCCAACTTTATTCAATTACATATTTCAACTCTATATTTCCTCTCGGCGTGATTACTCTGTTGTATATCCATACTTTTTCACTGTTAAAATGAAACTTGAATTTTAAAAACACTTTTGAAGTGAAAATACACTTACTTTTGTAGTGAAACTGTAGTGAACACTCAATACACTTACTTTTGTAGTGAAACTGTAGTGAACACTCACTACAAAAGTAAGTGTATTTTCACTTCAAAAGTGTTTTTTAAAATTCAAGTTCTATACTTCCTTTTTAACTTATTCTGTCGAGATATATCCTCTTTTAAAAACGTATTCTGTATAGTAAACACACCACTCGTGATTGGAAAATTCAGGCATTTCTCCAATAAATGATTAATTATATAGACCTATTTTTCCTTATATATTACTCTCTTCTTCTCACACACACATTCTCTCTTTCTGTCTGACTCTCTCACTCTCTCTCTCACTCTCTCTCAATTCCAAATTATCTCACAATCTCTCTCTTCTTAGATTACTGTATGGAATTCTCATTTTTCTCCACCCACTTTCTCACCACTGTCTTTCGCAGTCATCATCGCTCCCATAATCAACCGTTCTCTCTCACTCTCTCTCTCTCTTACTCATTTTACATATTTTTACAAGTAGGCCTGTCTATTCCACTTCCTCACCCGCACAGCTCTTCTTATGCTTCTCGAACCCTCATTTTCCTTTAAACCTAAGTATACACAGGTATACAACAATTATTCCCTGTCCAATGCATTCAGACTCCTAGGAGCCGCTCTCACTTCAATTCTCATTCAACCCTTTTCGGCAGCACTCTCTTTCTCAGTTATTCCCCCTCCCTCGTTATTCATCTTTCGGTTTCTCTCTCACACACACACTCACCCTGTGCTGTGTTTCAATTTCTCTCCCATTCTCTATCTCTTTCTCACACCCTATCTCTCTCTTTCGCGCTCTCTGCCTCTCTGTGAACGACGAGACGCTATGAAGAGTGGCAAAACGTGTCGCAGGCGATAAGAGAGGGTGGAGCGGGGTGAGGAGGGTTGTGACCATCTCATCAACAGGCATCAGTTGGTAATTAATAATAATAGCACTCGTCGACATTCAATATTCTCCAAAAACGAATAATTTATCGCATTTAAAAAGGTTTTGCTTGTCGGTCGGGTGGCGCTTATCGGCGTTTTACTTCGGATCTTCTATTCTTTCTCTCGTCTTTCAATTATTGCCTCTCATCCACCTCTCTTCCTCGTCCTCCTCCTCCTCCTCCTACTCCTCTTCCGTTTCATCCATCGGCGGCTGACTAGATGATAAACAGATTTAATGGAGTTGACGCTCTCTAGAAGCGTTGTCCAGTAACGGCATTCTCTATAGTATTTCTCTAGTTAATTTCTTTATAGCCACAACTTGAACCAATCTTCAGGCCTTGTTTATTTATCTCATTTCTCAAACATCAAGTGTCTTATTGACAACAAACCATTCACACAGAGTTTCTCGCTCCACGTAGACTTGAGCTGTTTCAAGTATTACCATGGACTAAATAAAAATGCTTAGCATAGGATTTAATCTGTGGTATTACTCTCTATTATACTCTGGTATTACCATAGACTTAATAAAAAGGCTTAACATAGGCTTAAATCTGTGGTATTATACTCTGTATTATACTCTGGTATTACCATGGACTGAATAGAAATAGAAAGGCTTAACATAGGCTTAAATCTGTGGTCTTACTTCATATTTTGATAACATTGTGATTTAAACTTGATCGTTTTATGTGAATATCCCATTTCAAAGCACAAGTTTTTCACACAAATATGCAAGACGAATAACTATTGATGAATTTATTGAATTAAATGATAGCATAGATGTTGTAGCCGTCAGGCTCGCTTCGCTCGCCATATCCGTGTAGCCAGTGGGCTCCGCCCCCTGGACCCCCGGCTGGATCGTCCAAAGATGAGATCAGCGGGCTCGCTTCGCTCGCCTGCATGTAGACCTCAGCGGAACCTCTGTACCGAATTTGAACGTATTATGTCAATTTGATCTCGAAAAACACCTGTTACTATATCGGCGAACAAAATTATTCCACCTCAGCTAAACCTGTGTACTGAATTTTCTTTAATATATTCCCATCAATTATTGAAAAAGGTGAGGAAACGCAGAAAAGCTGAGAAAACGCTAAGTTTGGCTAATTGGATAAATTGGTATTTAGGAGGTCCTGGATAAATGCATTTCAATCTTCAACTTGGTGCCAACCTAGCAAAGTCAACTCAACTTAATGCCAACCTGACAAGATTTTTAAATTAGTTACCAGAACAACTGTTTCGAAGAGGTACTCTCTCTAGATTATAGTTCTATATTAACATATGGTATGGACATTTCAATTATAATTTTAAGATATTGGTGAATATACATGCCAGACGAATATACATGCCAAAAGAACTGTAAACCCTTAAAAACCACCCTTAGAGTTAAAATATCGCCGAAAGATTTCTTAGTGCGCCTCCAAAGGGCCAACTGAACATACCTACCAAATTTGAACGTTTTTGGTCGGGTAGATTTTTAGTTCTGCGAGTGAGTGAGTCAGTCAGTCAGTCAGTCAGTCAGTGAGTGAGTGAGTGCCATTTCGCTTTTATATATATAGATTATCTCTATGTAGACATTAGACAGTATACGATAAAATCATGGTAATTTCCAAATCTGTTCAAAAATTAGAATGAAGGACCAATGTACCTAGAATGTATTCTAGGTACATTGGGAAGGACTGTAATTTGACTTCCTTCAATAATATTACAACCCCAATCACAGAAAGCCAAATCCGGTTGCAGTTCTCATTCTCTGCTCAGGTGGAAGCAATTTGATTTATCTGCACCAGAATCGGCCGTATTGTACCTGTATTGTGAGTGAACTTCAATCACTATCATATCCCAGAAACGATGTAATTACAATAGAATATCTGATTTAGTAATCACTTCTAACGATTCCACATTTAAACCGATATTTGCGCTTAAAATTGAGAAAGCGATCTCAAACTGGGCAAGCTGACGTCATAGTTGTTCAACCAAAAATAGTTGTACACAAAACAGTTGTGCGCAACGGAAATGATAAGCTGGGCAAGTTGTGATAGCTGCGTGTTGGCGTTTATGCCAAGCGGCGCGCAATATAAAAGCGTTTATTATTGATGGCATTGCCGCGCCAAAAAGAGCGAGCGTCGTGCTTGTTGGCATCAGGCATGCACGGCCACAGTCGACGTTCGAAAAATCGTTGTTGCTGACAACAAAGTCGCTAATTTGAGAGAGCGCGCGCGCAAAAATCAGCAATCGTGCGCCCGGCGCGGTCAGGCGTCTACTCATTTATTCAAAGCTTTGCTCGTTTTCCACTGCTAAAAAGCGCTCATGTGTCTGCCATTCTGCAACGACCTTTTTGAAAGTTTGCAAATTGTCACGCTTTTACCGCCAAACGAACTGCAATACTCTATACCACATTCATGCGAAATACTCGTTCGTTATTGTTAGTTCCCCAATTCCAGCTCTGATTCGTGAGTCAAAAAATAATGGCTTCGCTGACAACTGGCAGCCAAAGACATCAATAATTCTATGTGGTTTTGGCCACTGTTTTATCAAAAGTTTTCAGCTACCGTGTCGACACCTCACATTGGCACTTATAAAACAATGAAACAAGTGTAAACAATGTAACCGGTGTTACTTTAAAACTTTATAGGGTGTGATATCGAGTAGCTTTTTTGGCTCACTAATTCAACTGCTTCATGTGGAGAACGAATCTCCAATACTAAACTTTCACATCAGTCTTGATTTGCTTGACTCTGATTATGTGCATAGTTGATGCAACATTTGCCTGCAGTGTTACCAATAACATCAAATGTTTAATTCATATTATTAGATGTGGAATTTGATCTCATTATGTCTATCTTATGATGGGAACTAGCTGAGATAACTTATACATTATAAATTTAAAACCTAAAAGATTGTTTCATTCTATGGAGCTAGTTACCAAAGTACATGAAAAATTAACATCATATTCCTAATTCATTCATTCGTTCTAAGTCTCTCTTCCAGTCAAGGGAGTTTGTGTCATCGAAAATACATTTGGGGTCGCTTTCTCCAAAGTTGGTTATTTGACTACTAAACCAATGTAAGGTTGTATTTATTACAAATGTAACCAAGTGTATAAATTGAGTCAGCTAATGGTTCGAGCTAGAATTTGAGTTTAACATTTTTTAGAGAAAGCTACCCTTAAACCGTAAAAAATGTTTGGAATTAATATCCAAACTCAAGTAAGCTGGGTTTTCGTTTGTGCGTAAATGCCGTCGTCGACCACGACAGGGCAAGGATCACAGATTGGGTAGATTTCAATTTGTCTAAATAACCTGAAAAATTATGTTCAATCCTATACTATTAAACGAGCAACTTCTGTTTATAAGTTTATGTTTGTATTTCTCCGGATATCGAAAACGGCTCTAACGATTCTCACGAGATTCAGAACATAGTAGGTTTATAATATAAAGATTCGATTGCACTAGGTCTCATCCCTGGAAAAACTCGATGAAGGACATTAAAAGGATAATTATTATTCATCCTTGAAAAAACAGCTGATAATAATTATTTCGTCGTCTGTTGGTGATGGAAGTGAGTGAGCGAGTTCATTTGTGTGGGATTGTGTCAAAATTATGACTCAACCGTTGAATTTTTGTAATCATTCAATCAGGTAGTTAGTGCCGGTTGCATAAAAGCCGGGTTATTTTCAATCCTCATTAATTCCAGTAGATTCATCTTTTTGAAATGGTCATCTCTGATTTGGTTCACTTCAAGTTGATCAGGATTAAAATTTAACTTTTAAAAGCAGGCTTTTGTGCAATTGCAACCTCCCTTTGTGGGGGAAATTTTTACATTCCTCTGGGAATTAATCTCAATTATCTGTGATTAGATAGAACATTTCTGTATGAATTTTATGAATGTTATTATAATGTCTTCTTTAGTAATAAAATTTTTATGCTTTTGTAGTCCAGAGCGAAGCTCGGTCCCCGATATTTATGTTTTAAAAGGGAAGGTATAGTTTATAATTTTTTATACTTTTAAATGGCAATATGTTGATATTATTAGAAATGTTTGATTCTTGAATAATAAAAACAAATGATGGAAAGTTATTTGATCAGCTGTTTTTGCACACTTGAAATTTGGACAATATGAATGTCAACAATGATTGTCGTCGTCGACTACGAAAATTTACGCATGAACGAAAATGCGCCTTAAGGAGCTAAACAGAAGAAGACATCCTGTAAACAAAAGGCGAGTGCTTCTTTATAAGTGCTGTAAAATAGTATATATATTATATGTTAGAATCTAGAATGTGGTTTCATGTACATTGATTGACAATGACAAAATGTCAAGGATAGGTTTGTAACTTGGGCTTGCTTCATTGTATCTGGAAAATGGGTAGTCTCACAGTTTCCTGAATTGAACGATTTGCGATCTACTGTAAGTTACTCTTAATTTGAAATTTTGTTGGATGGTGCTCCTAATCCAGCATGTTAATGATAAGGCATTAGAGGTGATTTTACATTGTATACTTGAATACAGGAACATGAAACATTAGCAAACATTGCTGATTTACGTATATCTATGGCCTTCAATATAAATCGATCTGTCTACTCAACGAATAACATCTATGGAGAATAATTATTATTCTATTTATATTTTTCCACTTTCACGTTTATTGTTTCAATTTCGCTTTGCTCTTGGATTGTTTTCCCGATTGTTTTTTGTTGGTGCTTTCAGCTTGACGTATGCGTTGAGTGACGAGTTTGAGTTGTGTGATAGCTTGTTGGGCGCATCTTCCTTCAGGGGATTGAGCAGGTTCATAGAGCAGGAGGGCCACTGCTTGCCTCAGGATAGTCTCACACTCTTTCAATGCTACAACAACGTTGCTGTCCACTAATGCCAGGTCGAACAATATCGAATGCAGCTCATACAGAGTTAAACCTGCAAACATTAGAATACTGATCATGATTTACGCATAGGAAAACGTTAATTGATGACACAATTTGATGATTTGTAGCAAACAAGATTGATAGGCAATGACATTGGATCTGCTATCAGTATATATCTGATTTCGCAGATAAGAGACTGCTTGGGTTTTATGTTAGTTGTATGACCCCTGGTGGGCTAGTGCCCATCAACTATACTTTTTATCACATGATCACCACCGTTTAGAAATAAAAATTAAAATCTAAGTACCCTCTTTTAAAATTGTTTTTGTCATACTTACTCAATTGCAGCTGTTTTCCATGCATTATATCAAGCCGGTAAACAGCTGTTTGCAGAACATAAAACATGTGATTTTCATTACAGCATACTATACTGTAAAGAGATCATAATGTTCTCTTCACAGTCGAGTATGTTAGGACTCTACTGAGTCCTAATAACATCTGAGTGATTAATATACTAACTCAAATAATTAAAGAACTCTTTTAAGGATTTTCAAGTTATAAGAAATCTTATAATTTAGGCCTTTATTATTTTGTTTGAGCTCGAAGGGTCTGTCTGTTATGAAGTAGGCGCTACGGGCTAGGTCATGTTTATAGAATGCAGTAGCTCGAACAGCAGCAGGTAATGGCTTCTTTTTCTCAGCAATATTATTCTTTCCCAGATAAGTATGACAAAAAATATTGTACGTAACTTGTATAATTCTTCCCTCAACTACGTTTCGGGCAGAAACAATCATACTTATGCGGTAAATTATCTTTATCGGACTTGTTATGTAAAGTACTATTTTGTCATAGTCATTCAATGTTTTACATGCATGAAATCAAGCCGGTAAATAGCTGATTGTAGAAAAATAAACATATGATTCTCACTACAGCATACTATACTGTAATAAAATCATATGTTTTTTTACAGTCGAGTATGTTTCCTAGTTCAGAAATAGGAAAAGCAAAACTGTAGCAAAAACCCGCCGTTTAGCGCTCCAGGTGGAAGTTTTGTCAACTACAATCAAAAATTCCTGATTCGGAATTTGTAAACTAGGTTATGTTTACAGAATGCTTGTAGCACAGAGAAAAGAAACACTACGTATGCGCTTATTCCGTGCTTGTAGTAACTTCAGCTCAAGCAGGTTATGTTTTCTATTTTTCAATTATTCTTCTTTAGATTATTATGACAAAAATAGTGTACGTTACTTGGACTTGAATGGCTTTTGCAGTGCTTGAATGAAATTCTAGTCTCGGTTAACGCCTCGACTAGAAGCATCATTCTCGACTGCAAAAGACCCCTTCCCATCCTTGTGACGTAAGATACTATTATTTACGACATGTTTCGGCTATGATGCCATTATCAAGTAAATGAAAATATGAATAAAATGACATTAAATTATTAAATACTCTTGCCAGTTTCTTATTTGATTCAAGCTTCAATAGTATATTTATTTAATGTCATTTTTTCAATTACTTTTAATGGCATCAAAGCCGAAACATGTAAAACTTTAAAAAGGGTACTTTTAGATTTTTATTTTTATCTCTATTCAAAAGTAGCCCCAACGAAAAAAGACAATTCACTACCGTTGGTTTGGAAATCACTTGTATTTGTGATTTCACGCATTTCTCATCATCAACTTTCCCATCACGCAAAAGCCTATATTATTGATATTAAGGAATAGCAGCGTGATTTACCAGTGAAGGTGTAGCCTACCTGTACAGGAAAAAGCTCATACACGCATCGGTAGAAGGGATGAGAGCAGGATTTCTACGTCAAGAGAATTGCAAACCCTCCAGCACTACCTTCATAGTAAAGATGAGAATGAAGATCTCTTTCACAATCAAGATGAAGTGATTGCTTTAATTATTTTAGATATTTTATTTAAATGAAGACCTCCTTTACAGATAAAGATATAATTATACCTTTAATGAATTTCTTTCAGATATCAAAAGCAAAAAAATACGTGTACGTTTCGCCTGCACATGCATGACTGCAGAGCGGCAGAGGCTGCCACACTCTCCGGTTTACCTAGCCAGGTTGCCTGGCAGGTGAACCTCTCCGGCTAACCATAACGTGAATGGCTGCTCTCAGGCTTGTTCAATCTTTACTTTATGTGGGCTAATTAATACTTGAGCTTGCTAGGAAAGAAATGACATTTTAGTATAGTATGGTGGACAGATAAAAACAATATAAAAAACTTTTAGTACCCTTTTATAAAAAAACTTGAAAATATTTTAACAAAATGACTTATATAAAATATTGTTAAAATATCTTAAAGTTTTTCAATAAAAGGATACTATAAGTTTTTATATTGTTTTTATTTGAATCAATTAGACCATACAAGCGAAGTGATCTTATGGTGGACAGATTTATAAATTCATAATACTCTGTAATGGAAAAATTCAAAGTACATTGAACTCGAAAGATATAAAAATCAAACATTATTAAACACGTATGAATGAGATTTGGTGAGTCGTCTAGCCGGATAATAAATGAATGGGATTTCTCTACATGAAATATAACTCAGTTTATAAGTTAGTCATAAATTATTAAAAGGGGTCTGCTGTTTCTTAAAAATCTTGGAGTCTCACAAAGAGGAAAAACTGCTCACCCACTTGACTTATATTACTATAACTTCACGTTTCTTTAAGTGAGCTTAAGTGGCAAGGTATGAACGGTAAGCAGATTTTTGTAGGACTTTCCTCAATTTTCCCAGTCATAGCCAAAGTGTGAAGTGTAATTAACACGATGGATTATCACAGCTCACACAATAGAACATACAGTTCTTGGACCGTATCATAATCAAGATTCACCACCATATCACATTCAGATCTTGAAACTTACCCTTTTTTGTCAAGAAAGTCAGTTTATCTACTTCATCATTATCCACACAAATGTATGATTTGGATGAATAATTATGACAGTTATGCACTTACCTCGAAGTCGAGAAATTCCAGGTTCTATAATCTCCAACACACTCAATATTTCCTGTACAAGAACCTTTCTTCTCTGCAAAACCTTAACAGTCTGTTTACATTCCCGCAGCTTCGTGGCCAGCTGTTGTTTCAAATCAATAATAACGCTATGATTAGCGCTTAGCACTTTTGATAACTTCTCCAATTTACACTCGATAAAGACCGGATCTTTCTCATCAAGGTTGTCGAGTTCATCGGGAATTATACTGTTCAGTATTACTTCGACACCGGTTTTTCTGAATGAGCGTTGGCATTGCTGGCAGATCCAGGCATCCTTCGAGTTGTTGACAACCATCAGCCCTTCGCGGCAATGCCAGCAGACGAGCGAGCTGAGGTGCGACCCCAACTCACTGCCATCTTCACATCGCTTGCAGCTGCACGAGAAGTACTTGGTTTCCAACAGGTGTTCTTGGCGCTCTGCAGTACCCTGCAGTGCATCAAGTTTCCAATCAGGATACAAATTAAATTCACAGGCTTCATTAAGGCTTAATTCACATAAACATGACAATGATAATTTATTATAATAAATATGATTGAAGATTTGAGATTGATTTCTAGATGGATTTCAGAGTTTACAATAAGGTACCTATATGCGCCAATGTACTCCTTATTCAAACACATGAATATGAATACTAAATACTGCAGTGTATTCTATTTCTATTCATATTCTATTTTTCTGGTAAATTCTCAATTTAGAATTCGTTGTTTATTAATCTATTCACATTACAGTAAAATCTGTTCTTTCTAGACTCGAAATCATCAACGTAAACTTTAAAAGAAGAATATAGGAATTCAGGTATATCACTATGAAATTATTTTCAAATTGAAATCAATGTATCAAAAATCATCCCAGCAAGTAAGTGTTAAAATGCATCTGACGGATGAATATCCTGGAAAAGAATGTAGGATATTGATATAATAATATGCAAATGATAAGGTAATTATTTCATTGCAGTAATTCCAAAAATGGGATTCCTATTATTAATGCAATCCAATCAATTTTTTAAAATAATATTCAAATGATAAGGTTATCATTTTATTGCAGTAATTCCAAAAATATAAATTCAATTAATGCAATACAATGTAGTATCACAATTCAATCGACCTGAATTTGAAAGAGTGAGTTTCGAAGTGACCTAGAAAAATGTGTTGGCAATATAAGATGGATTAGGCTTAATTGATGAATAACAGGCCTAGAAGAGTAGATGTGAATAATTAAGAATAGTAAAAATATTAAAAGTAAATCAGGGGTGATGAAACAGCGATAAGTTATGGTACCGTATTGTTGTAGGTAGCAGAGGGAATAGAATATTATAATATACATTTGAATATTGTACACTTGCTGGTAGGTAAGAAGTAAGAAGTGATAAGAACATTCTTCGATAGTCAGTGTGAACTGTGAAGATCCAGTAGGGAAGGAGTAATATATCTTCAACTTCAGAAATACATGAATGCAAACCTCAATTCAAGTCCAAACTTCAACAACTTCCCATTCTTAATTTATTTGAATATTCGATTGATTCTTATTTCTAAAGTTATACTAAATAGTTTTTCAATTAAATAGACCTTTTACCCTTTTCCGTTATTTCAAAGACACATTTATATTAGTTTCCAACCAATATTATGCTATTTTCAAGAGTCGAATAAAATTACATCTACACTAGGAACAGAAATTTTGTGGAATTTCTCCATATTAAGGTGATATGAGAGAGAAGTTGTCAGTTCCACATAATTTTAAATTTGTTACTGTAGGCCTTATATATACTGTTTTTTCTATCTGAGTTACACTTAGTGTTAATTATGTGGAACTGACAAAACGTTTTCAATCTGACAATTTTATCAAATTGAAAACACTACAATGAATAAAATATATGAATTATATAACATTCCAATCAGCATATAGATTCTTGAACTAAAAATAACACGTTTTCAACTGACAACATATCTTTCATTTCACCTTAAAGTTGTATTTATTGAATATGTATATATTTTACACATCAACGATAACATCTCTTCAAAAATGTTATTTATCTTGTTTAGAAATAATATGAGTAATTAGTTTTGTCAAGTATAGGCCTACCTACACACCATTCAGATTCACATTATACCCATCACCAATATAGTTCGGATCAAGGACTTTTTTATAATACAGAGTTTCCCACGAAAGGTGTAACAGCTATAGATTGTAAGTAAAATTTGCAACAAAAAATGTCGATTAAAATGTTCTAATATCGACCTTAGTTTTCGAGATATATGTAGATCTTTCTATATTTTTGAAAAACGTAAATAACTATATTATCAATCAAAATTCCAAGGATATGGTTGGAAAGGATAAGAAATTTCCAAAAAGATTGATACAATTTGTTCCTTTGTTTGAAGTTTTTGAACAACTATTTATGAGCGTTCAAACTGTTTAAAATTTGGCTTGGAACTCGAAGAATGTACTTTTTTCAACTTTAAGCGCTCATAAAAAGTTCAAAAAAGGAAAAACTCATATGAATCTTATTGAGAATATGTTTAAAATTTGGCTTGGAACTCGAAGAATGTACTTTTTTCAACTTTAAGCGCTCATAAAAAGTTCAAAAACGTAAAAAAAAGGAAAAACTCATATGAATCTTATTGAAAATTCCTTCCACTTTCCAACAATTTCCTTATAATTGAATTTTTACTGATATTTTTCTATTTATTAAAGCTTATTAAAAATATCAAAAAATCGATATAGGTACTTCGAAAACTAAGGTCAATATAAATAAATGGAGGAAAATTTGAGAAAACTCAACTGGACATTTTCGTTGCAAATTTCATGTAGAATCTATCGTTTATGCATGATATTATTTTCTGAAAACGTAAATATATTCAGGAAATCAAAGCTACTCAATTTATTATTTGTAAAATAACATAATAGTACCCATTTTGAAAACTAGTTGTTTTTAGTTTGTTATTTTATATTAAAAAGTTCTCAAAAAAAGGCACTTGAGTGTTATTTTAAAAATGAGGAATTATTTGTATTATTAGACGTGTGTACTTACGTGGAGAGTGTTGGTATAATTGTAGAGGATTGGATCACCTTTGAGGATATCGTGACGCGCGCGCACAGTCATGTGGAAGTTGTCGTCGACAGCCAAGTGGCAATTGGGGGTGCAGTCATGTGCCATGAGGGACGCCTGTAGGAATACAGCTCTGCCCTGCCCGCCCACGCCACAGCGCACCCCGAAGCTGTTCACATCAATGATCCCCAGCACTTCCTGCACTAGCTCCTCATCCTCAGCACAGTCATCGATCACACCAAAAGACTGGAACAACTGAAACAGGTCAAAATTATATTAAACGAAAATTCTAATACAATACAACTTCTATTACAATATGGAAACGCAAAGCAGGCCAAAACTATACTTTCTTGAATTTCTTAACTATTATTAAGATTCATTCATATCATGTAATAATCATGTAATTTTAATTATATCATGATATCAATCAGTTATAAGGCAATGAACTATAATAAAATGTATTATAATCACCTCTCAATAATATGTTATGTATATCTCATATGACCTTCTATCATTTCACTTGGTGCATGATTTTCAAGTAGGCCTATATTATTTTTCAGATGTAAATAAATTAGAAATTGTATTTGATCTAATGCTAATTAATGAATAATTATTACTAGTAGTCCTGTGAACAGTAGACCTCGCGCTCAGTAAGTTACATTGACCTGATGTAATGTTTTCTAAAAAATTAATAAATAATTCATCAATTTAAAATGTCTAGAAAAAAATCCTTAAGCTGGGTTTACAGGAAAGTTATTAACAAAATGTTAATAAACGGAACTTGACAAACACATATGTTCATCATATGTATGATAAGTTATGTTCAATCTAATAGAATCTATAAGGATTAAGTTAATAACATTTTGTTGATAACTTTTGTGTAAACGCAGCTTAAATGAACATAGAGCTTTCTGTCCTATCGTACCGTGATGTGTCGTCCCGGAATGTGAGTGTGAGCGCTGTTATCAGGTCTGGCTGCAACTGTCTCCAACGTTGATGGAAAGATACATTTTCAAGATGTTCGATGTTTTTGAACGGGTAGTATTATAGCCCACTAGACAGCTGATTTATGATGATTAATTCTAAAGTCTGATTTTTACGGTAATATTGGTGTTCAAAGGAAACTCCTTTTCCTTTTGTATTATCCTTAAAATGCAAAATTTCAGAAAACCGTATGCATACGTCGAAGCGAAATTTAAAAAGGAACATACCTATCAAATTTCATGAAAATCTATTACCGCGTTTTGCCGTAAATGCGCAACATATAAACATTTAAACAAGAAATGCCAATCCGTCTACTTGAATCTTAGACCTCACTTCG